>NC_056730.1:16437943-16737943 GCF_019279795.1 Protopterus annectens
CCCTGGCTGAATGAAGTGGGAGGTAGGAATCAAAATACTAAATCTTATCACTTACTCTTCTATGGCTTACTATTTTTTTCTGATCTTTATGCATTAGTTTACACTAATGATGTATTTTAGTAGACCGAAAAAGACAAATTTATTTGTTATACTCTCTCAACTGCAATGCATCTTTCCCTTCCAGCAACTGACCTTAGTACAATTATGAGCTGCACTGGATCTGAATCCTAAGTACTAACTCCCACCATATGAGACCCTATTCTCCAGACATCTGTTGAGTTGGATTACTTTCTGTATATCAGCTGCCGGCACCTCAGCTAGTATGCTAAATAAAGCAGTAATAATGTAAACACTGATTTTTTTTTCTTTCATTAATGCTAAAACTAAATGTTACCTTTAAAGTTTTGATTTGGGTTGGGTCAGTTGATCTGATATAGAAGCTCTTCAGATAAGGCTCAAATATACCCTAACAAAAAAGAGAAAGAAATTATCATTTCTGATCTCTACCCTGTGACCCATTGCATTTCTTTAACATTAAAGCTGCACCTACCTTACTCTGAAGAGACATTGTTGCGATGTTCTGCAAGACAATGTACTGGACTTCCCTAGAATTGAAGCAGAACAAGGTCATTTATATGCAACACAGTTCAATGCAATCTGATAACACAGAACACGCTTAATAAAACACATTTCAGAAAATATGACGTGCACAGGCACCATAACATTTATAAACGGGATAATGATACAGATGTGTATTACATGGGACGAAGATGTGTACAACTTAGAAGTAGCAAGACTTTAAAAATCCTGTAGAAAAAGAAAACAAGCAATATCATCACATGCAGGTCAATTGTTCAACTAGCATTCACCATTGCAATACAACCACAAATAACCAAAAAATGTCGGTTCTTTTTTCCTGTATTAACCAAAATTATAGCTATTACACCATATAGTCTCACAGCAAAACCAAAATCATTAATTGCAACAATTCTACTTCATAGGTTCTCCAGTAAAGGATGACAAATGGTACTGCAAGGCATGAAGTCCTATATTTCCCCTTGCACCCCCCCAAAAAAAAAAATTAACTGCTTCCACAATGTTATATTATATAGGTAATGATTCCAGCTAGCAATTACTTTTACATAACAAAAAAAAAAAAAAACTTAGTGCTGTATTCTGCCAGACGATAAAGGAAATTACAGTTGTACGGAAACTTACCATAACAGTAGATGTTCAGAGAAATCAATGTTGCTGTAATGGATTCCATTTATTTACCTGACTTACCAAAATACTGAACTATAGAATGTCAAGACCAAAATATCTAAGTCTCAAACGATTAAAATTTTAAAAAGTTGAGTGTCTTAAAGTTCAATTTGTTTATATATTAGTGCTGTAGTGTTTTAATATATAGCGTCTCTAAGACATTTTGCTGTGTATGGAGGCAATATGGCAGAGGTAACGTGCAGTGCTGCAATATGGTATGTGGATATTTTTACTTTAGTTTGTGAGAAACGGGTAAGTGAAACTTTATTTTAGGAGTAGTTTTATAAGGTTTAAAGAACGGTGGCAGTTAAACTGACGGGATAAGTTACTAGGAGGGGTGCGTGTATGTTGGATGTGTTTTGGTGTGTTGTTCAGGGAACGGCTGCGTGTGTGCAAGTTTTGGAAATCGCAGTACAGTTGGGATAGGGAAATGTACATTTTCTCCACTGTAGTGCGATCCCTGAGTTAGTATATTTCATTTGTTGGGGATGTAGGGGGTGGAGGCCCCCTGCAAAAATGTAGAGAAGGTTAATATGCAGTTTTTTAGTACGGCTGTTGTGTTAGGTAATAGTAGGGACTAGTGATGCTATCAGTAGTGTGACATATTGTTATTGATGTTTTGGTCTTCGATATTATGGCTGTTTTGTGGAATTTCGAGGTTTTGGTCTTTGACGTTGCAGCCATTTGATTAAATGAAGTAGACCCTACTGTAGCATAAAGCTGTATGGGCTGCATCCTGCAAAGGATCAAATGTCCAGTCAGTATATAAAAGCTTTGGGGTGCCTTCAAATGCAATGTGCATCTGTTGAAGCATGAAGATTTCCTAGTATAAAAAGACACTGCTTCAATAGCACAATACTATACTGGACGACTGCCAAAGCTTAAACAGAAAGGGTCAAGAATGTAGGATCAGAGTCAGCAAGAGCACATAAAGTACAGTTGTGTACACTTACCATAAATGTAGATGTTCGAGTGTATTCACTGTTGCAGTTATTACATTTGGGTAATCTGCTGGCAGGTTGCTCTCAGTCAGCCTGAATTCCAAAGTCTTGGGTCCTGCGTCGGTTGCTCTCTCCTCTTCCGTCAGGTCGTCAGGGGTATAAAACATGCAGCCGACGACATTTTCTTTAGTTTTTCTTGTCCCAGATGTCAGGTGCCTCCAAAAAGGTAGCAAAAAAAATGATATATTTATATATATATATATATATATATATATATATATATATATATATATATACACATGCATCAATATAAACTTTACCTTCATCTACAAGCAAATACGCCACATAGGTTACAGAAGATAGAGAAGGATAGATAAGCTCCAGAATGACAGGGGGATGGCGGGAGGGTAACCTGGACTGCAACAGTGAATACACTCAAACATCTACATTTATGGTAAGTGTACACCAACTGTACTATGTTCTTCGTGTTTCACTGTTGCAGTCATTACATTTGGGTAGAATCCCAAAGCTATGGTTGGGAGGCTGGAGCTAAACAGCATTAGGTGTGGCTATAAGGCCCAAGTACAGTTTTGTACCTACCATAAATGTAGATGTTCGAGTGTTCACACTGCTGCAGTCATCACACTTGGGTTATCCTGCCGTCAGGCGGTCTTGCAGTCGGACAGAGTTCCAAAATCTTGGTCCGGCGTCAGTTCCTGTCACTTCTTCCCTGACGTCAGTGCGCCAGGGGTATATAAGATGCATCCGACTCCATTTTCTTAAGTTTTTCTTCCCCAGATGTCAGGTGCCCCCAAGTAGGTAGGCAATACATATTGCTAATAAAACATATATATATATATATATATATATATAAAATAAACACAATACCTTCAGTTACAAGAAAATATACCACAAAGATTGTATAGGACAGAAAGGTATAGATAAGTCCAGCTAGGACAGAGGGGATGGATGGAGGGTAACCTGGACTGTAGCAGTGTGAACACTCGAACATCTACATTTATGGTAGGTACAAAACTGTACTATGTTCATCGTGTTGCACTGCTGCAGTCATTACACTTGGGTAGATTCCTTAAGCTAAGGTTGGGTGGCTGGTCTATAAAGAGATAGGACAGGCTATGAGGCCCTGCAGAACTGCAGTGGCAAACACTGCTCTGGATTTAGAGTAAAGAGGCAAGTGGTAATGCTTGGTAAAGGTGTGCACTGAACTCCAAGTTGCAGCCTCCAAAATTTCCTTGGTTGGTACTCCTCTAAGAAAGGCTGTTGAAGTGGCTGTTGCTCCGGTAGAATGTGGCCTAAAGTTATTAGGGACTGATTTTCCATGCTGTGTGTAGCAGTAACGAATACAGTGTCCTATCCATTTGGAGATAGTCTGTTTTGAGATAGCCTTTCCCTGTGATCCTGCAGCATATGCTACAAACAGTTGCTCAGTTTTCCTGAAAGCTTCTGTTTTGTCCAAGTAGAAGAGTAGCTTTCTGTGTATGTCCAAAGAGTGCAGAAGTTTCTCCCCTTTATTCTGGGGGTTTGGATAAAAAGTTGGCAAATGGATGGTTTGGTTAAGAGCCACACTGGATACCACCTTTGCCATAAAGGTGTTGTTTGTCCTTAAAGAAACCCTGTCCTGACGAAAAATTATAAAAGGTTCCACTGCCATTAATGCCTGTAGCTCTGAGACTCTTCGTGCTGAAGTTACTGCCAGGAGCAGAGCTGTTTTCCATGATAAAAATTTTAGATTGGCTGTATTGGCTGGCTCAAAAGGTGGCAGGGTCAGTTTTTCCAAAACAAAATTGAGGTCCCAAGTTGGTGTTGGTGCTCTCTGGGGCGGTCTTATGTTTTTTGCCTCTCTGAGGTACTGCTTTAGCAAGGGATGAGAGAATAAAGGAGGATCCGTGTTGTAATGTGTTGAAATGGCAGAGGCGTGGATCTTAATTGATGAGAAGGATAGGCCTTTGTCCAGCATCTCAGTTAAGCACTGTAAAATCTGAGGAATGTTTGGGACAAGAGGGTCAAGGCTTTGAGCCTGGTTCCAGGCAAAGAATCTCTTCCATTTTTCTGAGTAAGATTTCCTGGTGCTAGGCCTCCTGGCCTCCAAAATGACATCAATAACAGCTTTAGAAAGAGGTGCTGCCTGTATGGCTAATGAATCTGCCATGCAGCCAGGTTTAGGGTATTGAGCTGACCGTGCAGGATCTGATTGTTTTGTTGAGTCAGAAGGTGAGAAAATTGAGGCAAAATCCATGGTGGGCCTTGAGCCAAGTTCTTTAAGATTGGGTACCAGTGCTGGTGTGGCCAGTCTGGAGCAATCAGGATCATCTGTGGTTTTTCTTGTCTGGCTTTTAGGAGTACCTTTGAAAGGAGAGGCAGTGGTGGAAAGGCGTAAACTTTTAGGCTTTTCCAGCTGAACAAAAGAGCATCCACTTTCCATGCGTGTGTGTGGTAAGTCCTTGTGTAGAATTTTTGTAGTTGACAATTCAGTGAGGAGGCAATAAAATCTATGTCTGGGGAACCCCATTTTTGCGATACCATGCTGAAGATTTGTGGATTCAATTTCCATTCGTGAGGGTCCATGATATTTCTGCTTAGACTGTCTGCCAGAGTATTTTTCTTTCTTGGCAGGAATTGTGCTTGCAGATGACCTTGATAAGTTAGAGCTGTGTTCCACAAGGTCATGGCTTGCCTGCATAGGGGATAAGAATGAGTGCCCCCTTGCTTGTTTATGTACCACATTACTGTGGTGTTGTCTGTCTTTAATAGTAATTGTCCTGGATGCAGAAGGTCCTTGAAAGCTGTTAGGGCATTTTGAACAGCCAACATCTCTTTTTGATTGATGTGAAGATGCATTTGGTCTGTGGTCCACTTGCCCTGGATACATTTTCCTGCCATGTGTGCTCCCCAGGTGTAATCCGAAGCATCTGTTGTAAGAGTCTGCCTGGCTGTGGGTAGAGTGAAAGGCTGACCCTTGTTGAGGTGACATGCCTGAGCCCACCATCGAAACTCCTGTTGTAGGCAGGGAATTATTGGTATTACTGCTTCTAAACTGTGAGCGTGTTGAGTCCAAACACTTTTTAGGTACCACTGTAATTTCCTCATATGCAGTCTGGCATATGGAATTAGCAGTATGCAGGATGCCATGAATCCCAGGGCCTGCAGAATTTTTCTAGAAGGGAGATGGGACTTTTTTGCCAGTAACTGAAAATATTGAGTCAGTTGTCCTTGTTTGTCTGGCGTGAGATAAGCCATCTGGGCCGTTGTGTTAAAGCTGGCACCCAGGAATATAATCTGTTGTGAGGGCACTAGTTTTGACTTCTTTTCATTTATTGTGTACCCTAGACAAATTAGCAACCTTTTTACAAACGCCAGATGCTGTAGAAGAATGTCCTTTGTCTCTGCTTGAATGAGGCAGTCATCCAGGTATGGATATATTTGAATTCCTTTTTGTCTGCAAAATGCAATTACTGGTGCCAGGCACTTTGCAAAGACCTTGGGCGCAGTAGGTAAGCCAAAGGGCAGTGCAGAGAATTGGTAGTGCATTGTATCAGCTTTGAATCTGAGGTATCTTCTGCAATCTTGTCTGATAGGGACATGCAGGTATGCCTCTGAGGTCTAGAGTAACAAGCCAAGCCTTCTTGCCCAGCATGGGAAGAAGCTGCTATAGTGTCAACATTTTGAATTTCGGAACATCCAGGTAAGTATTTAGAGTTGAAAGGTCTAGTATGGGTCTCCAGGCTTTGTCCTTTCTGGGGACCAGGAAGAGTCTTGAGTAAAATCCTTGTCCTTGTTCCTGCTGTGGTACTTTTTGAATAGCTGTCACGTGCATGAGGGCTGAAATTTGTTTTTGAGCCTCTGCCCATTGATTTTGTGGCAGGTTTGGCATTCCTTTTATCCTTGGTAAAGTGTTAAAGTGGAACCTGTAACCTTGAGACACAATATTTAGAACCCATTTGTCTTGGGTGATTGTTTGCCAATTTTGAGAAAAAAGTGCTAGTTTTCCCCCTAAGGGGGCTGCCAAAAGGGAAATACTTGGCATACGAAGGGGGAAGTCATTGGGACTGTTTCCTATAAGGTTTAGACCTGTCCTCACCTCCTTTTGGGGTTGAGGTACCCCACTGTCGTTGTCTGTTATAGCCTTGGGGTTGAGATCTGCCTCTTGGGCGTCTGTATCTGCCTCTCTGTGGCCTGTCTGACACTGGAAAGGACCAATTCTTTGCAGGCCAATTTCTGCTAAATCGAGGTGGCTATACCTGTAAGAAATCTTTGACTGTTTGCATAGATTTAGCTTTATCCTCCATTTTCTTTAACACCTCTTCTGCCTTAACACCAAACAACGTATCACGCTGTAAAGGAGCATCCAATAATTTTGCCTTAACATGATCTGGTAAACTCTGTTCTTTTAACCAAGCAGGTCTTCGAATCACAGAACCTGTAACTGCGGCTCTACAAGAGGCCTCTAAAGAATCAAAACCACATTGCAGAGTATGTTTTTCAACCTGTTCCACTGCATGCAATAAATCCTGCATTTCTTTATAGTCAGGAGCTTCTGAGCTTGCAAGCACTTTCTATTTTAACTAAGTCATTAAATATTGTTGGTACATAAGCATGTGAAACTTGTAAACTTTCTTCCCCCATCTAGCCAATGCTCCAGAATCTCTATCAGAGGGGACTGGATATTTTTGCAATGGAAGCCTTAACCCCTTTGGGACCCTGGGAAATGGTTTCTGGGTCAGCAGAAGGGTTTTTATAAAGAAACTTGTGAGAGTCAGGGACTCTATAATACCTATCTGGCTTGGCTGGTGCAGGGGGCAAAGAAAGTACAGTTGTGTACACCTACCATAAATGTAGATGTTCGAGTGTCTTCACTGTTGCAGTCATAACTGTAGGGTGCTCCTGCCGGCAGGCAGCCCGAGGTCGGCCAGAATCCCAAAGTCTGGGTCCGGCGTCGGCTGTATAAGCTAGTATCCTGACGTCAGTACGCCTTGGTACATAGCCCTCAGCCGACGCCATCTTCTCCAGCCTTTCTTGCCCTAGATGTCAGAATACTCCAATAAATCAAAAATGAATCCAACAAGGAAACACAAATGCACCACAAAAAAGGAATAGAGGGGATAGGAATGAGGGAAACCCCGACTGCAACAGTGAAGACACTCGAACATCTACATTTATGGTAGGTGTACACAACTGTACTATGTTCTTTGTGTTTCACTGTTGCAGTCATAACTGTAGGGTGGAATCCCAAAGCAGTGTAGAGATGGAGGAAGCTTTAGATAGAAGAAGGGGAGGCAAGAATACCCTGCAAGACAGCAGAGGCAAAGCCTGCCCTAGACTTAGAAAACAAAGGGAGATTGTAGTGCTTGGAAAAAGTATGCACTGAACTCCAAGTGGCAGCTTCCAAGATATCCTTGGTAGGTACTCCTCTGAGAAAAGCTGCAGAAGTAGCAGCTGCTCTAGTAAAATGACTTCTAATGGTTCCAGGAAACTGTTTACCATGATGAGTGTAACAAAATCTGATCCCATAAGCAATCCATTTGGAAATGGTTTGTTTAGAAATAGGTTTTCCAAGTGAACTGGAGGCAAAGGAAACAAACAGTTGGTTAGACTTTCTGAAATCTTTAGTCTTGTCCAAGTAAAATCTTAACTGTCTGTGCACATCCAATGAATGCAAAATCCTTTCCCCTTTATTTTGAGGATTTGGAAAGAAAGTAGGAAGGTGAATTGTCTGATTCAAGGCCACTTTCGAAATCATCTTAGGCATGAAAGTAGGATTGGTCCTCAAGGATACTCTGTCCTGATAGAAAATAAGGTAAGGCTCCACAGCCATAAGAGCTTGCAACTCTGAGACCCTTCTGGCAGAGGGCAAAGCTAACAAAAGAACAGTCTTCCAAGATAGAAACTTAATATCTGAAGATGCAGCAGGCTCAAAAGGAGGCAAAGTAAGTTTTTCTAAAACATAATTAAGATCCCAGGCAGGGACCGGAGGGGTCCTTGGAGGCCGCAAATTCTTAGCCCCCCTCAAAAACTGCTTCACCAAAGGATGTGAAAAAACAGGAGGATCAGAACTGAAATGCGCAGAGATAGCAGAAGCATGAATCTTAATGGAAGAAAATGAAAGTCCCTTAGATAAAAGTCTCGAAGGTAAAGCAAAATAGAGGAGAGATCAGGAACCTGAGGATCAGAACCTCGGTCCTGCATCCAAATAGAAAACCTCTTCCATTTAGAGGCATAAGATTTCCTAGTGCTAGGCCGTCTAGCTTCCAAAAGAACATCCAAAACTTGTTTGGGAAGACTAGAGGCAATCAAATTCCTTTGAAGAGCCAAGCTACCAAGCAAAGGGTCTTGAGGTTGGAATGTAGTAACTGACCCTGATGCTGGGACAGAAGCGAAGGGTTCAGTGGAAGAATCCAAGGAGGCCCCGAGAACAGGAGCTTTAGAGTCGGATACCAAAACTGTCAAGGCCAATTTGGAGCAATCAAGATGAGGAACTTGGGCTTGTCCTGCTTTATCTTCAGTAGTACCCGAGGCAGTAGAGGAAGAGGAGGGAAGGCATATGCAGACAGACTTCTCCAACTGAAAGACAGGGCATCCACTCTCCATGCTGTTTTGTGGAAGGACCTGGTGCAAAAGCGAGGCAGCTGATGATTGAGATGGGATGCGAACAGATCTATCTGGGGACATCCCCAAACTGCAGTAATCCTTTTGAACAAGTTGGTGTCTAGCATCCATTCGTGAGGATCTGAAATGTTTCTGCTCAGGCTGTCTGCTAAAAGATTTTGTTTTCCTGGAATGAATTGAGCCTGGAGATGCAGATTCAAATTTAGTGCTGTGTCCCATAAACTCATAGCCAGTCTGCAAAGGGGGTAAGAATGAGATCCCCCCTGCTTGTTGATGTACCACATGCCCGTGGTGTTGTCTGTGCGAATTAGCAGAGGCCCTGGTTGTAAAAGGTGCTTGAAAGCCAAAAGGGCATTTTGAACTGCCAACATCTCCTTCAGATTGATGTGCCAGTGAAGATGTTCCTTTGTCCAGGTTCCTTGCTGGCAATTGTCTAGAAAATGTGCTCCCCAAGCATAATCAGAGGCGTCCGTGGTTAGGATTTGAGTAGGTTGAGGGAGACGAAAAGGTTTTCCTTCGTTTAAAATGCATGCCCTGGACCACCAGAGGAACTCCTTCTGGAGGCAGGGGATCAGAGGAATCAGAATATCCAGATCGTGATAATGCTGTGACCATACACTTTTCAGATACCATTGAAGCTTTCTCATGTGAAGCCTTGCGTTTGGAATCAACAGAGTGCAGGAAGCCATGTAGCCCAGAGCCTGCAGGAATTTCCTTGCAGTGAGCTGAGATAGAGTTGCCAAGGTGTTGAAAGTAGAAGCCAGCTGAGTTTGTTTTTCTGGAGTGAGGTAGGCCCTTTGTAAGGTTGTGTTTAAGAGGGCTCCCAAGAATACCATTTGTTGAGAAGGGATCAAATGTGACTTTTTTATGTTCACTGAGAATCCCAGTAAGAGAAGAAGACGTTGAACGAAGTCTAAGTGTTGAAGCAGAAGATCTTTGCTGTCTGCCTGAATAAGGCAGTCATCCAAATAGGGGTAAATCTGAATCCCCTGAAGTCTGCAGTAAGCCACTACTGGTGCCAGGCACTTGGTGAAGACTCTGGGCGCAGTAGATAAACCAAAGGGCAGAACAGAGAATTGAAAGTGCCTCGAACCTGCCTTGAACCTGAGGAATTTCCTGCGGTCTTGTCTGATAGGGATATGCAAATAGGCTTCCTTTAAGTCCAATGTCATCATCCAGGCGTCCTGAGAGAGCATTGGAAGTAACTGTTGCAGAGTGAGCATCTTGAACTTTGGAATTTCCAAAAAGGTGTTTAACACAGAAAGGTCCAGAATAGGTCTCCAAGAGTTTTGTTTTCTGGGAACCAGAAACAGCCTTGAATAAAATCCTTTTCCCATTTCCAAGAGTGGAACAGGCTCTATGGCTCTCATGGCCAGAAGAGCATCCACTTGAGTTAAGGCCTCTGACCATTGAAGTTTTGGCAGATCTGGCCAACCGTGAGTCCTTGGCAAAGTGTGAAAGTGGAACTTGTAACCTTTTAAAATCACATCCAATACCCATTTGTCCTGGGTAATATGAGTCCAATTCCTGTAAAAAAGAGACAGTTTTCCTCCGAGAGGGGCGTCCAGGTAAAGAGGTCCTGAAGCCCAACCGAGAGAGTCATTGAGTTTGTTTTCTTTGAGATTGGGATCTGTCTTCTCCCCTTCTAGGTGAAGAAGCAGTCCATTGTCTAGATCTGTACGAGGTCTGGCCTTGACCACGACCTCTGGAGCGTCTATATCTTCCTCTTTGAGGCCTGTCAGACGTGGGAAAGGACCAATTTTTAGTGGGCCAATTCCTGGAAAATCTAGGAGGCTGAACCTGCAAGAAATCTTTTACAGTCTGCATGGACTTTGCCTTTTCTTCCATCTTTTTAATAACTTCCTCAGCCTTAGAACCAAAAAGAACATCATGTTGAACAGGGGCATCTAATAACTTAGCCTTAACCTGTTCAGGCAAACTTTGTTCACGAAGCCAGGCATGTCTCCTAATCACAGTACCACAGGCAGCAGCCCTGCAGGAAGCATCCAAGGCATCAAAACCACAATGTAAGCTATGCTTGTTAACCTGTTCAGTAGCATGCAAAACATCCTGAAGTTCCTTATCCTCTGCACAAGCAGGTACGGAAGCAAGCTTTTGCTTTAAAACAGACAAAAGAAATTGCTGGTATTTAAACATATGAAACTGGCAATTCAATGCCCTTACAGAAAGGGTAGCAGAAGTATATACCTTTTTGCCCCACCTGTCTAAAGCACGAGAATCCTTCTCAGAGGGAATAGGATTTTTAGAAGTAGCAACCTTAGCAGCCTTAGAACCCTGAGAAATAGTTTCAGGGTCTGCAGAAGGATTCTTAAATAGAAATAAATGAGAGTCAGGAACCCTATAAAATCTATCAGGCTTAGAAGGAGCAGGAGGCATGGAATCAGGATTCAAATTAGCCTCAGAAAAAGCATCATCCACAATGTCCAAAACAGGAGGGATAGCTAAAGGCCTATGCTGAGGAAGAAGAAGAAATTCTCTAAGCCTCTTTTGGAAGCAGAATATTCCTGTCCTTCCCAATGAAAATGTTCCCTCATCTCATGCAAGGTTTCCCCAAAAGAAAAATCCTCAGGCGGAGAGGCCGAGGGCAAAGATTCCTCAGCATCCGAATCCTCATAAGGGGGGAAGGAATAGTCCTGATCAGAGGAAGAAACAGAAGAGACAGAGGCCTGGTCAGAAGAATCCAGAGTAACATCTTGTCGAGGCCTTTTCTCAGGAGGGGGGTGAGAACCCTAATCATTGTAAGCAAGTCTTCAGCCATCCTCAATAATTGTTTTTGTGTCTTGGGAGTGGATTCAGAAGCAGCTTGAGCTGAAACCTTAGACTTAGAAGGAGTCTTTGTCTTTGCCTTTGAAATAGTAATGTGAGTAGGCCTGAAAACCCCTCAGAAGCCGGTACCTGCACAGCGGTTCCGGACCCATCTGAAGGAGCGACGTCCGAAGGTCCTGCAGCAGTTAAAATAGTGGGCCTTGATGGCTCCCCATGGGAGTCCGTATCGGCCATCGGTTCAGAAGCGGCGGACGACAGGGGCTGCAAAAGCGCCTCACTGATGACAGCCGAACCGGACGCTGGCTCCAGCTGCAACGAGTCCTGTTTGGACCTCGGAGGCCTGTCTTTATCTTTGCGCTTCTTTAGAACTCCGGTAGTATCCGACGACATTCTGTAATTGAAGCGTCTGCCAAAATAATTTAAAGCCCAGTCGTACCTGCGTTTGATAGTACGAGAGTTGAACCTGGCACAGAACCGACAACAAGAAACGTCGTGGTCAGGGCCTAAGCAAGGTAGACAGTAAGAGTGGAAATCTTTATGAGGTATTTGTTTCCCACACGCTATACAATTATTAACTTTTCTGACATCGGAGGAACAAGAAAAGATTCAACGGGGTACTTAGCTTTGAGAAGAGAAGTAACAACTTCGGACCGACAACAATCAAGAATGCTGTTCGAAAATCGCCAACCAACGTTTTGCGAGCTGCTTTCCACCGCACGGCAAGAAAGACTGGAGAAGATGGCGTCGGCTGAGGGCTATGTACCAAGGCGTACTGACGTCAGGATACTAGCTTATACATCCGACGCCGGACCCAGACTTTGGGATTCTGGCCGACCTCGGGCTGCCTGCCGGCAGGAGCACCCTACAGTTATGACTGCAACAGTGAAACACGAAGAACATCCAGAAGATAAGCAGGATTCAGAGAACACATTATCCACAATATCTAACACAGGCGGAATAGCCAGGGGGCTGTGCTGAGGCAATAAAAGGAAGTCCCTGAGCCTTTTCTTGGATTCTGAATAATGCTGACTTTCCCAATGGAAATGCTCCCTCATGGTATGTAAAGTTTCCCCAAAAGAGTAATCCTCAGGAGGAGAGGCTGAAGGGATAGATTCTTCAGCATCGGAGTCCTCATTGGGTGGTAGAGAGTATCCCTGGTCTGAAGAGGAATCAGAGGAAATGGAAACCTGATCAGAGGAATCATAGTCTGTATCCTGCCTAGGCCTTTTCTCAGGAGGGGGATGGGAACCCCTGATTAGAGTAATGAGGTCTTCGGCCATTTTAAGCATCTGTTTCTTAGGCATGGAGGACTGTCCAGGAGAATGCTGTACTTGCTTCTTTGTCTTTAATGGTGTTTTTGTCTTGGCTGTTGCTTTAATGGTAAGTTGTGAAGGTCTGAAAACACCCTCAGAAGCCGATGCCTGCTCAGCTGCTCCGGACCCATCTGAGGGATTAGTTTCCGTAGGCCCAATACCTTGAGTTTCCAGAGGCCTAGTTGTCCCCACGTGGGAGTCGGAGGCGGCCTGTGGCTCTGAGGTAGCAGGTGTCAGGGGCTGCGAAACCGCCTTATTGAGCACCAGCGAACCGGCGACTGGCCTAGAAGAGGCTTCGTCGTCAGTTTTGGACCTCGGATGCCTGTCTTTATCCTTGTCTTTGCGTTTTTTGAGAATTGCGGTTGTCGGTTGATCCGACAGCATAGTATAATTGAACCTTTGGCCAAAATAGTGCAAAGCAAAATCAAAACGTCATTTTATAGTGCGTTTGTTAAATCTAGCACAAAACCGACAACTAGTGACGTTGTGATCAGGGCCTAGGCATGGAATACAGTAAGAGTGGATGTCCTTATGAGGTATTTGCTTTCCACAAAAAATACAATTAACTTTTTCTGACATTGGTCTGAGGCAAGAAAAAAGTTTCCCCAATGGGGTACTTAGCTTTGTTGAAGACTTCGGATCTGAAATTCGACTTCGAAAATCTCAGGAGTCGGCCGACAGGCACTTGCGAACTGCTTCTGCTTCGGGCACCATACGGCATGAAAGACTGAAGAAAATGGCATCGGATGCATCTTATATACCCCTGGTGCACTGACGTCAGGGAAGAAGCGACAGCAACCGATGCCGGACCAAGACTTTGGAACTCTGGCCGACTGCGGGACTGTCTGATGGCAGGATAACCCAAGTTTAATGACTGCAGCAGTGTAACACAATGAACATCTGCAGTGGAAAAGCCTGCCCTGGACTTGGAGTAGAGAGGCAAATGATAATGCTTTGCAAAGGTATGAACAGAACTCCAAGTAGCAGCCTCTAGAATGTCTTTGGTTGGTACTTCTCTGAGAAAGGCTGCTGAAGTAGCTGCAGCTCTGATGGAATGAGACCTAATGCCCTTGGGCACAGGTTTACCATGGTGTAAGTAGCAGAAATGTATGCAGTGGCTTATCCACTTTGAAATTGTCTGCTTTGAAATAGCCTTTCCTTCTGATCCTGCAGCAAATGTCACTAGCAATTGCTCAGTTTTTCTTAGAGCTTTAGTCCTGCTCAAGAAGAATCTTAGCTGTCTGTGTACGTCCAAGGAATGCAGAATTCTCTCTCCCTTGTTCTGCGGATTTAGATAAAAGGTTGGCAGATGAATTGTTTGGTTAAGAGCCACACTGGAAACCACCTTAGGCATAAATGTAGGATTTGTCCTCAGAGACACCCTGTCTGGGTAAAATATGATGAAAGGCTCTACAGCCATGAGGGCCTGTAGCTCCGAAACTCTTCTTGCTGAAGTAATTGCTAGTAGCAGAGCTGTTTTCCATGATAAGATCTTTATATCAGCGGTAGCAGCTGGTTCAAATGGAGGCAGGGTGAGCTTTTCCAACACATAATTGAGGTCCCATGCAGGTAATGGTGATCTTCTAGGAGGCCTTAAATTTTTGGCTCCTCTAAGATAATGCTTTAGTAAAGGATGAGAAAAGATTGGTGGCTCTGTATTGTAATGAGCCGAAATGGCAGAGGCATGGATTTTAACTGATGAGAAAGATAGGCCTTTGTCAAGCATCTCAGTTAAGTATTGTAATATCTGAGGATTATTTGGCTCTGCTGTTATCAGTTCCTTGTGCTTGATTCCAAGCACAGAATCTCTTCCATTTATCAGCAAAAGATTTTCTAGTACTAGGCCTTCTGGCTTCCAAAATGACATCCATCACAGCTTTACTGAGAGGTGGTGTTTGTATAACTACGTGATCAGCCATGCTGCCAGGTTCAGTGTCTGTAGTTGATTGTGCAGGATCTGATTGTTTTGCTGGGACAGTAGTGGAGATCTTTGAGGTAAGGTCCAAGCTGGGCATTGAGACAAGTTCCATAGGAATGGGTACCAGTATTGGTGGGACCAGTCCGGGGCAATTAGTATCATGTTTGGTTTCTCTTGTCTGACTTTTAGGAGGACCTTGGGAACAGGAGGCAGAGGAGGAAAGGCGTAAACTGATAGGTTTTTCCAACTGAAGGATAGGGCGTCCACTTTCCATGCCTGTATGTGATAAGTCCTTGTGCAGAATCTTTTCAATTGATAATTTTGAGGAGAGGCAAATAGATCTATGTCTGGGCTCCCCCATTTCTCTGTTAACATGCTGAAGACTTGTGGATTTAGTTTCCACTCGTGAGGATCCAAAAGGTTTCTGCTTAAATCGCCTGCCAGAGTATTTTGCTTTCCTGGCAGGAACTGAGCTTGAAGATGTATTTGGTAGGTCAAAGCTGTGTCCCACAGTGCCATGGCTAATCTGCAAAAGGGGTATGAGTGTGTGCCCCCTTGCTTGCTTATATACCACATGGCCGTGGTGTTGTCCGTCTTTATCAGTAGTTGTCCTGGATGAAGCAAGTCCTTGAAGGCTGTTAGGGCATTTTGAACAGCTAGCATCTCTTTCTGGTTGATATGTAGATGCATTTGTTTTGGGGTCCATATGCCCTGAATGCATCTTCCTGCCATGTGAGCCCCCCAGGCATAATCTGATGCGTCTGTTGTTAAGGTATGGCTGGCAGGGGGTAGAGTAAAGGCCCATCCCATGTTTTGGTGACATGCCTTTGCCCACCATAGAAAGTCCTGTTGCAGACAGGGAATGAGAGGAATCATTGTTTCCAGACTGTGAGAATGTTGACTCCATAAACTTTTTAGGTATCACTGAAGTTTCCTCATATGCAGTCTTGCACATGGAATCAGTAGGATGCAGGATGCCATGAAATCCAAAGTCTGCAGAATTTGTCTTGCAGATAACTGGGTTTTTGTTGCCATCAGTTTGAAGTAAGTAGTCAGTTGCCTTTGTTTGCCTGGCGTGAGGTAAGCCATCTGGGCAGTTGTATTCAAGCTTGCACCCAGGAATGTGATCTTTTGAGAGGGTACCAAGTTGTGATTTCTTTTCATTTATTGTGTACCCTAGGCATGTTAGAAGCCTTTTCACAAATGCCAGGTGTCGAAGAAGAATGTCCTTGTTGTCTGCTTGAATGAGACAGTCGTCCAAGTAAGAATATATTTGTATACTTCTTTGTCTGCAAAATGCAATTACTGGAGCCAGGCACTTTGTAAAGACCCTAGGCACAGGAGATAAGCCAAAGGGCAGTGCAGAGAACTGGTAATGCATTAAGCCAGCCTTGAATCTGAGATATCTTCTGTACGATTGTCTTACTGGGACATGCAGGTATGCCTCTTTTAAGCCTAATGTCACCAGCCAAGCATTCTTGCCCAGCATTGGCAGAAGTTGTTGCAAAGTCAGCATTTTGAATTTTGGAATGTCCAGGTATGTGTTCAAAATTGATAAATCCAGTACTGGCTGCCCGGCCTTGTCCTTTCTGGGTACCAAGAACAGTTTTGAGTAAAAACCTTGCCCTTTTCCTTGCTCTGATACTGGCTGAATGGCCCCCATATCCATGAGGGACACAACCTATTTTTGTGCCTCTGCCCATTGATTTTTTGGCAGATCTGGACGTTTGTCATTGGCAGAGAGTGGAAATGGAATCTGTATCCCTGTGATACCATGTTTAGTACCCGCTTGCCCTGGGTTTATTAACTGCCAATTTTGAGCAAAAAGTTTTATTTTTCCCCCTAAGGGTGCTGCCAAAAGATAAGTGCTTGGTGTAGGCAGAGGGAAGTAATTGTGACTGTTTTCTGTAGGTTTGCGCTTTATCTCCTCCAGATTTGGAGGTAGAAGCGCCCCATTGCTTTGACCTATATGAATCTTGCACCTGGTATCTGGAACCCTTAGGGCATCTGGATTTGCCCCTTTGAGCTCTGTCTGACACAGGAAAGGACCAATTTTTTGTAGGCCAGTGCCTACTGAATATTCGTGGCTGCACTTGTAAGAAGTCTTTAACAGTTTGCATAGACTTAGCTTTGTCTTCCATTTTCTTTAAAACCTCTTCTGCCTTAATACCAGAGTATCATGCTGTAGAGGTGCATCTAGCAATTTAGCTTTAACATGATCAGGCAAATTTTGTTCCTTTAGCCAGGCATGTCTCCTGATCACAGATCCTGTAACTGCAGCCCTGCAGGAGGCCTCTAAGGAGTCAAAACCACATTGCAAAGTATGCTTTCCAACCTGTTCAGCTGCATGCAATAATTCTTGCAATTCTTTATTTTCTGCACATTCAGAAATCAACATCATTTTCTGTTTCAGCAATCTCATAACATGTTGTTGATACTTAAGCATATGAAATTAACAGTTTAAGGCTCTGATTGCCAAGGTTGCAGATGTATAAACCTTTTTTCCCCATCTGTCCAGTGCCCTTGAATCTCTGTCAGAGGGGGCAGGATTTTTTGCTGTCGAGGCCTTAATTCCCTTTGGACCCTGTGAAATAGTTTCAGGATCAGCAGCAGGGTTTCTAAATAAAAATTTATGTGAGTCAGGGACCCTGTAATATCTGTCAGGTTTACTGGGAGCCGGAGGTAAGTAGTCAGGGGTCAAGCTTGACTCCGAAAACACATCATCCACAATGTCTAAAACAGGGGGAATGGCTAAAGGCCTGTGCTGAGGGAGAAGAAGGAAATCCCTGAGCCTCTTTTTTGATTCTGAGAAATCTTGATTCTCCCAGTGAAAATGCTCCCTCAAAGTATGCAAGATTTCTCCAAATGAATAATCCTCAGCAGGAGAGGCAGATGGTATAGACTCCTCTGCATCAGAATCCTCATAGGGAGGTATGGATAATTCCTGTTCAGAAAAGGAATCAGAAGAAATAGAAACCTGATCTGAAGATTCATAATAAGTGTCTTGCCTAGGCCTCTTATCTGGAGGGGAATGGGTACCCCTGATCAAGGTAATAAGGTCCTCAGCCATTTTGATCATCTGTTTTTTAGGCATAGAGGCCTGTGCACGTGGGCTCATGCGTCAGTGTTTTTAGCTTTAGAAGTTGCTTTTGTCTTTTGGTTTGCAGCTGTCATTGGTTTTATATACAAATGTTGAGGTCTAAATACACCCTCAGAAGCCAGTGCCTGCTCAGCGGCTCTGGACCCATCCGAGGGAGATACATCCGTCGGTCCAATACCCTGAGTATCTTGTGGCATGCCGGACTCCATGTGGGTGTTGGTAGATGCCTGTGACTTTAAGGTAGCGGGTATCAGGGGCTGCGAAATCGTCTCACTGAGTACCGGCGAACCAGCCACTGGCTTAGAAGCTTTGTCATCGGTTTTGGATCTCGACTGCCTTTTTCTGTCCTTTTCTTTGCGCTTTTTATGTATTCTGGTAGTCGGATTGCTATCCGACGACATTTCTGGGTAGTTAAATCTGTTTCCAAAATACTTTGAGGTAAAAATATACAGACGCTTAATAGTGCGTTGGTTAAATCTAGCACAAAACCAACAGTCAGGCACATTGTGATCAGGGCCTCGGCAAGGAATACAGTATAAATGGAAATCCTTATGAGGTATTTGCTTCCCACAAGTAATACAATTATTAACTTTCTGACATCGGTATGGAGCAAGAAAAAAGTTTCCCCAACGGGGTACTTAGCTTTAGTGAAGACTTCGGTTATGAAACGCAAACTCGAATATTTCAGTAGTCGGCCGACAGGCACTTGCAAAATGCTTCTGCTTCGGGCACCGCGTGGCAAGAAAGACTAAAGAAAATGGTGCCAGCTGCATGTTTTATACCCCTGAAGACCTGATGTCATGGAAGAGGAGACAGCAACCGATGCAGGACCCAAGACTTTGGAATTCAGGCCAACTGAGGGCAACCTACCAGCAGATTACCCAAATGTAATGACTGCAACAGTGAAACACAAACAACATCCGAATCAATTTTCTAGGGTTTAGGGAGAATGTGCACTGAGGACAATCTACAGCCAAGGTTTACACAGACAGGTGGGTATCCCATGTTCCCACCTTTTAAAAAGTTCTAGAATCTACCCCCTTATGGAAAACAAACAAGGGCTGAACAGACATTAAGGGTTGCAACTCAGATATTAGTCTAGCTAAGGTCAAAGCAGTAAGTAAAGCTGTCTTCCACTGAAGGAATTTCAGCGTGTGTGACAATGAATGACTGAGACATACCTCTTTGGAGCATATGAACAGCGTATGAAGACGGACATGATAAAGCTTTCAAAATATGCATATGAGATTAGAGTGAGACTAGTATTGAGCAGTATCCCACCACTCCCAAGAATGGTGACACAATACAAATAAGACAAAGGACTTCAATTAGTGACTTAGTTACTGGTGTCATTCTAAGGGGATCAAATATATATATCAGCCTGGGAGAAGACAACTAGCAACTCTGGCGTTTTGCTAGGCCTACACCTCTCTCCACATGGCTTCCTTATATTATTCCTATTCCTCCTCCATAGCGCCTTTTTTAGGCAAGGTCAGTCTTGTCAAATTACCTGCATAGCCAGTCAAAATCAAAACTATATCAAGATAGCACTCCTTAATGCTAAAGCCTAAACAAGATGTTATTTTTATTTATTTTTTTATATTTATTTACAGGTGTAATGCACTGATCTCAATGGACAATTTGCAGACGCAGACTGGGACTGGACTCCTGCTACACTCTTTACACGCATTATTAACTCTTGAAAATATAGATACCTGTATAGTTACTGAAACTTGTCTTCAGAATAGCAACAGCAACCCCCCACAGTGCAAGGTTTCAATGCATATCACTCTTTCAGACCCAACAGAGAAATGACAGGTATTCATATACACCCCGCCACTAACACTGAGCTGTGAAATATGAACATAAAAATGAACATCAAAGAAGTGGCAAACAGTGATTAATTTCTCCACTACAGGACATCTGAAGATTAACAACAGGAGCATAATTTTGTTAATAATTCTTTGCCCTTTCTAATACTGCCTATTAGCTGCCAAGTCACTTAGTTAAAAAAGTCAGACATAAAAAAGGCCTGGACTACACAAGGACTTCTGGATGTTAACTGGAAGTATACAAAAAGGTACTGCAGTCTTGAAGGGATTAAGCCAGGACAATATCCTCAAACTTCACCCTATCATTTTCATGGTAAATAGAACTCCGTACCATATCACAAGCAAACACCACACTCCTCCATGTTAACTACAGTCCATGAGGCATGAATAAACACACTGACATCCCTCCCCATTGAGCTCCAACACTGTGCTTCTGGAAGATTAACTATACCTCCACTCAATGGGAAACTTACACCACCTCAAATGAATGTAGACAAAGATTCATGGACTTCATTTAATACTAGCTCCCTAGAACAACTGGTTCAAGTCCCAACTTGGGAAGTTCAAAAATACTGAACTTGGCTCTCACCATTATTGCCGCCCCAGGCTCAACA
This sequence comes from Protopterus annectens, assembly GCF_019279795.1. Taxonomy (NCBI): domain Eukaryota; kingdom Metazoa; phylum Chordata; order Ceratodontiformes; family Protopteridae; genus Protopterus; species Protopterus annectens. The sequence continues at coordinate 16,458,336 of NC_056730.1, forward strand.
TCTACATTTACCATTTCACTAGTCACATCTGACAACCACTGTGTAATATTCTCTGTGAGGATAAAATGTGACTTACCACAAAACTCATCTGTCATTAGAAACTAATCTAAGGCAAGCCTATTCCAAATAACTGATGACATGATGAAATATAACACCCTCCTCACTCACCTTGATGACCCATCTTACATGCTGCCACATTTGAGAAAATATCTGTGCCCACCTCAAAACATGCATCAAGGCATCTGTCCCCATTAGACACAAGTACAATGTTAATTTCAGGAATAAAACTCATTGATAGAATCCTAGTATAAATAAACTATACAATAACAGAAAAACATACAGTCCACAAAAGTAACAATCGATCACCTAGAGTTGAAGTCAAAAAGATCAACAAAGCACTCCAAAACAAAATAAAATCCTCCAAAAGTATAAATTGAGAAATGTTCCCTCAAGGACAACCATGAAGTCAGAAACCTTATAGGCAATGTCCATCATTGCTCAGAGCAAATACGCAACACTTACTCATCCCCTTAAGACATAGCCACCATATTAGTGAACAAATTGAGCTCTAACTTTACTCCCCTCTCTCTCCCTAACTTATTAGCACACCCACACCAACCCCTCTGATAACCTCCAAGCAAGTCCTGAATGCTTGTTTTGCAGTCCAAATAAACTTGCTCTGTGGGTCTTAAGGTGACGGGCTGCCTTCTTGTCAGTGCTGGACAGTGTCCAGTAGACCCGCAACTAAGCCTATTCAACCTCATTTTGGAGGAATGGACTACCTTTGTCATCTGTATTCCCACTGGATTATTTCTTCTACCAGAGTATCAATATTCCTGGTTTCCAAAAAGGAAGGCAAAGAGAAGCTGCTTGATGCGCTGACAAAAGGTGCATCTAGGTATGTCTCCTTATGGAAACGCCCGCACTGTAAGCCTATTCAGTACCATTGGAAATAAGATGCATTGAGACATTGGACAGTGACTGTAAGGTGTCCAAGGTTTTCTTGTCTTCTACATACACAGGCCCGAAGACAGACAGATTTCTTAGGTCAAATCCCTACGAAACCTTGTGATGTGTGTCAAGTAATTCAGCACCCTCAGAATGGAGGTAGCTGATAAGTCCACTTCCCAAATCTGTTCAGTGCCCTTGACTCCCAGTTAGGGGGATGGAGAAAACAGCTTCCCTCCATGTCTCTCGTCTCTCTCTCTAAGAGAGAGGACAAACAGGTGGGGTAGTTCATTTATATGCTTTATTACACAGAAACACATCAGGATGGATAGCAGCTTCACAAAATACAGACAAATTGATTAACAGACTACAAAGACATACATGCTAACATCTCAACAGATTACTACAAAATGACAGTCAGGCTCGCATGTGCTCAGTATTTATACACTTGTGCAAGCCCCTAGAAAGCTTCTTAAAGCTGTACACACACACTGATTTACACTCTACAAGCTCTTTTTTGGTGGCCACATCCATCCCCTTGATCCAATGTTGACCATCATTTGGAGAAAGCAAGCATTTGTCTGGCTTATGGGAATGTGGTACAGCCAAGTCCAGCAAATGCTAAACCTAGTTAGACATGAGATCTACAATCTCATCAATAGGAAGAACCAACCAAGATGTAGCTAAACTGGACCAGAAAGGCCTCAAAGGACATGGACTCCTCTTGGAAGGGGGTGTCAGTAAGACAGCCTCAAGAGGGGATCTGGGAACCCCTTCCCATCATCGAGCTCATTGCCCTCTGTGAAAGACTCCTGGTGGGAGTCTATATGGCCTCCTTTTACATGTATGCTTCCAAGGTGCCTCCTCAATGAAGTGTTCTGAAGAAAACTTGGAAGAGATTTACAAGTCCTCTATACTGACTAACTTGAAACTCGACAGGCCTGGCTGTCCCAAGTGCACTGGATGAGAAAGACCAGGACCAAGGGGTGCTCTAAGGGGGGACGGCTGAGGCAGAACTAGAAAGAGGCTCATCTAAATCAGAAGAGCGCTATCTTGACAGCCTTGAAAGCCAAAACTGAAGGAAATCTCAAATGGCAGCCTATGCCACCTCTCCAGGAAAACCCTAAAACTCCACTCCTCTGGAGTATGAGATGTATGCTAGCATCAAACTATCCAATGATGACTTCAAAACCCTTGCTTGAACCCTTTTCCCCACATCCTGTGCCAATCCTTCTGGATCAGACGATATCAGAGCCGTTCGGGTCACAGATGGCACCAGAGCAGAAAACAGCAAGGTCTTTGGATCTAACACAAACTCTGTTAAGTGCCTGGATCTGTAACTACTAAGTCTGACAAACAAATTGGGGTAGGAGCGACTATAGGATAAGGTGAAGATACATAACTTCCAGGTCCAGTGGATGGAGCTTGGAAGACCACCAACTGAATCTAGGTGCTAAGGAATTTCCTCATAATGCAGTCAACATCTCCTTCAGAAAAACTGCTAGTTGAGCAAACTAACCAAAAAGGTGGAAAGAGGCCTTAATAACTGAAGGCTAGTCCCTTCCTGAAGAAAAAGCAATCAAAGCCAAAGAGAAACCAGCACAGGGGGAAAAAGTGGCTCCAAGCGAGTCACTGTCTTGGATCCAATCAGGATCAGCTCAGAGAAAAGTGCCAGATCCAAAAACCTAGGAGGATTTAGAAGCCAGAGTGGAGGAAGCAAAAGCGGATGAAGGCCAATCTACACAGCACTTTCCTGACTCCTTAGTCTTCTCCTTAGGGTCAGTGAATTTTGTCCCCTTTCAGTTCATCTGAAGACCTTTTTTTTTTTTTTTTTTTTTTAAAGAAGGGGAAGATCAGACTCGGAATGCTGAGACTTGGACAATTCTCCTGCAGGGGCTGGGAGAAGTCCCTTAAGAATAAGCATGTTCTTCTTCTGGACTACTGCCCAGGTACCAAACACTGTGCATATAGCACACCATTCATCCAAGTGGGTGGCCCCGGGGCAGTAAACACATTTTGAGTGTGCATCCAAGCTGGATAACTTATGGCCACAGACCACCCATTTTTTTAAAACCTGAAGGTTTCTCAGCCATAACTGAGAATCACACTAAAAGGAAGAAATCAACAATAAAGGCAGTAACACAAAATTATAAAAAAAGAAAATAGAAAAGAACAGAATACAAAGGTATTTTTTATGTTAGATAGGAAAGATGGTGCAAAGGCATGCAAAGAAATATTAGGATATATAAAAAAAACTTACAAAATACCTATATAGTAACTATGACATGGGAGGCAGGGTATACTGTTAGTAGAGATGTGAAGTACCCAAAGATATAACATAGAAAAAACAATGAAAAATTCTCTTACAAGTTTAACCCACTCTTGAACAATGAGATTCATGTCTATCTCAAAGTAACAGCTAATGACATCTAAGGTAATGTTGGGCTTTGCAGGGTGTTTATGAGTAAGGGAAGGACCCTTTGGCTGGGATCCAAAGACCTGAGTGCTGAACATATAATCTAAGGTTGGATCTGAAGACCCTATTCTTTGAGGAACAGATGGGAGAGACACCAGCAGATCAAATACAGATTAGACTGAAAGGCCACCTCAGGCAAAAAGGTAGGAATGACTGGTCTGCAATGAAACCCTGTCTTTGTGAAAAATAAAGTTAGTCAGTGTGCAGGATAAAGCCTAAAAGGTCAGGAACTCATCTGGCTGTTATTGCAATTAGGTGTTTTCCATTTTTAAGGCCACAGTTGCAGCAAGTTTGAAAAGGACGCTGGTCAAGTCTTGAAGAAGAGGAGGCAAATCCCAAAGCAGAACTAGGTCTCTCACTGGAAGTTTAAGGAAGGTACCTTTCAGTAAGGCTTTGAGCAATCTTAAAGAAGCAACTTGCAGATGGTCTTGAAAGACATGAAAATTTGAAATTACTGCCAGTTGAACCTTAATAAAGGAGTAGCTAGCTCCAGACTGAAAAAGGCAAGTTAGAAAATCTAAAACTATATCTAATGGAGCAGAGAAGTGATCCAAACCCTTTGATGTGGACCAAATGGTGAATCTTTTTCACTTACTACCATAAATCTTTCTGGTGGAAAGCTTCTGAAATGAGAGGATATACATAACTCTTGTCAGATAGCTTAAGATCTCTGGCCATCATTGAAAGTGAAGGAACCAAGTAGTCAACCTGAGGGATTTAAGCTTAAAATGAGGCAGCTCCTAAGGATGGGAATTCAAATCTGTAATGGAATCTAGTAGGGGAAGCAGACCTGTCTGAACCAGAAGGGGGCAATAAGAATTACTGTTGCTCTGCAATGGGCTGCATTCTGTAAAAACTTGATTATAAAGAGCACTGGAGGGCAAGCAAAAAGGTGACCTGGATGACAGGCATGTAGTAGAGCATCCCTTGGTGACTGTCGCTTGGGAGAGACTGGGCAAAAAGGCTGGTGGATTTGGTGATGAAAGAGGTCATAAAAAGACTGCAGCATGGCAGACCCCAGTGACTGAAAATCTGCACAGCCTCTGATGGGTTGAGAGACCATTTGTGAAGCAGCAGAATGCTCCTGCTCAATGGAATATGAATTGCTAAAAGAAAGTGTTGTGAGGACACCTCCCACTGCCACACCTCATGGCCTCTCGACACAGGGGATAGGACTGTGGTCCTCTCTGTTTGTTCATACATAAGACCACCTCCATGTTATCTATCTGGACTGAGATCACACCTTTGAGGAGGTAGTCATGGAAAGCCTGCAATGCTAGGAGGACTGCTCTCATTTGCAAAGCATTAATGTGTACATGGACCTCTGAGTGGGACCTGGTACCTTGGACAGTCTTCCCTTCACAGTACCTCAAAACCCTAAAAGGGAAGCATCCACAGTCACTGTGGCCATGGGCTGGAGAAGAACAAGTGGATGTCCTGCAGGAACAATAAGATATCAGCCAACATGAAACATGATGATGATAAATCTAGGTGAGATGAACAAGAAAATTCAATGAATAAGTTGTCAAAGACCACACTGGACTGAGAGCCCACTGAAGAACCTGGCTGGAGGAACAACACGGACTGCAATGGCCATAAGATCAAAAAGAAAAAGGACCAAGAGGTAGTGGCCTCTGAAGCAGGAGAATTGACTGGCCGGAAGTCTTATGAATGACAACCTCAAGGGAGGAAGTCTGGCAATCTGACTATTGGTATTCACATATTACCTGATAAAATCTAGATATTACACATGGCTCCAGACTGGATTTGTTGAAAAGGACTGTAATGTCCAAGGACAGGTACAGACAGAGCAAGGAGCCTCACTTGGATGAGCAATGCCCTTGAAGTCACCATAAGGAGCCAGTCCTCCATGTACAAAATGAAACATAATCCCTATAACCTGTGACAAGCTGCTACCACTGCCATGCATTTGCTGAACAACTGGGAAGGTGTAATGAGGCCAAAGTGTAGTGCTTGACATTGGTAATGACTGGCTCCAAGCCAGAAGCACAAGAATTTTCTGGTATGCCCTGCTATCTTTATGAGGTAGTAAGCATTTTTGTGGTCCAAATACATCCAATTATCCTTCGTTAACAGAAGTAGAATGGACTGTACTATCACCATCTGGGACTTGGTCCGTTTAACAAGTACTTTTAATGTGCTTACATCAAAAATGAGTCTGAAGTCCTTGTGTTTTTTTGGGCAGCAAAATGAATGTTGATTAGACCCCAGATCCTCTTTAGTCTGGTGGGAACTCTTGAATCACTCACTTTATGAGCAGCATTCAATTCTCTGCAGCTTCCCTTCACTGGTGAGGTGGTATGTCTGGAAGGGATCTTTGTCTTAAACTTGGGGTAAACTGAAAGGGAGTTGTGTAGCCTGTGGAAATAACTCAACACCCAGGCATCTGACGTGATGGCCTCACAAGCTTAAGGGTGAAAAGCCAAACATCCCACCTCCTTGACTGCCTCTGAAACATAGCAGTTGGGCAACCTTAAGAGCAATGGAAAGGCTCGTCAGAGAAAACTCTACAGCTCTGATTCTGCGGACCATCCCTGCCCCTAGGGCAGCATCTCTTAAAGTTCCCCTGCTCTAGGGAGCACATTTACCTACAGTATCCTGAAACAACTGTTGTGACTTATAGAATACTAGTGATCTACCCACTGCAACCCCAGCCCAGTTTCTTAAGAAAGTCCTCTGAAGAGTGGAAAAGCAAACTCCCATGGCAGACAATGTTTTGCCATAATCTTCGCTCCTGGGTAGTATGTCTGTGACTTTTCTTCCAAATAAAGTGGGCCCACCAAAGGGGCCATAAAGGAAGAACACCTTATAGCACTTTGAAAAATTACACATGAGCATCATGGCATGTCAATCTGCAATATCAGTGGCTGCCACACCAACTTTACCATTGTGATGGCCATGCCCTGGCCCAGCAATCAAAATGCCTCAATCCTCACCACTAATACCAGGGAGGTTGTCTCAGAGAAGAGGAAAGGATAACTAATACACAAAGTAAAGTACAATTTCCCTTAAGTGCACACAGAGATCACAGTCAGTCTGGGGCTGGTTGCTCCTTGTTTCACCAGGTCCCCAATAAGACTCCCCACTGGCACAGCTATAGGGTCTAGGTCTCAGCCTAACTGGGCAAGCTCAAACCTTCAGTACCCTCTCTGTCCAACCAGTGCTTTGTGTCTCTGCTCAGGTAGCGGATACATACACACACACACACACTTTGAGAAGAGGTTATACAACTACACAGACTTTCCTGGGAAAAGGATGGCAAAGGTTCTCCAGCTGTGCCCCTATTATCCAGACCATATGGTATTAATTCCTGCCACCACCCAGTTAATTATTAGCTACTAAAAGGCCCTTAAAAGGGTGTCCAGTTACTTCTGTGCAATATTATAATCCAATGGTAGTATGACTAATCAGTCTCAAGGCTTATTGGAAGGGCTTATTACAATAAACTCTATAAAATATAATGTACTCTAAAGCATACTTTATGTCTACATAAACGAGCCACAGGTAGAAGGTTTTTAAAATATTTAATAATAAATAATTAAAACAAAAAACAAAACTACTACACCAGAGAGATATCTAAGAGTTCAGAGATCACACAGAAACTTAAAATAATACAGTAGGACAGGTCTGATGTCAAAGAAAAACACTTAATCTAACTTTATAATCTTTAGCTAATCTTAAGAGAAAACACAGTGCTATAATTCTACTTGCATACAAAAAGCATAATCAGTGCCGAGTTAGATGTCCAAGATCAAAATGCTTTCAGTCTTTCACTGAACAATAGTTTTTAAACACTAACAAACAGCTCTGCTGAGGCCCTCCCAAATTACATCATTTTGACACTTAGGTTTTGAGTTCCCAGGCCACAAACTGCATTATTTAGCAAGCTAACACCTGCTCAGGAGACTACAACAATAAAAGGCATTTCACATATACACTCTAGCAAGAGGTTCTCCCATTCGATTCTCGGCTTGGTTTGGAAGTGCCTTCTGTGTGGAGTCTGCATGTCCTCCCCGTGGTCGAGTGGGCGTTCGAAAGACATGCGTTGAATGGGCATGCCTTCGTTGAAGGTTGGGCGTTGGGCTGGCAACTTGACACCATAAAAACCAACTGCCAATCATTAGCGGACAGGAGTTCCGCTGTGGAGATGCCTAACTGGGAAAAGCCGAAAGACAAACAAGGTATAGCTGTGTACCTACCATAAATGTAGATGTTAGTGTACTCACTGTTGCAGTCATTACACTTGGGTATCCTGCTGGCAGGCTACCCGCAGTCGGGCCCGAGTTCCAAAGTCTAGGTCTGGCGTCGGTTGCTGTCGCCTCTTCCCTGACGTCAGTGCGCCAGGGGTATAAAAGATGCAACAGACGCCATTTTCTTCAGTTTTTCTTGCCCCAGATGTCAGTTGCCCCCAAATAAGAAAGGCTGGCAAAAATGATGTCAAAAAACATGCATGTACCAAAATAACATTTCCTTCATCTACAAGCAAATACATCACATAGGTTGTAGAGAGTTGAGAAGTACAAAAAGGACCCAGCAATGAGAAAGGGGGATGGTGGGTGGGTAATCTGGACTGCAACAGTGAATACACTCGAACATCTACATTTATGGTAGGTACACAACTGTACTATGTTCATCGTGTTTCACTGATGCAGTCATTACACTTGGGTTGAATCCCAAAGCTGAGGTTGGGTGGCTGGGCCTAAAAAGGATTAGGAGAGGCTACCAGGCCCTGCAGAACTGCAGTGGCAAAGCCTGCTCTGGATTTACAGTAGAGAGGTAAGTGGTAGTGCTTAGTGAAAGTGTGCACTGAACTCCAGGTTGCAGCTTCTAAAATGCCCTTGGTTGGTACTCCTCGGAGAAAGGCTGCTGAAGTGGCTGCTGCTCTGGTGGAATGTGGCCTTATGCCCTTAAAAGTACAGTTTTGTACCTACCATAAATGTAGATGTCCGATAGACATGCAACTGCAGTCATAACATGTGGGTTGTCCTGCCTCAGGCAGCCCTCGGTCGGCCGGATTCCAAAGTCTGGGTCCGACATCGGCTGATGTCGCATTTCTCTCCGACGTCAGGGCGGCTGGAGTACATAAGCATCAGCCGACGCCATTTTCTTCAGTGTTTCTTGCCCCAGATGCCAGGTGCCCTCCAAGGAAGGCTGTAATCAAATTAGAAGACAAAAACAGGATTCCAAACAATAAATGAGCAATAAAACAAATACACCATAACAGGTATCTCCAGCTAAGAGAAACAGGGATAGGAGCGGACTCGAGGCATAGAGGGGTATGGAGGGAGGGAAAATCCGACTGCAGTTGCATGTCTATCGGACATCTACATTTATGGTAGGTACAAAACTGTACTATGTCCTTCAAGAATGCAACTGCAGTCATAACATGTGGGTAGAATACCATAGCTTAGCTGGGGGAGGAGGAATGCTCTAGGGAAAAGATGGTGTGGCAATCAAACCCTGCAGGACTGCCGAAGCAAAGCCTGCTCTGGATCTGGAGTATAGAGGGAGATTGTAGTGTTTGGAGAATGTATGCACGGAGCTCCATGTAGCAGCTTCTAGAATGTCCTTGGTAGGCACCCCTCTTAAGAATGCTGTAGAGGTGGCTGTAGCTCTAGTGGAATGTGGTCTGACATTGGCTGGAACAGTCTTTCCATGAAAGGAGTAACAGAATCTGATGCAATGTCCAATCCATATAGAAATAGCCTGTTTTGAAACTGCTTTTCCTTGGACTGCAGGGGCGTAAGCTACAAAAAGTTGTTCAGACTTCCTACTGGTCTTGGTTCTGTCCAGGTAGTATCGAAGTTGTCTGTGAATGTCCAAGGTATGCAACAGTCTTTCCCCCCTGTTCTCAGGATTGGGGAAGAAGGCAGGCAGATGAATGGCTTGATTTAAAGAAACCCTAGATACCACCTTTGGCATAAAAGTAGGGTTGGTCCTTAATGAAACCCTGTCTTTGTGAAAAATAATAAAGGGTGGTATTGCCATAAGGGCCTGTAACTCCGAAACTCTTCTTGCTGAGGTAATTGCCAACAGGAAAGCTGTCTTCCATGAGAGAAATTGCAGGTCAACTGAAGCTGCTGGCTCAAATGGAGGTAGAGTCAGTTTTTCTAGGACAAAATTGAGGTCCCAGGCTGGCACTGGGGCCTTTCTTGGCGGCTTAATGTTCTTGATTCCCCTGAGGAATTGCCTTAGTAAAGGGTGAGAAAAAACAGGAGGATCAGTGTTGTATCTAGCTGAAATAGCAGATGCATGTATCTTTATGGAAGAATATGAGAGGCCGTTCTTTAACATATCTGCCAAATATTCCAAGATGAGTGGGATGTTCAACAATGATGCATCATGTCCCTTGCTGGTATTCCAATTGCTGAATCTTTTCCATTTTGCTAAGTAAACCTTTCTGGTGGATGGTCTTCGAGCCTCTGTTAGTATCCGCTGAACTTCCTTGGAGAGAGATAAACTGAATTTATTTATGGGATCTCCCAGGCTGTTAGCTGCAGTGTCTGAAGATTTGGATGCAGTGTTTCGAAATTGTGTTGAGTCAAAAGTAGAGGCCACTGGGGAAGGGCCCACCTCCTGGTGTGACATATGCTCCGTAGTAGTGGGTACCAGTGTTGTCTTGGCCAGTCCGGAGCTATTATGATTCCCTTGGGTTTCTCTGCTTTGATCTTTAGTAATACTGAGGTCATCAGTAGCAGAGATGGGAATGCATAGATTGTTAGGGAGTTCCAGTTGAATGAGAGGGCATCTATTTTCCAAGCTTTTGGATGGTATGTCCTTGTGCAGAATTTTGGTAGAAGATGGTTGAGGTGAGAGGCAAATAGGTCCACTTCTGGCTTGCCCCATGTCAAAGTGAGTTGTCTGAAGGTCTTCGGATGTAACCTCCACTCGTGTGGATCTGTGAAATTCCTGCTTAGGCTGTCCGCCAACACATTGTCTTTTCCTGGAACAAACTGGGATTGCAACTGGATGTTTAGGCTCAGTGATTTCTCCCAAAGCTGCATTGTCAGTCTGCAAAGGGGGTAAGAGTCGGTGCCCCCTTGCTTGTTGTACCACATCACAGTGGTGTTGTCTGTCCGTATCAGTAAATGGCCTTGCTGGAGTTGGTGTTGAAAGGCCTCGATGGCATGCATTACCGCCAGCATTTCCTTTTGGTTTATATGCAGATGTGTTTCCTTTGGAGACCATTGTCCTTGTATACACCTGCCTTCCATGTGCGCCCCCCATCCAAGGTCTGAGGCGTCTGTAGTCATGGTCTGAGTGATCTGTGGTTTTTTGAATGACATACCTGTGTTTGTTTGGCTCACCGAGGCCCACCATAGGAATTCCTTTTGTAGGCATGGAATGAGTGGTATGATTGTCTCCAAGTTGTTGCTGTGTTGAGACCAAATGCTTTTTAGGTACCATTGAAGCTTTCTCATGTGTAGTCTTGCTAATGGAACCAGGAGAATGCAGGATGCCATGTAACCCAGGGCCTGTAGGAATCTCCTTGCAGTCATCTGGGTGAGTTTTGCTAAACCTTTGAAATAATGAGTTAACTTCTCTTGCTTGTCTTCTGTCAGGTAAGCCATCTGAGAGGCTGTGTCTAGTTTGGCTCCTAAGAAGATTATTTGCTGGGATGGCTGCAGTCTTGACTTTTGGAAGTTGACTGTGTATCCCAGAGCTTGAAGTAATCGTATGACATAATCCAGATTTTTTGTCAACATCAATTTTGTCGTCCGCTTGTATGAGGCAGTCGTCCAGGTACGGGTAAATTTGTATCCCCTGGAGCCTGCAATGAGCAATTACTGAAGCCAAGCATTTTGTAAATACTCTGGGCGCAGTAGATAAGCCAAATGGCAATGCTGAGAATTGATAATGCTCTGGCCCTGCAAGAAATCTGAGGTATCTTCTGCAGCTGTGTCTGATAGGGACATGCAGGTATGCCTCCTTGAGGTCCAGAGTAATCAGCCACGACCCCTTGCCCAGCATGGGAAGGAGTTGCTGTAGAGTCAGCATTTTGAACTTTGGTACTATGAGAAAGGTGTTTAATGCGGACAAGTCCAGTATTGGTCTCCATTGAGATTCTTTTCTTGGAACAAGGAAGAGTCTCGAGTAAAACCCCTGGTCCTGTTCTTGTTGTGGAACTCTTTCTATTGCTTTCATCCGAGTCAGCAGAGTGATTTGCTTGATAGCCTCTGCCCTCTGATTTTGTGGTAGGTTTGGCATGCCTTGTTTTCTTGGTAAGGTATGAAAATGAAACCTGTACCCTCGGTCTATAATGTCCAAAATCCATTTGTCCTTTGTCAGTCTGTGCCAGTTTTCTGCAAACAGAGATAACTTCCCGCCCAAGGGAGCTTCTAGTTGTTCCCTGGTAGGCGGTAGTAGAGGAAAGTCATTGAGATTGTGGTTGTGGGGCAGGTGAAACCCCTGCGTCACTTCTTTGGTTTCCTGGCTGCCATTGTCGTCCCCTGTAAGGGCCTCTATATTGGCCTCTTCCTCGGCCACGTCTGTTCTTACCCCTTTGAAACTTTTCTGGATTAGGAAAGGACCAGTTTTTTGAAGGCCAATTCCTACTGAATCTGGGGGGTTGAACCTGGAGGAAATCTTTCACTGTCTGAACTGATTTTGCTTTTTCTTCAATGGTCTTTAACACATCCTTAGCATTTGCACCAAAAAGTTTGTTCTTTTCCAAAGGTGCATCCAGAAGTTTTGCTTTTACATGATCTGGTAGATCTTTTAACCAAGCATGTCTACGAATGACTGCCCCTGTCATAGCTGCCCTACATGAAGCTTCCAGTGCATCATATCCACACTGCAGGAAGTGATTGCTTACTTGCTGAGTGTTATGTACAGCTTCCTGCAAAATCTTCCTGTCTAAAAGGATCAGGAGAGGCTAATGTTTTTTGTAAATCTTCTAACAGATAATCCTGATATTGTAACATATGAAAAAGGCAATTTAAAGCTCTCATAGATAAGGTAGTGGATGTGTAAACCTTTTTGCCCCATCTCTCTAATGACCTAGCTTCCCTGTTGGAGGGCAAAGGATTTTTCGAGGTGGAGGCTGAAACTCCTTTAGGCCCCTGTGAAATAGTTTCCAAATCAGCAGTATGGGCCCTGAATAAATGGGAATGAGTTTCTGGGACCCTGTAATACCTGTCTGGCTTGGCTGGAGCAGGAGGAAGAGAATCAGGGGTAGCACTAGAGTCAGAATACAAATCATCCAGAACATCAAGTACAGGAGGAATAGCTAAGGGCCTGTGCTGAGGCTTCTTAAGGAAAGTCCTAAGGCGTTTCCTAGAATCAGAATATTCCTGGCCTTGCCACTTGAAATGTTCCCTCATGGTGTGCAGAACTTCCCCAAAAGAAATGTCCTCAGGAGGGGAGGCCGAGGGGATGGAATCTTCTGCATCAGAGTCCTCATAGGTCTGAAAGAGCTCTTCCTGGCTATCAGAGTGGACAGAGCCCTCAGAATCTTCATCTGAAGGAGTAGGGTCAGAGGGTTCAAACCGGGGCCTTTTATCAGGAGGGGGCTGGGATCCTCTCTCAGGATGGGCCTGTGAACCTCTAATCATGGAAATTAAATCAGCAGCCATGGACATAATTTGTGTCTCTGGAGTCAGCTGAGGTAAGGATTTAGAAGTAATATGCTTTGTTTTGCTGGCTGCCTTAGCCCTAGTGTAGGCCTTAATAGACATGGCCATAGGGGGCCTGGCAGCTCCACGTGCAGGAGTGACCTTGTCTACTGCAATGGTCTCGGGCATTTCCTCGGTTTCGGTATCTGGAGGAAAATCTATAACTGGCGTCGGAGTAATGTCTGGAATCGGAGTCGTCGGTAATGCAGTGTCTTCGGTTCGGAGCGGTGGAGAGACCGTCTCAGAGGGAACCGGAGCACTCGCGCTAGGTTTTGGCGTGGAGTCGGTAGTAGACGCGGGCCGAGGATGTCGGTCCCGGTCTTTTCGCTTTTTGGGAGTTTGCGATGTCGGGAGATCCGACGGCATGGTGTAAGCAAAATTATCGCCGAAAAAGTCTTCAGCGAACTCCGCCCGGCGCCTGAGAGTGCGCTTGTTGAAGCGAGCACAGGCTACACAGGCCGAGACGTCGTGATCTGGGCCCAGGCAGGGGAGACAGTAAGAGTGGAAATCCTTATGAGGTATTTGTTTATCACAAGAAAGACAACTGTTAACTTTTTCAGTAATTTCTGACATCGGCTGAGGCAAGAAAAGGTCCCCAACGGGGTACTTAGCTTTTTGATGACTTCGGTATCGTAGAATACAGGAGCTGACCGACCGGCACCTGCGAACTGCTTCTGCTTCGGGCACCGCGCGGCAAGAAAGACTGAAGAAAATGGCGTCGGCTGATGCTTATGTACTCCAGCCGCCCTGACGTCGGAGAGAAATGCGACATCAGCTGACGTCGGACCCAGACTTTGGAATCCGGCCGACCGAGGGCTGCCTGAGGCAGGACAACCCACATGTTATGACTGCAGTTGCATTCTTGAAGGACATCACTGGTTTGCCATGTTGTGCATAGCAGAAGCGAATGCAGTGTCCTATCCATTTTGAAATAGTCTGCTCTGAGATAGGCTTTCCTTGTGATCCTGCAGCATAAGCTACAAACAGTTGCTCAGTTTTTCTGAAAGTTTTTGTTTTGTCCAAGTAGATTCGTAGCTGTCTGTGTTTATCCAAAGTGTGCAGAAGTCTCTCCCCTTTATTCTGGGGATTTGGATAAAAAGTTGGCAAATGAATGGTTTGGTTAAGAGCCACACTGGAAACCACCTTTGGCATAAATGTTGGGTTTGTCCTTGGAGAGACCCCGTCCTGATTAAAAATGATGAAAGGTTCCACTGCCATTAATGCCTGTAACTCTGAGACTCTTCGTCCTGAAGTTATTGCTAGGAGCAGAGCAGTTTTCCATGATAAGAATTTTATATCAGCTGTGTTGGGTGGCTCAAAAGAAGGCAGTGTGAGCTTTTCTAAGACAAAATTGAGGTCCCAAGTAGGTATTGGTGCGCTCCTTTGGGGTCTTATGTTTCTTGCCCCACTGAGATACTGCCTTAGCAGTGGATGTGAAAAAATAGGAGGTTCTGTATTGTAATGAGCTGAAATGGCAGAGGCATGGATTTTAATAGATGAAAAGGATAGGCCTTTGTCCAGCATCTCGGGCAGATATTGTAAAATCTGAGGTATATTAGGGACAAGTGGTTCGAGTCCTTGTGCCTGGTTCAAAGCACAGAATCTCTTCCATTTTTCTGCATAAGATTTCCTAGTGCTGGGCCTCCTGGCTTCTAAAATGACATCCTTAACAGCTTTAGAGAGAGGTGTGGTCTGAGTGGCTATCTGCCATGCAGCCAGATTTAAGGTTCTGAGTTGACTGTGTAGAATCTGATTGTTTTGTTGAGTCAGAAGATGAGGAATTTGAGGTAAAGACCCGGCTGGGCCTCGAGACAAGCTCCTTAGGATTGGGTACCAGTGCTGGCGTGGCCAGTCTGGGGCAATCAGGATCATTTTTGGCTTCTCTTTTCTGACTTTTAGGAGTACCTTGGGAAGAAGAGGCAGTGGAGGGAAGGCATAAACTGTCAGGGTTTTCCAGCTGAATGAAAGAGCATCCACTTTCCATGCTTGTGAGTGATAAGTTCTTGTGCAGAATGTCTGTAGTTGGCAGTTGTGAGGGGAGGCAAAAAGATCTATTTCCGGGCGTCCCCATTCCCTTGTTATCATGCTGAAGACCTGTGGATTTAGTTTCCATTCGTGCGGATCCATGAGATTTCTGCTTAGTTCATCTACCAGTGTATTTTTCTTTCCTGGCAGGAATTGTGCCTGCAGATGTACTTGATAGGTCACTGCTGTGCTCTACAGAGTCATGGCTTGCCTGCAGAGGAGGTAGGAATGTGTGCCCCCTAGCTTGTTTATGTACCACATAACTGTGGTGTTGTCCGTATTTAGTAATAGTTGTCCTGGATGTAGTAGATCCTTGAAGGCTGTCAGGGCATTCTGTACAGCTAGCATCTCTTTTTGATTGATGTAAAGATGCATTTGTTCCTTGGACCACATGCCCTGAATACATTTCCCTGCCATGTGTGCCCCCCAGGCATAATCCGATGCATCCGTTATTATCTGCCTGGCTGTGGGTAAGGTGAAGGGCTGTCCCTTGTTGTGGTGTCAGGCCCTGGACCAGCATTGAAACTCCTGTTGTAGACAGGGAATTATAGTTACTATTGTTTCCAGGCTGTGGCAATGCTGAGTCCAAACACTTTTTAGATGCCATTGTAGTTTCCTCATATGCAGTCTTGCATATGGCATTAGTAGAATGCAGGAAGCTATGAAGCCCAGGGCCTGCAGAATTTTTCTTGCAGGGAGCTGGGTCTTTGTTGCCATCATTTGAAAGTAATGAGTCGGTTGCCTTTGCTTGTCTGGCATGAGATAAGCCATCTGGGCAGTTGTATTTAAGCTTGCACCCAGGAATATTATCTCTTGAGAGGGCACTAGTTTTGATTTCTTTTCGTTTACTGTGTACCCTAGGCAGATTAATAATCTTTTTACAAATGCCAGATGCTTTAGTAGAATGCCC
Organism: Protopterus annectens; assembly: GCF_019279795.1. NCBI lineage: Eukaryota > Metazoa > Chordata > Ceratodontiformes > Protopteridae > Protopterus > Protopterus annectens. The sequence continues at coordinate 16,474,330 of NC_056730.1, forward strand.
TTGCTCTCTGCTTGAATAAGGCAGTCGTCCAGATAGAGATGCATCTGAATTCCTCTTTGTCTGCAAAATGGAATTACTGGCGACAGGCATTTTGTGAAGACCCTGAGCGCAGTAGATAAGCCAAAGGGCAGTGCAAAGAATTGGTAATGCATTGAGCCAGCTATGATTCTGAGGTATCTTCCGCACGATTGTCTGACTGGGACATGCAGGTATGCCTCCTTGAGGTCCAGAGTAACTAGCCAAGCCTTCTTGCCCAGCATGGGTAGAAGTTGCTGCAGTGTTAACATTTTGAATTTTGGAACATCCAGGAAAGTATTTAGGATTGACAAGTCCCGTATTGGTCTCCAGGCTTTCTCCTTTCTGGGAACCAGGAAGAGTCTTGAGTAAAATCCTTGTCCCTGTTCTTGCTGTGGTACTCTTTGAATAGCTCCCATGTCCATGAGAGCAGCAAAGGGAAGTGCTTGGCCTTTGTAGAGGAAAGTCATTGGGACTGTTTTCTATAAGGTTGTGATTCGTCTTCTCCTCCTTTGGGGGCAGAAGCACCCCATTGTTTAGGTCTGTAGGAGCCTTGGGGCGGAGATCTACCTCTTGGGCGTCTGTATCTGCCTCTTTGTGGCCTGTCTTGACACCTGAAAGGACCAATTTTTAGAAGGCCAGTTTCCACTAAATGTAGGTGGTTGAATGTGTAAGAAATCCTTTACTGTCTGCATAGATTTTGCTTTATCCTCCATTTTCATTAACATCTCTTCTGCCTTAACACCAAACAAAGTATCATGCTGTAATGGAGCATATAATAATTTTACTTTAACATGTTCAAGTAAACTTTGTTCTTTCAACCAAGCATGCCTTCGAATGACAGAGCCTGTAACTGCGGCTCTGCAAGAAGACTCTAATGAATCAAAACCACATTACAGAGTATGCTTTCCCACTTGTTCAGCTGCATGCAATAATTCCTGCATTTCCTTAGTCAGGATTCTCTGAATTTGTAAGCATTTTCTGTTTTAACAAAGACATGAGGTACTGTTGATATTTAAGCATGTGAAACTGGCAGTTTAAAGCCCTTACAGCTAAAGTAGCAGAGGTGTAAACGTTTTCCCCCATCTATCCAGAGCTCTAGAATCCCTATCAGAGGGAACAGGGTTTTTAGCAGTGGAAGCCTTAACCCCTTTGGGACCCTGAGAAATGGTTTCAGGGTCAGCAGCTGGGTTTTTATAAAGAAATTTATGAGAGTCAGGGACCCTGTAATACCTGTCTGTCATGACTGGTGCAGGGGGTAAAGAATCAGGAGACAGACTGGATTCAGAGAAAACATCATCAACTATATCAAGCACAGGGGGAATAGCCAGGGGCCTGTGTTGAGACAGTAAAAGAAAATCTCTGAGCCTTTTCTTGGACTCTGAATAATCCTGGCTCTCCCAGTGGAAATGTTCCCTCATGGTGGGCAGAGTTTCCCCAAAAGAGTAATCCTCAGGTGGAGAGGCTGAAGTTATAGATTCTTCAGTATCAAGAGTCCTCTTAGGGAAGAAGAGAATAGCCCTGTTCTGAAGAGGAATCAGAGGAAATAGAAACCTGGTCAGAGGAATCCTGGTCAGTGTCTTGCCTAGGCCTTTTATCAGGAGGGGGTTGAGAACCCCTGATCAAAGTAATTAAGTCTTCGGCCATTTTAAGCATCTGTTTCTTTGGCATGGTTGACTGTCCAGGAGAATGCTGTACTTGTTTCTTCGTCTTTAATGGTATCTTTGACTGTACTTTGGCTGCTGCAGAGGATTTGATAGTAAGCTGTGAAGGTCTGAAAACACCCTCAGAAGCCGATGCCTGCTCAGCGGCTCCGGACCCATCTGAGGGAATATTTTCCGTAGGCCCAATACCTTGAGTATCCAGAGGCTTAGTTGTCTCCACGTGGGAGCCGGATACGGATTGTGGCTCTGAGGTAGTGGGTGTCAGGGGCTGCGAAAGCGCCTCACTGAGAACCGGTGAATGGCCTAGAAGAGGCTTCGTCATCGGTTTTGGACCTCGGATGCCTGTCCTTTTCCTTGTCTTTGCGTTTTTTATGAATTCCAGTCGTCGGTTGTTCTGATGGCATTATATAGTTAAACCTTCAGCCAAAGTAATGTAATGCAAAATCAAATCGACATTTAATAGTGCGTTTGTTGAATCTAGCACAAAACCGACAACTAGTAACGTCGTGGTCAGGGCCTAGGCAAGGAATACATTAAGAGTGAAAGTCCTTATGAGGTATTTACTTCCCACAAGAAATACAATTGTTAACTTTTACTGACATCAGTCTGGAGCAAGAAAAAGTTTCCCCAACGGGGTACTTACCTTTATTGAAGACTTCGGTTCTGAAACTCTATTTTGAAAATCTCAGGAGTAGGCCGACCGGCACTTGCGAACTGCTTCTGCTTCGGGCACCGCACAGCAAGAAAGACTGAAGAAAATGGCGTCGGCTGCATCTTTTATACTCCTGGCACACTGATGTCAGGGAAGAGGCGACAGCAACCAATGCCGGACCTAGACTTCGGAACTCGGGCTGTCTGCGGGTAGCCTGCCAGCAGGATAACCCAAGTGTAAGGACTGCAACACGATGAACATCAACATCTCTAGCTGAAACCAGAGCAATAAAGCACCTTTCACATGTAAATTCTGGCCCTTAACTTTAACCTTAAAACAATGGGCCTGAAACCTTAATCCAGACTCACTGAAACCGACTTGTAAACATCAAAGAGATTCATAAGATCTTTTTAGCTTCAAAAGACACATTTGAAATGCTTGGCTTGGTTTTCCTTACAGCAGATGGCAATGTTGAAATTTAAAAACACAAGCATGTATTTTACATTTATTTGTACAATTGACAGAATTATGTACTAAATTCTATTTGACTAGGCTGGCAGCCTTCGCTCATCTTCTTCCAATCTTCACATCTCTTCCCCCCAAGGAACACAAGCAAGTTTTTCAATTGCTCCTTGAGAAACATCACTTGAGAGTGTCAGGTCTATCTGGGTGTACTTCACCCCATTCCCTGTCTTGAGAGTCCATCTGCATTGCTACTCCCACTGCAGTGCTGCACTGACATATCACATGCTTGAAACCCCAGGCTCCATCTTAGCAACTTGGCATTTTGCTGACTGGCTCTGTTTAACCATGTTAGGAGGTTGCGATCTGTCATCACAGTGAATTTTCTTCCATACAGATAAGGGTGAAGTTTTTGTAGTGCCCACACTACGGCTAGACATTCCTTTTCTATCGCTGCATAGCATTCCTCCCTGGGTTGGAGCATATGACTGAGATAAACCACTGGGTGCTCTTCTCCCTCTGAAGAATTCTGGCTAAGTACAGCCCCCACCCCATACTTTTTCTAGCATCCACCTGCACACCAGCTTCTTTGCTACAGTCTGGACTGGCAAACACGGGGGTCCTCCCAAAGCTTCCTTAAGCTTCTGAAATGCCTGCTCACATGCTGGGGTCCACACTACTTTATCTGGCCTGTTCTTCCTTGTCAGGTCTGTGAGGGGAGCAGTTATGGTACTATAATTGGGAACAAACTTTCTGTAGTACCCTGCTGTCCCTAAGAATGCCCTCACCTGTTTTTTGGTAACAGGTGCAGGCCATGCCTGAATGGCTTCCACTTTGGCAGGTTCTGGCCTTATCTTACCACTCCCCACTTTATGTCCTAGGTAGGAGACCTCTGCCATACCCACCTGACATTTGCTCGGCTTAATGGTCAACCCTGCCCTATGTAGTCTGCCCATCACCTCCCTGACATGCTGAAGGTGCTCTTGCCAAGAATGGCTGTAGATAGCAATATCATCCATGTAAGCAAGGGCAAACCCTCCTGCTCCTGCTAAGACATGATCTACCAGCCTCTGGAAAGTCGCTGGAGCATTCTTCATCCCAAAGGGCATCTCTGTGAACTCATACAAGCCAAAAGGAGTCACAAAGGCTGACGTCTCTCTAGCACTGGGAGTCAAAGGCACCTGCCAGTAACTCTTGGTAAGATCAATGGCTGTAAGATACTTAGCCCCACCCAGCTGCTCTAGGGCCTCATCTGTCCTAGGCATGGGGTAAGCTTCTGCCTCTGTGTGACTACTTAATTTCCTGCAATCCACACAGAACCTGGTGCTGCCATCCTTCTTTGGCACCAGTACCACTGGGGAGGCCCAGGGACTGTTGGACTCCTGAATCACCTCTAGTTCCAACATCTCCTGTACCTCTTCCCTCCAAGTCTGTTTGACTCTCTCAGGCACCATATAAGGGGTCTGCCTGATAGGCCTTTGGGGTCCTGTATCCACCACATGCTGCACCAGGTGGGTGCTCCCTGGTTTCCCTGTGAACATGCCCCCAAACTCCTGCAACACTGCTTGGATTTCTCGAACCTGGGTAGGAGATAGCTGCTGGGACATTTCTACCCCTTCCACCGAGGTGTCAGCCCAAGCCTCACTGAGGAGATCAGTCACAGCATCTCTCTGACTCCTCCTGCAATCCACTGCAAATGTTCAGCACAAGGGCCTCCATATCATGGTAAGGTTTCATCATGTTAACATGGTACAATTTGTGCCCCTGCCGTCTGCTTAGCACTTCCACCATGTAGTTAACATCACTTACCTTTCTTACCACCTTGTAGGGTCCCTCCGAAGCTGCTTGCAGCTTGTTGTGTCTGACAGGAATGAGAATCATTACCTGCTGCCCCACAGCATATTCAGTAGCTCGAGCATTCCTGTCATACCACACCTTTTTCTGTTGTTGGGCTTCTGCCAGGTTCTACTGGGCCAAGCCCATGAGTTCCCTGTGCCTTGTCCTGAGGTTGACATATGCCACAACAGACTCCTTGTGAGACTCACACTCACCTTCCCACTCATCTCGAATTAAATCTAAAGATTCCCTCACCCTATGCCCATACAGCAACTCAAAGGGTGAAAAAAGTACAGTTTTGTACCTACCATAAATGTAGATGTTCGAGTGTTCACCCTGCTGCAGTCATCACACTTGGGTTATCCTGCCATCAGGCGGTCCCGCAGTCGGCCTGAGTTCCAAAGTCTTGGTCCGGCGTCGGTTACTGTCGCTTCTTCCCTGACGTCAGAGCGCCAGGGTTATATAAGAGGCATCCGATGCAATTTTCAGATGGCTGATGCTGATACCAAAACATCAAGGCCATGGTTGGCACTAGTCAGACTTCCAGCATAGATGAAGGAAAGACACAGATGGGTGGTGGATCCAGAGTCCAGTGCCAAAGGATGCACCAGAGAACAGCAACTAGTAATGGGACAGAAGGGCCACCTCTCTCCACCCTTTGTGCCAAGGGAGAGGAAATGATCTCTAGGTCCATTTGAGCCTTTAAAAAAGTTTGTAGAAACTTGTCCAAATCTTGTTCTCTAATATTCCAAGTAGACCTTGCAGACCTAAAAGAAACCATTGAGTACAGATTGTCGGTTCACTGCAAGGGTTTTTCAACTTCTTGGAAAATGAAAGGGTAAGACCAGACCTGAGGAGAAGAAGGTTCCAAGGAGAACTCCAGATTAAGAGAAAATGTCAGTAACAGGGGACTAAAGCCGATCAGACTCCAGTACCATAGACAAAAAGGGCACTGGACATCAAATGGCAGAGAAATGAGCGACTCCAGCGCTGGAACCTGCAAGAGTGGTGATCAGTAAAGTGGGGGTGTGGACAACATAGCCACAACAGGAGCCGAGGAGACTCATGGCCTTGAGGCCTTTGGCTCCAGTCATCAGTAGAAGAATCAACAGGACATTTCATGGCCTGTATGTCCCTCTACAAATTTCCTTTTCCGTCTCTTTTCAGTCTCTATTCTGATCTTTCTTTTTCTCCACAAACTTCTTAGATGTAGAAGCTGAAGCAGAAGCCTTTGGTGCAGCTACAGAAGAGGTGGGAAACATTTCTCTTATATTTAATTCTGCCTTGGGATCGGTCAAAGTCTCAGCCCCGAAAGAAGTACAGGCCTGGCAGTCGGAATCCAAATGGGAACTCTCCTCCCTCAAACGGTCACAGTGATTATGTGAATCCTGACGTGGCAGCTTATGACTGCAGCCCAAACATTTTCGAAAGCCTGAAGTCTTGTCCATGTTGGAACAGTAGTGTACACAACACAAACAGAAATACTACAGACAACAATAAGAAATACAGTAAATATTAAGATTCCACAGAAGTAGCAGACTAGCAAACTCCTAAAAGTACAGAAGAGTACTTTTACGTAATAGCTTCAGCAAACTGTTAAACAGCTGTCCTAGAAAAAAATAACTATAGCCTAACAACTGCTACAGTTAACAGGTAAAACCAGTAAGATGGGAAGAGAGCACAACTCATAGCTCAAACAAACCACTAATAGCACAGCATAAAAAGTATGAAAGCAAGACTTTTTTTTCTGGTTGGAGGAGGAGGAAAAAAACTCAACTGCAAGCAAATTACGAAGAAAAATATGATCAAAATATGTAGCAAAGCCACAAGCATTTAACCCCAAAGGAGTTTTGGAAGAACACATCTGATACTGCAAACAAGTTCTGGGGAAATTTAGACATGCACAGCAGTATGGTAGAAGAGGTGAAGCTTCAGAGCTTGAGTTTAAGAAGTATCTGCCTCTGATCCAATAACCCAGAGGTTGAGGCTGAGGGAAAAAGCATTGGACATCTACCACACACACAGACACTTGGTTATCTAAAAATCCTGTGAGCCGGACAATTTACTATTCCAAAGGCTGAAGTGGAATAAAAAATTTTTTTTCCAGACCGATCAAAAGGTTTTCCTCCTTTGTCAGAATGGGTAGGGCTACCTGTTGTAAAGAGTTTGGCACAAGCTGACTTCAAAAGAGAAACTACTGCAGGATCTGACCTGGGGTTAGAACAATGGCATGTGTGGGGCTGGGGTTTTAAGGATCTTCCCTGGGGTTAGAACAATGGCATGTGTGGGGCTGAGGCTTTGCACAACTTGTCAGGAAACATGCAGACTTGCCAAAAAACATCCTCTAAGGCTGGCAGCATAAGAGTAACAGCTGCAGGTTGAGGAAAAAAAACGGTTTACTATCATATTCTTGAAAATGCTTTAATCAAATGACCATGTCAATAGAAAATGTCAATTTCCGACATATCTAAAAGGCAGAACTTTGTAAATGACATACCCGAACTTCCTGGTTTGACATATCAGGAGGTGATGTCAGTCACCCATGCTATGCATATTAAAGTACAGATACACTCAATGGTACGTTAACTGAACTACTCTGCAAGAGGGCAAAGCCACCTGCACCCCCCACACCCATGGGTTATTAATACAAGACATGTGGAATTACTATCAAAGGGGTTTACCTTTGTGCCCCTAGTCAGGGGTAATTTATCTGACATTCTTATTGATCTGAAACTACTGACAAGGAAAATGAACCTAAAGTTGATGTTTCAAGACGAATTTCAAGGACGGAGTGAAATTTTAAAAAAACCTAGTAAGTTTATACCATCTTCAAACACTATAGTTGGTTTATTTGAAAAAATATGCGAGTTGGAAATAAGAGATTACCTTAACAAAAGTAAGTCTTTGAATGGTTTTCATGCGTTTAACAGTCAAAACAACCTATCTAGGGATGAACAGAGCTTGTTGGATGATTTGGTTAGGGACAGGTCCATTAGAATCATGAAGCCCGATAAGGGCAGTGGCTTAGTGGTCATCGATAGAAATGATTACATTAATCCCATGTTAATAATGTTAAGTGGGGAGACCTATGAGGAAAGCAGTTTAAACCAACTTAACATTGCAAACGCTAGGGTGGATATGTTAATTGAGGATTTATTGATGCAAGGACAAATTGCTGAATCAGAGTATTTTTTTATGATTAATGAATTTCCTGTGGTGAGTGGCATCTTTGGGATTCCTAAGATACATAAGGGACTGGTTAATGTCAAGTTCAGGCCTATAGTTGATGGTAAACGTAGTAAAACTTGTTTCATTAGTAAATTTTTGGATTATAACTTGCAAAAAGGCATCAAGTTATTTGATTATATTACGAAGGACTCTTGGCAGTTTTTGAAGAACCTACGCACTGTGGAATTTAATGAAAATACCATTTTAGTCACTATTGACGTTGTGAATCTTTTTTCTGTAATACCCAATGACATAGGGTTGGAACAACAGCTTTTTAAGAGTGGGTTGTACGATCAGGACCGTATAAATGTATTCATCACTTTGATGGAATTGGTATTGTCCAATAATTATATTTTCTTTGAAGGTTATTACTTTAAGCAAATCACGGGTGTAGCTATGGGGGCAGCTTGTGCCCCCATCTATGCGAATTATGTTATGTCCTACTGGGAACAGGAATATGTTTTACACAGTGGCTTTAGATCTAAAATTAGACACTACACCCGATATTCAGATGATTTGTTTATAGTATGGGAAGGTAGTGAAGATGATTTGAATGCCTTCATGGAATACATTAATACTACGGTGCATTTTTTGAAGTTCACTCACTCTATAAGTAAACAGGAGATTTCTTATTTAGATGTAAAGTTAAAAATAGACCCTTTAAATTAATCTTTGTCCACTAACATCTATAGAAAAGCCACTTTCTCAAATTCTTACCTCTGTTATTCTAGTTGGCACCCTGACCACCAGAAAAGAGCAATTATTAAAGGTCAAATGGTCAGGGCTGCCAGGAGAGGATATCCTGAAGGTATGTGTCTAGCTGTATTGGAGGAAGTTAAACGGAAGAGGGACGAAGGGGTGTATTGGCCATTAATTAGAGTTAGAACAAGTACAGAACTTACAAGAGTGGACCAAGACACAATTAATCAAATTGTTAATGTGGATAATGATGGCCATACTCTACCTGTGATCGATAACACCAGTAGTCATTTTTCTGAACACAACCTTTATTTTATCACCACTTATTCTTATGATGCTCCCAGTATTAGGGACATTATATACAACAATTGGAGGTTTCTCAGGTTAGATTGTTTGGCATGGGACAAGCTTGGTACTTATCCCAAATGTGTTTTTAGGAAGGCTAGGTCATTGAAACAGCTATTAGAGAAGGGTGATAATGTTTCCATTGTGACTGGTAGGCCAGTCGGGAATTTTAAGTGTGGGAGATGTAGTGTGTGTCATCACATCTTAGTAACAGGTTCCAATTTACAAGTGCTAGGTGTGCCTATTAGATTATATGGGCATTTTGACTGTCATGCAAAAAATGTGGTGTACATGGCACAGTGTGTACAGTGTCCGGTGTTTTATGTTGGAAAAACTAGTAGAGCTTTTAAAGAGGATTAATGAGCACCTCTCAGATATAAGGCTAAGGAAAAGCACTAATGCCCTTTACAGGCACACTGAAACGCATGATGGACATCATTTCAGGTTTTGTATATTGCAAAATATAATTAAGGATGTACAGGGTAGGATTTTATATTTGCATTTAGATATTAGTGAAGTAAGGTGGCAACTTAGGTTGAGTGCAACTGTCTTTCCTGGTATTAATGATCATATTAGTATAGCCCCAATTTTAAAACTGAAACACATTCTTGGGTGACTAGTTGATAATTTCACTTGTCATGTATAATTGTATTTTTTTTAACATTACATATTACATGGTGTGATGCTAGGTGTTCATTTTCATTATAACATTTTATTTGATTTTGTGACACCGTATTTATGATTTTTTTACTATCACTAATGCAGTATGTTCACCATATTATAAGTGATTTGTTTGTGTGTGTGTGCTCAGGTTGCTTTAAGCATGATGAAATGTTTTTTTGCCTTTTAAGTTTTTAATTGACTAATTGATCAATGATGTCATCTTATCTTATATAAATGCTGGTGGATAACCACTTTTTAACATTTTGTTCTGAAGAGGTCTAAATAAAGACGAAACCTAGGTCAAATTCATTTTTGTGGTGGTTTCAGTCCTCCAGTACCCATTGTCAGTTCCATTTTCTTACGTTAACTGAACTACTCTGCAAGAGGGCAAAGCCACCTGCACCCCCCACACCCCCTGCACATTAAATACGCCAACTCCGAAATCAGCTAATTCCCTGTTCCTTACTGAACCGCGACCTCCCTACACAATGTCGAACCCAAAATATCGGCCCACACTACCCGCTCGCGGTACTGTAGTTGATAGTTTTTGGTTTGACATTGTGCCGACTAGGAAACTGCAAGTCGACCACATGCCAGTAGACTGATGCAGTTTCCAAGTTTTGAATGTAAACCGGAAAAAAACATCCAAAACATATCTTTGTTGAGATTCTGCCATTTATTTTTGTTTCCAGTAAAACAATTCCTTAATTCTGGCACTAATATCAGAAAAAGGCAACTCCTCAGAAGGGAAATCTGAACTTCCCTTACAGTCATATTCTCTATTCTGAAGAGAGGGAACTTGAGAAACACAGTCCCAGTCAAATTTTATCATTCAAACTGGGAATCAGTATCTGACAGAGGAGAAAGGTTTTCCTTTTTCTATGAGAAAATTCAGCATTTTAAGATTGAAAGGTTCAAAATAAACCTTTAATGAAGCCCACACAATGTTCCTTATTTGCTTAAGGAGAAGAAAAGGTCTAGTTTTATATTTCCTTTTTCTGGTAGACTCCCCAGAAAAAGCAGCTTAAAGAATGGTTCACTCTCTAGGGAAAAAAAAAAAACCCTCACAGTGGCTAATTTAAGAAGAACCCCTCGATGCCTTTCATAATGCCAACAAAACCGGCTCCAACATTACCCGAAAAGGGCAGCTGAACAGCTGCAGAGGGCATGCCTGTGTCCTGGACATAAGCAGCTTCCTGTGGAAAAGGAAGCCAAAGTTAAGATTAAACCCTTCCAAATTACTTTTTTTCATTTTGTGGCTCAGGGAAGGGTCAACAGTATTACCAGGGTCCAAGTCCTAGCCACAAAAGGGGTCTCTCAGGTGAATAGTGAAACTTGAAAAAGCCAGTTTTACCTCCTAAATGAAAAACTTTGAGGTAAAATGTTTTAATGGCAATCACTAAATATACTAGCCTCATTCCTGAACAACACTGTTATGTAGTCATAGCACACCTTTCCTCACAAAAAATGAAAATAAGGGAATGAACCAGGAAGGGCTGTCAGCCGAAAAAGGTATCTGATGCGGTAAGTGGAGCTTAGCAGAGACTGTACAGGATAAAGTTAAGTATTTTAAGGTTTTGTGGTTAGATCTCTTAATGACAAAAAAACAAAGCCAAAATGCAAGCTCCTAATAATAAAACCGGAGATAAAATTAATTTTTTAATCACAAATATTTTCAAAGGATTTCGCTATGGGAACTACAAGTCACAATACAGGTTTCTGGGGTAAAACTTTTAGTGGCAACCATTAAATTCCCAAACTTTGCCTCAATGCACTTTTTTTTACTAAAAAACAAACTTTTCTTCACAAAACTTGGTGATGTGGAAGGAAATCTCCACCTGAGTACTTATCTGTCCAACCTTGTAGAAGACCTAGCAGACTGTGAATGATCCTAACTCCACAGAGGAGAACACTCTTTGGAGACAAGAAAGTTCTCAAGTTTTGGCATCCTAGTCACTGATTTTATCCCGCTTCCCTTATGCAATGAAGTGGCTAGGATAAGTGGAAGGTGCCCTAATGTTTTGGAAGCTGCCCAGCTGCTGTGATCCTTGGTAGGATGTCCCATATAGTTAAGACTATTGCAGCAGTGATCTACTGATGAACATCTTATTCTTCCCCCCAAGGTCTCCCTGTAGTTTGTAGCCAGACTTATTTATTGATTGATTGATTGATTGATTGACGTTTGATTACTGGGAAAGTGTAACTGGGTAGAAGCCCAAGAACGGTTACCATGGAGAAGGAAATTAACAGGACAGTGGTACAAGTAAATGCACCACAAAAGTACATGTTTGAATAGATAGCTGTCGAAGTAGCCTAAGCTATATTCTATTAAGGACTACATGACCAACTAGCCCTTCCAGCCATTTAGGGTGCTTCCCAGTCACCCTAACTGCTGTACAGCTTGAGGACAGCAATATAAAGACAGTGGTTGGAGCACCAAACCTTCACAGCTTTCTTGCCACACAGTAAAGCAGGCTCAAGCATTGTCACTTAGTTATGTGCTAGAGGAAGTAAAAGGAAATTATCCACTTCTTGGCATAAAACAAGAGGGATGAAGATGGGATGCGCCTATTGCAACAGTGTATTCAAACATCACTTGCACAAATGTACTGTGTCATCATTAGATTGCTGCTGCAGTACTTAAGCTATATGGGATGAATACCACAGCTTGGAAAGACATACAGGAGGAGGAGGAAGGATCAGAGATCAGGAGCCCCTGAAGAACAGCCCTAGCAAAGCCTGTTATGGACCTAAAAAAGGACTCTAGTTTGTAGTAATTGGTAAATGTATGCACAGATGCCAAATTTGCTACCTCTAGTATACTTCCATCTTTTTCCAAAAAGCAACAGACGTAGCCAAAACCCTGGCAGTGTGGACTCTAGCTTTGCTTGGAAATGTCTTGCTATGGTGAGAATAATAAAAATCAATAGTAAGAGACAACCATTTAGAAACTTTTTTTGACAGAATGTCTCTTTCTCGTGTCTTCACAGAAAATATAATTCTGTTGATGTAGCATATGCCTGTGAACATACAAAGTGTGCAGAATTCTCTTACTTTTTTGGTTCTGAATAGAAAACAGGGAGATTAATAGCCTCATTCAAAGTAAATTCTGAAACCACTTTAGGCATAAAGGAAGGATTGTTCTCAAAGTTACCATATCTTTGTGAAAGATGAGACAAGGCTGAATAACCGTAACAGCTTCAAGCTCACATAGTCTTCTTGTAGAAGACACAGCAACGATTAACATGGTTTTCTAAGATAAGAACTTCAAATTTGCCCAATGAGTAGGTTCAAAAGGAAACATTAATATCCCAAGAAGGAGCCAGTTATCTTATAGGGGGACAGATTAAAAAAAAAAAAACCTTTCAAAAACTGTTCCATTTAATTAAGGATAGAAAGTGGGGGGCCATTGGCAAACAAATAGAGATGGCCAACAGGTAAATCATAACGGAAGAGTAAAAATGGCAACAGGATAATAACTCACAATTAGAGAACCAGAAATGTTTGGCTATAAAAGGATCCTAGTTCTTGTACTTTGGCATCAACTAGAAAATATTTTCCACTTAGCCAAGTATGACTTCCTAATAGTGGACTTCTCTGCCTCCTTTAATAACTGCTGCATGTAATCAGAAAACAAGTGTGTAACGTGAATTAAAATTCTATCATTCAGGCAGTGAGATGAAGAAATATGAGGATGGGGTGCATCAAACAACCTCTGATTAAGTCCATCCTTAAAGGAAGTTTGTGTAACTTTCCCTTGGCTAATTTGAGAAGAGAAAAGAAATCCATGAAGCAGAATGAGAGATTTCTCTAGTTCACCTGAGAGCTCAGACTGAGAAAAAGTTTACTTTTACCCAATCCATAAATTCTTGACAACTGGTAAAAGAATCTACAAAAATAAGAATCTAGAAAAATAAGACAGTCATATAAACATGAGAAAATGGGAATGCGCTGCAACCTGCAATGGGCAATTACAGGAACCAGGCACTTTGTAAACACTCTTGGAGCTGTTGACAGCCCCAAGGGTAAAACAGAGAATTAAAAATGTAAACCATTTATTTATCTATTTGTTAACCAGGTAGGTGAACTGGTCCACAGACCATTTTCAGTCGTGACCAACACGGCTTTTGTTTGTGTGTGTGTGTGTGTGTGGGAGGGGGGAGGGGGGGCAAAAGTGGCTTCTGCTTGCAGAATGGGAATTCAGTTTGGGGCAAAAGTGGCTTCTGCTTGCAGGATGGGAATTCAGTTTAACTCAACAAGCTCACCTTTAAAACATACCAGTGCTGGTAAAGTTCATCCTTTTTCATTATTCTCTGATAAAGAAGGCAAATTGTCCTCCTTCACACCTCTTTTCCACATAAGGCACGAATGCAGAATTCACAAACTGGAACATCTTCCCATAAAAAATGTGCTGCTTCAACCTGCAATGGGATATCAACTCTGTCTTCACTGTGAGCTGCTTATTTAAAGATTTTCTTGCTTATTTCAGCAGAAAAGGCAGAGTCTTCCTTTGTTAATGTTTTACTCAGTTCTCCACCAACAGCACAGCACTGCACATTTCATAAGTACACTAATTTTTAACAAAGGATTGTTGAAGGTGACTTTCAAACTCTGCCTCATGGGATCATCCCAAGGTTCTATGAAGCTCACCAACATGATGTCATTCCCTCTTTGGGCAGTCTACCGCTCTCTGTTGGAAGTGGCTCACATTTTCAGTTGTATAACATGAACAGTATTGAACTTCTCACCCAACACACTGGCTGACTCCAAAATTCAAGGCAAGGAACTCCTCTCATACTTCAAGAAATGTGCTTGTCAGTAAGTACATCCTTTAAAAAAAAAAAAAAAAACGGGCAATTTCTTTAGAGTGCTTAAAAATGTTTTCCAGATACCACTTTGGGTTCTCCCTGAAAAGTGGTCAAACTTCTAGTGGGATGAACTGTTCAGCAAAAAGTGAATAAATATACATACACTGAGTCAAATACATCATAAAACTTGCAGTACCAGCTTCACAAAACAATAGGCAATTTCCATTACAATATAGCCTAAAACAGCATAAAACTACATTATAAATAAAAAGCAACACATTAAATCTGCTGTGAAACAGAGCTGTAAAGACCACAACAAATGTCTGAAGCGGAAAATACATAGAGGAAAAAAGTCAAAAACAATTTCACTGATTTAACAGATCTGCAAACTGCAGTTTATAAAGAAAAAGCAAAGGGCCAGAATCAATACCCTGAACAAGATTTTTTTTTAAATGTATTATCTAGTAAAGTAACACAACAGTTAAAAAATATCAATAAGAAAATAAAGACACCTTACCTATGGCTGCGGAGTAAACGTATCAATGCTTTGGCAATGATGCCCACTTCAGCCTTAGGAGCTAAATGCCAATAAAGCTGTGCAACTGCCAATACCACCTGAACAGGAACAATACAATGTCAATAAATGAACAAATCATCTCTAACCCAATAGTTCTGAGTTCAGAAGTAAAATGCAATTACATCAACAAAAACCTAGACCACAGCAGCTCATTCTGCAGAGCATAATAAAATTATTCACAGCACTTCACTGCTTTTCTGCAGAGATCTTATGAAGGAACACTTCTGTGCAAAGGAAAGGACTGACCTTGAATAAGAAAAAAGGCTGCTAAGCCTCTACAATGTGACTGACATCAAGCATAAAAAAGCTTTTACTGATTTTAATATGATCCCCTAGGAAAGGAAATTGAATAATGTCCCGCTATTCTCATTGCATAAACTCATCAATATAACACTGAGAAAACAAAAGTTCAAGCATCAACTATAATGGCAGGTCATCACGACCCATGTCTGCACATTTCAACAGGCAGGACTGGTGGCTGTAGACAGAAAAATTGCCATAATTGGGTTTTCCATAGCTTGATTCCAAGAATGCTCCTCAAGCCTCACTTCTTCACATGTGGTCTTGTCCACTAAAGCAAGCAAGACTTCTAAGCGCAGCAGTACGTAACAAAACAGAAAAAAATACCCACTTCTAAGGCAAGCCTCAAAGATTTTACTAGGCAAAGGTGAAAATGAAGAACAGAAATCTGAAAGGGGAAGGTCAGGTAGTCTGAAGTGCAAGGTTATGGATCATGAAGATCTATCATTATGTGGAGTACGTAACTTGTGCATCTTACACGATCCAGTCTACATACTTCAATATGCAGAACAGAGTCTACAGCTATGCATCTTGGATGGAAACACTATAGAAAATTTCTGGAGTATGAACACTCCAAAGGAAGAGCAGAATCTTGCGATCACATCAAGCTTGCAGTGATTTACAAAAATATGCAAAGAAGCCCATGTTGCATCAGCACAACTCTTATCAACAGACACATTTCTGAGCACGGCTAATGAAGCCATAGACCCCTTGTCAAATTAACGCATTTTTGCCAGGAATTCACACACACACACACACATATATATATATACATATATATATATATATATATATATATATATATTGCTAGAAACCATCAAAAATAACGATTACCACCAGGATTGACACTCACTCTAGTTGTAAATATAAAACATTTATTTATATAGCATTTTCATCTAGAAAACATCCTGGAAATCTTCAGAATAAAAAAAGAAATGACATATTTATTTTCAGTCTCAACCTGTGAATAAATCTCAGTAAGCTGCTATACATCATGCGTTGACCTTTGTAAAACCTTCTAGAGAGACATTTACCTATTACATCAAACTGCCTGTTCTTAAAACAACAAACTAACATTAACAACGCTATTAAGATGGCAGTGCATAAAAGTAATGAACATGTCGTAATTCATTATTCCACTGCTCTCACTTTTAACACACTAACAAATGAAATAGGGTCATAAATAACTGGGGACTCCAGTGGCAGTGGAACCTAACTGCCAAACTAGCTCTCTGTATTCAGTTTTGTTCTTCTTGTCAACCCCTCAAATTCTGTTCCACCTTTTCTAGGAATTACAATGCCTACAACTTCTAGAATGAATGCAGAAAGCATTTTTAATATCAATCCTTTTTAATGTATACATACACTGGTAAATTCTTTAGTGCAAACGTTGCTCTGTCTTACCCATGTAAAAAGCTTTGCAGATACCACATTTAATATAAACAACCCTTTCAATACATCAATCATATATGCCATTTACCCCTATTAGTATAGGGTAATTAGCAACCCAGGGACAGCTACCTCGGCAATAACATTTTTAAACTTTTCTACCTAACGCTGAGGCAAAGGAAGTGAAACGGTCATCTTTACTGTAGCTCTCAGTAAAAATCTTAACTACCTATTAACATTTAGGCAGTGCAGAGTACATTCACCTTTGCTGGAATATTTTGGAAAGAACACAGGCAAACTGACTGACTGGTTAGTATTCAATTCTGATGTTACCTTAGACAAAATGGCTGGGTTTGTGCAGAGTGATACTTTATCCTTATGAAAAAATCACATATGAAAGGTGCCAAGAAAGAGCTAGTAACTCTGAAATCCTCCTGGCTGAAGCGACGGCAATGAAAAAATGAAAAAAAAGAAGTTATGTACTCACCATATCATTCCATTTGTGTTGTCCATTTTCAATCTTCCTCAACTGATGGGTTCAGATCCAATCCCTTGGATCTGAACGGCCGTTGCTAAAGTTTGTGGCAACCAAAAACTCTCAAGCTTCTTCCTTACCCATAATTCTCCAATCCCAAGTACCTTGGATCTTATCTGATGATTTACTAGAAAGGAAATATTTGTAGACAAAAAGGAAGAGGACTATATCTGGAGTTCAGTATAAAAGACAATGTCCATAGATCACTTATTTTTCCAGGAGTTTAGAAAAGACGGGGGGTTGGTGGGTGGAGAACTGAGGAAGAATGAAAATGGACAACACAGATGGAACGTTATGGTGGGTACATAACTTCTTTATCTGATTATGTCAATTTTCATTCATTCAACTCCTGGGACAGAGTCACCAGCTACGTAAAATCACGGGTGGACACAAGGAAGGATATTACTAAGCACAATTGAACCAAATGATGCTCTACCTCTGGAGACCAAATCCAATTTGTAATGCGTAACAAAGGTATGGGGAGTTGTCCAAGTTCCTATAGCACAAATATCATCCCTGTACATTCTAGGCTGAAAAACTGAGGAAGCTGCCATGGATCTAGCTGAATGAGTCCATAACAGTTTTGGTAAGGTAATGCCCAATCTATTATAAATAAATGAAATACAATCAGTCAGCTACCTGCCTAAAGTTACTTTGGCAACTGGCTTTCTCAATTTTACTTCTGCAAATGAGACAAAATTCAGATTTTCTGATGTCTTTTGTTCTATTTAGGTAAAAACATAATTATCTGTGAACATCCAATAAATGTAACATGTACTCGCCCTTGTTAGCAAATTAAGGAAAAAATACTGGAAAATTAATGGTCTGACTGATATTAGATTCTGATACCACCTTAGGAAGAAAGGATGCATTACTTTGTAAGGTAACTCCATCCTTAAGAAAAATCAAATATGGAGGTTTAGAGGACAAAGCTTGAATCTCACACAGCATAGGGTCTTTAAAAGGAAGTCTTAGAAGAAGAGTCCTTCTCAAAAAAGATTTGCAGAGCTTATGAGAAGCAACAGAGGAACCCTTAAATTTTATTTATTTGTAGTTTGTTAACTGGGAAAGTCCATTGGGCCAATATTGAGCCCTTTTTCAATGGAGGCCCAGGGAGAAATGCTCCAAGTACATACAAAAAATATATTGGCAGTTAATACAATTATTGGAGAGAAAGCTCCAAGAACATACAAAATGTGTTGGCAGTTAATACAGTTATAGGAGAAAAAGCTTCAACTACATACAAAATGTATTGGCAGTTAATACAATTTTTAAAGCAAGAAGTTGTAGTGAAAAACAGTCAAATGAGACAGTACATAAATGTTTCTTCTTCTTCTTTGGAAGAACATAGTTGTTACACAATTTAAGGAGTGAAGCTGGAGAAGAACAGAAAGGAGAAGCTAGAGCTTGAGAGATGGGGAGATTGCTTGCAAGAAAGGTGTAGGGGAAGTTTAGGAGGGGTGAACATTTTCCAACGTGAAAATTCAATATAGTTGCTAACTGAACATTAACTGTTGAGGAACTAGATCCTTCTTTAAAAAGTACAGCCAAAAATTCCAGACGTTATGTATGGGACCCGGAAAAGGATCAACATTATTTGGACGAGCCCAGTAAACAAACTTTTGCCATTTACTGAAGTAGAGCTTTCGTGTACACTTTATAGGAAGATAAAAGTATGTCGGACAGGTGAAGACAGCATAGGTTTGTCTGGGTATTAATGGAATTGGAGAAGCCAAGCTGCCAGCCTGAGGTCTGACAAGTCTGGATGAATCATACCTGTTGGATGAGACAAACAGTAATCCAGAATCCAAAGTTGGTGAAGTAAATGAGACCAAAGGTAGGGAAACAAATCTGTAAAGGCCAGTATGGTGCAATAAGGATGACTTTGCTCTTCAACATGACAGCTTTCTGTAGGAATTTCAGAATTAGCAGAATTGGAGGATAAGCGCAAAGCAGACCGGGGGACCAATCATGAAGGAGATCATTCCTCTGTGATTCCTCCTATGAGGTAAAGTAGCTGTTGCATTTGTTGTTTAGGGGAGAGGCAAAAAGACTGCAGCAAGGCTTGCCCCGCTGACAGAAAATCATTTCCACTCAGTTCCCTTTGAACAGCCACTCATGAGATAGAAGAATTCAACTGCCCTTCTGGTCTGCTATCACACTGGACTTCCCCAGAATGCGCATTGCTATGTGAAAGCGGTTGGATTAGATCGCTCATTGCCACACTCTGAGTGCTCCTCAATACAAAGGATAAGCTCTGGTGCCTCCTATTTGTTAATGTACCAAACTACTGACATATTCGCCATTTGAACTGCAATCGTCCTTAGAGGGTGAGCACTCTGAAAGGCCTGTAACACTAAAAGTACTGCTCTCATCTCTAGGACACAGACATGCATGTTGGTCTCTTCAGGGGACCAAGTGCCCTGGATGGTTTTCCCCAGAAAATGCCCCTCCCACCCCAACTGGGAAGCATCCGTGGTCACTATGGCCTTGGGCTGAGGGGGAAAGAACAAACAGCCTAGTAGAACCTGGTGCCATTGAATCCACCATTTGAGATCCCATTTGCATGTGTGGATGATTCATATTGGGGCTGGCGCGGGTTGCTGATTATGTTGCTAGCTTCCACTGGAGGATCCTCATGTAAAATCTGGCTAAAGGTACTAGTGCTATAGCCTCTGACATTGATCCTAGAACTTGCAGAACCAAGCAGGCTGAAATCCTGGTACTGCAGACTTTTCTGACCTGTGACCTTATAGCCTGGACCCCTGAAAGAGGTAGTGAGGCTATCACTGACTTTGTGTTGAACAATGCGTCTATAAACTCCAAATTTTGGGATGGTTCTAAGTGAGGCATCTTTTAGTTTATGGTTATCCCCAGATGAGAACACGTCTGGAGAACCTAATCTCTTGCCCTTTCTTAATTGATGTCTGGTTGGGGAAGTAATGAGTTAGTCATCTAGATATGGAAACACCTGAATCCCTGCAGTCTCAAGTGAGCTGTTAATACTGCCAAACATTTGGTAATCACACGAAGGGCTGTGATGAGACCAAAGGGTAAAACTCTGAACCGGCAATGAATGGCTCCCAGCTGGAAGTGTAAATATCTTCTTGGTCGCCTGTTTATCTTTTTGTGATAGTACCCATACTGAAGAGCAGAACCAGTTGTCCTCGCCCAAAAACAAGGGAAATGGACTGAATTATGACCATTAACAACTTGGTGCAAACTGACTTTTTCAAGTTGCTGAGATTCAAAATTGGACTCCAGTTCCCTGTTTTCACTGGCACTAAAAAGAATCTTGAGCAAGTTCTGAATTCTAGCTGGTCTGGTGGGACCACTTAGATGACTGTCTTCTAGCAGCTTTTGTACCTGAATTGCTGCTTGTTTCCTCTGACTGGGTGGAATATTGGGGATTTTTCTTGAAATTGGAGGAAGGGAAAATGGTATTATATAACCTCTAGAAATAATCCTCTGCACTCAAGTATCTGTTATTTCTAGCCAGGCTCTCTGGTGCAGAGATAGTAGACCCCGGACTGCCTCCAGGGGAGGGCAATCGAGCCTCCTTTGAGGAGCATTGGAAGGGTCTGTCAAAGAATGACTCCCTGGAATCCTGGTTTTGCAAGCCACCTCTGCTGCAGGGGGCATCTACCATTAGAGTACTCCCTCTAGCCCTGGGGGAATTTCCTTCACATATGTCCTGCAAATATCCTTGGGACTTTTTGAACCACATCTTTTGACTACCTCATAGATTCCTAGAAAAGGATCTTTGAGGTGTCGAAAAACATATGCCCACAGCAGACAGGATCCTTCCATCCTTCTCACACCTAGATTATGTGTCTTTCACTTTCGGGCCAAAGCCGTGCCGTCAAAAGGAACACTGATAAACGAAGACTTGAAGGGCTCTGCAAAAATCACGTAAGCAAATCCAGGCATGCCTCCTGATGGAAATGCCTGAACCCGTTGGCCTTGAGGTTCCTTTGGCTAAATGCAAAATGAGCCTCATGGACAAATTGGAAATAGATTGCAGGATAGCCAACTGAGAAGTAAGAGACAAATCTACTTCCTCAGAAACAGATCCTAAAAGGGTAGTTGAAAGCTTCTTAGTCAAATCTCTCAGTAACATTGTGAAATGTGCCAAATAATTCAGTGACTTTAACACGGTCGGTGAAGCATAGACATGCTTCCCAAACCTATTCATCACCCAAGTCTCCTTGTTGGGGAGATGAACAGAGGAACTTTCCTCAGCAAATTTGTTTTTAGTGGCCACTGCCACAACCATGCCATCAACAGGAACTCCTTTTCCTTAAAACTGCTTGTCCTCTGGTAGCACCATAACTGTTAGGTCTCCAAGGTACTGATTCAGTTGTGTCGGGATCCTTCCATGCCCGCTGACAGATGAACTCAATTAGCTCATCTGCAGGTGAAGTCACCCAGGAGATAATAAAGCCAGTATCGAAAGCCTCCAGGAATACAGACTCTTCGAATGAAGGGTTGCTGGACTTCCAGTCAT
Organism: Protopterus annectens; assembly: GCF_019279795.1. Lineage (NCBI taxonomy): Eukaryota > Metazoa > Chordata > Ceratodontiformes > Protopteridae > Protopterus > Protopterus annectens. The sequence continues at coordinate 16,496,010 of NC_056730.1, forward strand.
CTCTCTGTTTTAAGATTTCAAGGATGTCTCCAAATGAGATATCTTCAGGAGATGACCGTGGGGACCCCTCACCCTCATCGAAGTCTGAATCTTCTGTGATAGACTCCTCTGGGGAGTCCAAGTGCTCTCTTGCGTGTCTTCTTCTTAGGGACCTTCTCAGTAGGACACTCTGGGGAGGTATCAGAAGTTGGGATACCCAGTTTGGAAGCCTGGGGTTTCAGTACTAGCTGTCCCTGTGGAAAAGAGGGTTGGGACTCGGTCTTTTTTTAATTTCTCCAAATCTTTTGGGTTTCTAATACCATGATGGGAATGGACCCCATTTCAAAGTCAAAGTACAATAAAGTTCATGAAATTAGTTTTGTTTCAATCTTCAGTGTCAGCCAGAAGTGCTCCTCGCAGCACACACAATGTGCCCAGTAATGACTCATTCTGCAATTCGTACAGAGTTACAAGTATTGGTAAAGTACAGTTGTGTACACTTACCATAAATATAGATGTTCGAGTGTATTCACTGTTGGTCATTACATTTGGGTAATCTGCTGGCAGGATGACCTCAGCCGGCCTGAATTCCAAAGTCTTGGGTCCTGCGTCAGCCGCTGTTGCCCCTTCCCTGACGTCAGGTTGTCAGGGGTATAAAAGAAGCAGCCGACGCCATTTTCTCCAGTTTTTCTTGCCCCAGATGTCAGGTGCCCCTTAAAAGGGTAGCCACATTTTATATATATAAATCAATAAATGCACCAATACAAATTTTACCTTCATCTACAAGCAAATACACCACATAGGTTGTATAAATCAGAGAAGGAAAGATAAGATCCATAGAAAAAAGAGGGATAGTGGGTGGGTAACCTGGACTGCATCAGTGAATACACTCGAACATCTACATTTATGGTAAGTGTACACAACTGTACTATGTTCTTCGTGTTTCACTGTTGCAGTCATTACATTTGGGTAGAGTCCCAAAGCTATGGTTGGGAGGCTGGAGCTAAACAGCATTAGGAGTGGCTATGAGGCCCTGCAGAACTGCAATGGCAAAGCCTGCCCTGGATTTAGAGATGAATGGCAGATGATAATGCTTTGTAAAGGTGTGCACTGAACTCCAAGTAGCCGCCTCTAAAATGTCTCTGGTTGGTACTCCCCTGAGAAAGGCTGCTGAAGTGGCTGCAGTTCTGGTGGAATGTGGCCTAATGACCTTAGGCACTGGCTTGCCATGGTGTGAATAGCATAAACGAAGGCAGTGGCCTATCCACTTTGAGATAGTCTGCTTTGAGATAGCCTTTCGTTGTGATCCTGCAGCATATGCCAGTAGTAATTGCTCTGTCTTCCTGAAAGCTTTGGTTCTGTCCAAGTAGAATCTAAGCTGTCTGTGTACGACCAAAGAGTGCAGAATTCTCTCCCCCTTGTTCTGTAGTTTGGATAAAAAGTTGGCAGATGAATAGTTTGGTTAAGAGCCACACTTGACACCATACTTTAGGCATAAATGTTGGGTTTGTTCTCAGAGAGACCCTGTCTGGATAAAAAATGATAAAAGGTTCCACAGCCATGAGCGCCTGTAGCTCTGAAACTCGTCTTGCAGAAGTAATTGCTAGGAGCAGAGTGTTAGCCAAGATAAAAACTTTATATCAACAGTAGCAGCTGGCTCAAAAGGAGGCAGTGTTAGCTTTTCCAAGACATAGTTGAGGTCCCATGCAGGTATTGGTGATCTCCTTGGAGGCCTTAAATTTTTGGCTCCTCTGAGGTACTGCTTTAATATAGGATGAGAACAAATTGGTGGCTCTGTATTGTAATGAGCCGAAATGTCAGAGGCATGAATTTTAATTGATGAAAAAGATGGGCCTTTGTCCAGCATCTCAGTTAAGTATTGCAAAATCTGAGGAATATTTGGTACAGTTGTATCAGTTCCTTGTGCCTGGTTCCAAGCACAGAATCTCTTCCATATTCCAGCATAAGACTTTCTTGAACTAGGCCTTCTGGCTTCCAGAATGACATCAATCACAGCTTTGCTGAGAGGTGTTTTCTGTATGACTACATTATCCGCCATGCTGCCAGGTTTAATGTCTTGAGCTGGCTGTGCAGGATCTGATTGTTTTGCTAGGACAGTAGACGAGGTAACTGAGGTAAGGTCCAAGCTGGGTAACGAGACAAGTTCCTTAGGATTGGATACCAGTACTGGCGGGGCCAGTCTGGGGCAATCAGTATCATCTTTGGTTTCTCCTGTCTGACCTTTAGGAGTACTTTGGGGAGGAGAGGCAGTGGAGGGAAGGCATATACTGATAGGTTTTTCCAGCTGAAAGATAGAGCGTCCACTTTCCATGCTTGTCTGTGATAAGTAATTATGCAGAATCTTTTTAGTTGGTAGTTGTGAGGGGAGGCAAATAGATCTATATCCGGGCATCCCCATTTCCTTGTTATCATGCTGAAGACTTGTGGATCCAGCTGCCACTCGTGGGGATTCATGAGGTTTCTGCTTAGTTCATCTGCCAGAGTATTTTCCTTTCCTGGCAGGAATTGTGCCTGCAAATGTACTTGGTAAGTCAAAGCTGTGTCCCACAATGTCATGGCTAGTCTGCAAAGGGGGTAAGAATGTGCGCTCCCTTGCTTGTTTATATACCACATGACCGTGGTGTTGCCTGTCTTTATCAGTAGTTATCCCAGATGAAGTAGATCCTTGAAGGCTGTCAGGGCATTTTGAACAGCTAGCATCTCTTTTTGATTGATATGTAGATGCATTTGGTTTGAGGTCCATGTGCCCTGAATGCATCTTCCTGCCATGTGGGCCCCCCAGGCATAATCTGATGCATCCGTTGTTAGTGTCTGCCTGGCTGGGGGTAATGTGAATGGCAGTCCCTTGTTCTGGTGACAAGCCCTTGCCCACCATCGAAACTCCTGTTGCAGGCAGGGAATGACAGTAATCATTGTTTCCAGGCTGTGGCAATGTTGAGTCCAAACACTTTTACGTACCATTGAAGTTTCCTCATATGCAATCTTGCATATGAAATTAGTAGGATGCAGGATGCCATGAAGCCCAAAGCCTGCAGAATTTTTCTTGCAGATAACTGGGCCTTTGTTGCCAACATTGTGAAATAGGTAGTCAGTTGCCTTTGTTTGTCTGGCGTGAGATAAACCATCTGGGCAGTTGTATTCAAGCTTGCACCCAGGAATGTTATATCTTGAGAGGGTACTAGTTTTGATTTCTTTTTGCTGACTGTGTACCCTAGGCGTGTTAGAAGTCTTTTCACAAATGCCAGATGTTGAAGAAGAATGTCCTTGTTCTCTGCTTGAATTAGACAGTCGTCCAGGTAAGGGTATATTTGTATTCCTCTGTCTGCAGAATGCAATTACTGGTGCCAGGCACTTTGTAAATACCCTGGGCACAGTAGATAAGCCAAAGGGCAGTGCAGAGAATTGGTAATGTATTGAACCAGCCTTGAATCTGAGGTGTCTTCTGCACGATTGTCTGATTGGAACATGCAGGTATGCCTCTTTTAGGTCTAAAGTCACAAGCCAAGCGTTCTTGCCCAGCATGGGCAGAAGCTGCTGCAAAGTCAACATTTTGAATTTTGGAATATCCAGGAATGTGTTCAGAATAGATAGGTCCAGTATCGGCCTCCAGGCCTTGTCCTTTCTTTGTACCAAGAACAGTCGAGTAAAATCCTTGTCCCAGATCTTGCTCTGGTACTTGCTGAATGGCCCCCATGTCCATGAGGGATGAAACTTGTTTATGTGCCTCTGCCCATTGATTTTTTGGCAGATCTGGCCAGCCGTTTGCCTTTGGCAGAGTATGGAAATGGAATTTGTAGCCTTGTAACACTATATTTAGAACCCATTTGTCCTGGGTTATAATGTGCCAATTTTAAACAAAAAGTGCTACTTTTCCCCCTAAGGGTGCTGCCAGAAAATAAGTGCTTGGTGCAGGCAGGAGAAAGTCAATGGGGCTGCTTTCTGTATGTATGTGCTTTATCTTCTCCAGCTCTGGAGGTAGAGTCACCCCACTGTTTTGACCTATAAGAACCTTGCACCTGGGATTTGCCCCTTGGGCATCTGGATCTTCCCCTTTGAGGTCTGTCTGACACAGGAAAGGACCAATTTTTTGTAGGCCAGTGTCTACTAAACCTAGGTAGCTGCACTTGTAAAAACTCTAACAGTTTGCATAGATTTAGCTTTGACTTCCATTTTCTTTAACACCTGTTCTGCCTTAGCACCAAACAAAGTATCATTCTGTAAAGGTGCATCTAATAACTTAACTTTAACATGATCAGGCAGATTTTGTTCCTTTAACCAAGCATGCCTCCTAATTACAGAACCCGTAACTGCGGTCCTGCAGGAGGCCTTCAAAGAATCAAAAAGTACAGTTTTGTACCTACCATAAATGTAGATGTTCGAAGATCCACATTGCTGCAGTCCTTACACTTGGGTAGTCCGCTGTCCTCGGTCGGCCCGAATATCAAAGTATAAGGCTGACGTCGGTCAAGGCGCATTTGACTGACATCAGGACGTCAGGGTACAAATGCGCATGACCGACGTCATATCCTCAGTCTTTTCTTGCCCCAGATGTCAGAAGACCCTAAAAATAAAGGTCAAAACCAAAAGACAGCAAACAAACAACCAACCATCCTAGCACTAAAAATATGTACAATATATACAATATATACAATATACCTCATATTGACAACCCAACCCACACAACCGCCTCTAACTACAGAGGGAAGGAGGAGGTAAATTGGACTGCAGCAATGTGGATCTTGAACATCTACATTTATGGTAGGTACAAAACTGTACTATGTTCTTCATCTCACATTGCTGCAGTCCTTACACTTGGGTAGAATCCCAAAGCAGAGGTAAGGGAGGATGGCCAAACTATAAGGAAGCAGGAGCTGCCAAAATGCCCTGCAAAACAGCAGTGGCAAAACCAGCCCTGGATTTAGAGTAAAGTGGAAGGTGATAATGCCTAGAGAAAGTTATGCACTGAACTCCAAGTAGCTGCCTCCAAAATATCCTTAGTTGCCACCCCCCTCAAAAAAGCTGTCGAAGTGGCAGTAGCCCTAGTGGAATGAGGCCTAATCCCAGCTGGAATCTCCTTGCCATGATGGGAATAACAGAAAGCAATGCAAAACCCAATCCACTTAGAAATAGTTTGTTTTGACACAGGCTTGCCCTGAGAACTCAAAGCAAAAGAAACAAATAACTGCTGAGACTGCCTGAACCCTTTAGTTCTGTCCAAATAATATCGCAACTGCCTGTGTACATCTAAAGTGTGCAAAATCTTTTCCCCTTTATTTTGGGGATTTGCATAAAAAGTAGGCAAATGAATAGTTTGGTTTAAAGCCACACTAGAAACCACTTTAGGCATAAAGGAAGGATTAGTACGTAAAGATACCCTATCCTTATGGAAAATTAAGAAAGGCTCAACCGCCATAAGGGCCTGCAATTCAGAAACCCTTCTTGCAGAGGTAATAGCCAACAAAAAAGCAGTCTTCCATGATAAAAACTTTAATTCAGTAGTAGCTGCAGGCTCAAAAGGTTGTAGAGTGAGTTTCTCCAACACAAAATTGAGATCCCAAGCAGGAGTAGGAGCTCTTCGTGGGGTCTTATATTCTTTGCCCCTCTAAGAAATTGCTTGAACAAAGGATGAGAAAACAATGGTGGGTCACAATCATAGTGAGCCGAAATTGCTGCAGCATGAACCTTAATAGAAGAGAAGGACAAACCTTTGTCCAGTAACTCAGTAAGATATTGAAGAGCCACACTTAAATTAGGCTCAGAAACATCAAAATCCTTTGCTGCACTCCAAAATAAAAATCTCTTCCATTTATGTCGCTACACTTTCCTTGTACTAGGCCTTCTAGCTTCCAAAATAACATTCAAAACTTGCTGTGGAAGTGGAGGCCCACTATGGTTCAAAACAGAATATGCCAGGCTGTTAGGTGCAGAGAGTGAAGCTTGACATTGAGCAAATGACTGTCCTCCTGAGACAACAGGTGTGGAATCGAAGGCAAAGGCCATGGAGGCTTCCATACCAGGCTTCTCAGTAATGGGCACCAATGCTGTCGAGGCCAATCTGGAGCTATCAAAATCATCCTTGGCTTGTCTTGTCTGGCCTTTAGTAGTACCTTTGGGAGGAGAGGCAGAGGCGGAAAGGCATACACATGAAGATTGCTCCAATTGAAGGAAAGAGCATCCACTTTCCAAGCTGTGGGATGAAACCTTTTTGTGCAAAACTTTGGCAGCTGGTGGTTTAGTGGAGAAGCGAACAGATCTATATCTGGAGTTCCCCATGACACTGTCAATTTCTGAAATACATGAGGATCCAATTTCCACTCATGGGGATCCATAATCCGTCTGCTCAACACATCTGCTAAGGAGTTCTGTGCTCCCGGCAGAAACCTTGCCTGAAGATTGAGCTGTAAACTGAGAGCAGTCTCCCACAAAATCATTGCTTGCCTGCATAGAGGATAAGAATGTGTTCCCCCTTGCTTGTTGATGTACCACATGACAGTTGTGTTGTCTGTTAGAATCAACACCTGCCCTGGAAGAAGTAAATCCTTGAAGGCTATTAATGCAAACTGGACTGCTAACATCTCCTTCAAGTTGATATGTAGATGTTGTAGTCTGGCAGGCCACTTGTCTTGTATCCACTTTCCATTTAGATGAGCTCCCCAAGCTTTGTCTGAGGCATCTGTCGTTAAAATCTGACTCGCCTCTGGCGGGTCACAGAGAGTCCCTTGTTTAGGTGACATTCCTGAGCCCACCACAAAAATTCCTTTTGAATGCAAGGTATTATTTGAATGACAGTGTCCAGATCCTGGCAGTGCTGTGTCCATACATTTTGAGATACCATTGTAGCTTCCTCATATGCAGTTTGGCATTGGGAAGCACCAGAATACAAGATGCCATGAACCCTAAGGCTTGAAGGACTGTCCTTGCAGTCAGCCCGGACTGATGAGATAGTTGATGGAAGTAAAGGGAAAGATTCTTTTGTTTGTCCGGGGTCAAAAGGCCATCTGGGATGCTGTATTCAGTCTTACACCCAGAAAGCACATGTCCTGAGAGGGTACTAGACTGGACTTTATTTCGTTCACAGAATACCCCAGGCATCTTAGCACTGCTATCACATATTCCAAATGATGAAGAAGCTCGTCCCTTCCTTGAGCCAGAATCAGGCAATCGTCCAAATAAGGATAGATCTGTATTCCTTTTAGCCTGAAGAAAGCTATCACTGGAGCCAGAACTTTCGTGAACACTCTGGGCGCAGTAGATAAGCCAAAGGGCAATGCAGAGAACTGATAGTGAGAAGTCCCAGCTCGAAAACGCAGATACTTCCTGCAACTTAGTCTGATAGGAACATGAAGGTAAGCCTCCTTGAGATCCAAAGTTACCATCCAATGATCTTTGCCCAGCAGAGGTAAAAGCTGCTGTAACGTCAACATTTTGAACTTGGGAATGTCCAGATAAGTGTTGAGGATAGATAAATCCAAAATTGGTCTCCACGTGTTCCCCTTCTTTGGTACTAGGAACAGGCGAGAATAAAATCCTAGGCCCACTTCTGGCATAGGGACCGGCTGTATAGCCCCTATTTGGAGTAACAGAGAAATTTGCTTGTGAGCCTCTATTCTTTGTTGAGGAGGAACGTCTGGCATGCCTTTGAAAGGAGGCAAGGTATGGAAATAAAACCTGTAACCGTGGTGTATGATATCCAATACCCATCTGTCTTGGGTAATTAAACTCCAATTTTCTTTGAAAAGTGCCAACCTTCCGCCCAAAGGTGCTGCCAGACGAGAAGGCTCTGGCAGCTGAAAAGGTAGGTCATTGGGTCTGTTTACGAAAGGACTGACCCCTGCCATCACCCGAAGACTGTGCAGGAGAACTCCCTGTTCTAGGCCTGAAAGAGCCCTGAGCTCTGCCCCTACCACGTCTAGATCTACCCCTAGACTGGGAATCATAAGAAGGATACGTCCACCCCTTAGTAGGCCAATTTCTACTAAACTTTGGAGGCTGAACCTGCAAAAAATCTTTAACAGTCTGCATAGACTTAGCCTTGTCTTCCATTTTCTTTAAAACTGCCTCAATAGGAGAACCAAACAACACATCAGATTGTAAAGGAGCATCTAAAATCCTTGTTTTAACATGGTCAGATAAAGTTTGATCCCTCAGCCAGGCGTGCCTGCGAAGAACTGATCCAGTGGCAGCCACCCTAGACGAGGCCTGTACAGCATCAAAACCACATTGCAAAGAATGCTTACCCACCTGTTCAGAAACATGTACTAAATCTTGCAACTCTTTACAATCAATACCTTCCAGAGCATCAACCTTAGACTTCAATTGTGAAAGGAGATAGTTTTGGTATTTCAACATGTGAAACTGGCAATTCAAAGCCCTCATAGCTACAGTGGAAGAAGTATAAACTTTCTTTCCCCATCTATCCAAGGCCCTGGCCTCTTTATCTGCAGGAACCGGATTCTTGACAACAGAAGCCTTAACACCTTTAGGCCCCTGGCTAACAGTTTCTAGGTCTGCCCTAGGACTCTTAAAAAGATACTTATGAGCTTCAGGCACCCAGTAATACCTATCCGGTTTAACAGGAGCAGGAGGCAAAGAATCAGCATTAAGAGAAGCCTCTGTAAACACATCTTCCACTACATCCAAAACAGGAGGTATAGCCAAAGGCCTATGCTGGGGTAAAAACAAAAATTCCCTAAGCCTTTTCCTGGAATCAGAGAAGTCCTGACCTTCCCACTTAAAATGCTCCCTCATGGAATGAAGAGTTTCTGAAAAGAAAAATCCTCAGGAGGAGAAGCAGAAGGAGTAGAATCATCCACATCAGAATCAGAATAAGGAGAGTACTCCTGCAAGTCTTCAGCCGAAGACTCTGAAACATCGAAGCCTGCTCAAAACTCCCTAGCTCCGGCTCCACCCTAGGTCTCTTATCAGGAGGGGCAAAGAACCCTAATCAAAGTAATCAAATCTTCTGCCATTTTAAGCATATGCTTCTTGGGCACAGTTCCTGAAGAACTAGGGGTGACACCAACTGAAGCTAAACCTGGCCTGCCTCTGGGAGAAGCCTTGGAAACAGAAGGAGAGGGCCTAACCACCCTAGGCAGGGAGGGGAGTATAGTAACCTGAGAAGCCCCATCAGCCTGACCTGCCTCCTGAGAGGCCACATCCTGCAATAACAAAGTCTCTCCCTGGGATCCCAAAGAAACCTCCGGTGGAACCACGGCTCCACCGACACCTCTAAAGAACCGGCGTCCGGACGGCGGTTCTTCTAGCCTAGGCTTAACTGCTTTGTCCTTGCGCTTCTTGAAGAAGCGGCGTCGAGCATCCGGCGGCATTTTATAATTGCACCGCTTCCCGAAGACTAACCTGGCACAATCTAATCTTCTCTTTGTAGTGCGCTTATTGAATCTAGCACAAGAGCGACACCCAACAACGTCGTGCTCAGGCCCTAAACAAGGAATACACAAAGTATGATAGTCTCTATGCGGTATCTGTTTCCCACAAGAAATACAATTATTCACTTTTTCTGACATCCGGTAAACCACTGAGGCAAGAAAAACTAAAATATTCCCCAGCGGGTACTTAGCCAACTTTGACTCGGTCTGAAACTCCGAAATCGAACAATTTCAGAACGCCAACCGGCACTTGCAACGCTGCTTCTGCATCGGACCATGCGGCAAAAAAGACTGAGGATATGACGTCGGTCATGCGCATTTGTACCCTGACGTCCTGATGTCAGTCAAATGCGCCTTGACCGACGTCAGCCTTATACTTTGATATTCGGGCCGACCGAGGACAGCGGACTACCCAAGTGTAAGGACTGCAGCAATGTGAGATGAAGAACATCCACATTTCAAAGTATACTTTCCAGCTTGTTCAGCTACATGCAATAAATCCTGCATTTCCTTGTTTTCAGCACATTCAGAATGTAACATCATTTTCTGTTTAAGCAATCCCATGAGATGTTGCTGATACCTGAGTATATGAAACTGACAGTTTAAGGCCCTTATAGCCAAAGTTGCAGATGTGTAAACCTTTTTTCCCCATCTATCCAGTGCCCTTGAATCTCTGTCAGAGGGGGTTGGGTTTTTTGCTGTAGAGGCCTTAACTCCCTTGGGACGCTGTGAAATAGTTTCTGGGTTAGCAGCAGGGTTTTTAAAAAGAAATTTGTGAGAGTCAGGAAAGTACAGTTTTGTACCTACCATAAATGTAGATGTTCGAGTGTTCACACTGCTGCAGTCATTGCACTTGGGTTATCCTGCCGTCAGGCGGTCCCGCAGTCGGCCAGAGTTCCAAAGTCTTGGTCCGACGTTGGTTGCTGTCGCTTCTTCCCTGACGTCAGTGCGCCCAGGGGTATATAAGATGCATCCGATGCCATTTTCTTCAGTTTTTCTTGCCCCAGATGTCAGGTGCCCCCAAGTAGGTCGGCAATACATATTGCTAATAAAACATATATAAAAAATAAAAACAATACCTTCAGTTACAAGCAAATACACCACAAAGGTTGTATAGGATATAAAGGTATAGATAAGCCCAGCTAGGGCAGAGGGGATGGAGGGAGGGTAACCTGGAATGCAGCAGTGTGAACACTCGAACATCTACATTTATGGTAGGTACAAAACTGTACTATGTTCATCGTGTTACACTGCTGTAGTCATTACACATGGGTAGAATCCTAAAGCTAAGGTTGGTTGGCTGGTCTATAAAGAGTTAGGCGTGGATGAGGCCCTGCAGAACAGCAGTGGCAAATCCTGCTCTGGATTTAGAGTAAAGAGGCAAGTGGTAATGCTTGCTAAAGGTGTGCACTGAACTCCAAGTTGCAGCCTCCAAAATTTCCTTGGTTGGTACCTCTCTGAGAAAGGCTGCTGAAGTGGCTGTTGCTCTGGTAGAATGTAGCCTAATGTTATTAGGGACTGATTTTCCATGCTGTGTGTAACAGTAACGAATACAGTGTCCTATCCATTTGGAGATAGTATGCTTTGAGATAGCCTTGCCCTGTGATCCTGCAGCATATGCTACAAACAGTTGCTCAGTTTTCCTGAAAGCTTTTGTTTTGTCTAAGTAGAAGCGTAGCTGCCTGTGTATGCCCAAAGAGTGCAGAAGTTTCTCCCCTTTATTCTGGGGGTTTGGATAAAAAGTTGGCAAATGAATGGTTTGGTTAAGAGCCACGCTAGATACCACCTTTGGCATAAAGGTAGGGTTTGTCCTTAAAGAAACCCTGTCCTGATGAAATATTATAAAAGGTTCCACTGCCATTAATGCCTGTAGCTCTGAGACTCTTCGTGCTGAAGTTACTGCCAGGAGCAGAGCTGTTTTCCATGATATAAATGATCGGCTGCATTGGCTGGCTCAAAAGGTGGTAAGGTCAGTTTTTCCAAAACAAAATTGAGGTCCCACATTGGTGTTGGTGCTCTCCAGGGCGGTCTTATGTTTTTAGCCCCTTTGAGGTACTGCTTTAGCAAGGGATGAGAGAATAAAGGAGGATCCATGCTGTAATAAGCTGAAATGGCAGAGGTGTGGATCTTAACTGATGAGAAGGATAGGCCTTTGTCCAGCATCTCAGTTAAGTATTGTAAAATCTGAGGAATGTTTGGAACAATAGGGTCAAGGCTGTGAGCCTGGTTCCAGGCACAGAATCTCTTCCATTTTTCTGAGTAAGATTTCCTGGTGCTAGGCCTCCTGGCCTCCAAAATGGCATCCATAACAGCTTTAGAGAGAGATGTTGCCTGTTTGACTAATGAATCTGCCATGCAGCCAGGTTTAGGATTTTGAGCTGACCGTGCAGGATCTGATTGTTTTGTTGAGTCAGAAGGTGTGAAATTTGAGGAAAAATCCATGGTGGGCCTTGAGCCAAGTTCTTTAAGATTGGGTACCAGTGCTGGCGTGGCCAGCCTGGAGCAATCAGGATCATCTGTGGTTTTTCTTGTCTGGCTTTTAGGAGTACCTTTGAAAGGAGAGGCAGTGGTGCAAAGGCATAAACTTTTAGGCTGTTCCAGCTGAAGGAAAGAGCATCCACTTTCCATGCTTGTGTGTGGTAAGTCCTTGTGCAGAATTTTTGTAGTTGGCAATTCAGTGGGGAGGCAAAAAGTTCTGTGTCTGGGCATCCCCATTTTTGCGTTACCATGCTGAAGATTTGTGGATTCAATTTCCATTCATGAGGGTCCATAATATTTCTGCTGAGATCGTCTGCCAGAGTATTTTTCTTTCCTGGCAGGAATTGTGCTTGCAGATGAACTTGATAAGTTAAAGCTGTGTTCCACAAGGTCATGGCTTGCCTGCAAAGGGGATAAGAACGAGTGCCCCCTTGCTTGTTTACGTACCACATTACTGTGGTGTTGTCTGTCTTTAATAATAATTGTCCTGGATGCAGAAGGTCCTTGAAAGCTGTTAGGGCATTTTGAACAGCCTGCATCTCTTTTTGATTGATGTGAAGATGCATTTGGTCTGTGGTCCACTTGCCCTGAATACATTTTCCTGCCATGTGTGCTCCCTAGGCGTAATCCGAAGCATCTGTTGTAAGAGTCTGCCTGGCTGTGGGTAGAGTGAAAGGCTGACCCTTGTTGAGGTGACATGCCTGTGCCCACCATCGAAACTCCTGTTGTAGGCAGGGAATTATTGGTATTACTGTTTCTAAACTGTGAGAGTGTTGAGTCCAAACACTTTTTAGGTACCATTGTAATTTCCTCATATGCAGTCTGGCATATGGTATTAGTAGTTATGCATGATGCCATGAATCCCAGGGCCTGCAGAATTTTTCTTGCAGGGAGATGGGACTTTTTTGCCAGCAACTGCAAATATTGAGTCAGTTGTCCTTATTTGTCTGGCGTGAGATAAGCCATCTGGGCCGTTGTATCCAAGCTGGAACCCAGGAATATTATCTGTTGTGAGGGCACTAGTTTTGATTTCTTTTTGTTTACTGTGTGCCCTAGAGAAATTAGCAACCTTTTCACAAACGCCAGATGCTTTAGAAGAATGTCCTTTCTCTCTGCTTGAATGAGGCAGTCGTCCAGGTATGGATATATTTTAATTCCTTTTTGTCTGCAAAATGCAATTACTGGTGCAGGCACTTTGTAAAGACCCTGGGCGCAGTAGATAAGCCAAAGGGCAGTGCAGAGAATTGGTAGTGCATTGTACCAGCTTTGAATCTGAGGTATCTTCTGCAATCTTGTCCGATAGGAACATGCAGGTATGCCTCTTTGAGGTCCAGAGTAACAAGCCAAGCCTTCTTGCCCAGCATGGGAAGAAGCTGCTGTAGTGTCAACATTTTGAATTTCGGAACATCCAGATAAGTATTTAGAGTTGAAAGGTCTAGTATGGGTCTCCATGCCTTGTCCTTTCTGGGGACCAGGAAGAGTCTTGAGTAAAATCCTTGTCCTTGTTCCTGGTGTGGTACTTTTTGAATAGCTTTCATGTCCATGAGGGTTGAAATTTGTTTTTGAGCCTCTGCCCACTGATTTTGTGGCAGGTTTGGCATTCCCTTTAGCCTTGGTAAAGTGTGAAAGTGGAACCTGTAACCTTGAGACACAATATTCAGAACCCATTTGTTTTGGGTGATTGTTTGCTAATTTTGAGAAAAAAGTGCTACTTTCCCCCCTAAGGGGGCTGCCAAAAGGGAAGTGCTTGGCATACGAAAGGGGAAGTCATTGGGACTGTTTCCTGTAAGGTTGAGACTTGTCCTCACCTCCTTTTGGGGTTGAGGCACCCCCACTGTCATTGTCTGAGAGAGCCTTGGGGTTGAGATCTGCCTCTTGGGCGTCTGTATCTGCCTCTCTGTGGCCTGTCTGACACTGGAAAGGACCAATTCTTTGTAGGTCAATTTCTGCTAAATCGAGGTGGCTGTACCTGTAAGAAATCGTTGACTGTTTGCATAGATTTAGCTTTATCCTCCATTTTCTTTAACACCTCTTCTGCCTTGACACCAAACAAGGTATCATGCTGTAAAGGAGCATCCAATAATTTTGCCTTAACATGGTCAGGGAAACTCTGTTCTTTTAACCAAGCATGTCTTCGAATCACAGAACCTGTAACTGCGGCTCTACAAGAGGCCTCTAAACAATCAAAACCACATTACAGAGTATGTTTTCCCAACTGTTCAACTGCATGCAATAAATCCTGCATTTCTTTATAGTCAGGAGCTTCTGAGCTTGTAAGCATTTTCTGTTTTAACTGAGCCATGAAATATTGTTGGCACTTAAGCATGTGAAACTGGCAATTTAAAGCTCTTACTGCAAAAGTTGCAGAGGTGTAAACTTTCTTCCCCCATCTAGCCAATGCTCTAGAATCTCTGTTAGAGGGGACTGGACTTTTTTTCCAATGGAAGGCTTAACCCCTTTGGGGCCCTGGGAAATGGTTTCTGGGTCAGCAGAAGGGTTTTTATAAAGAAACTTGTGAGAGTCGGGGACTCTATAATACCTATCTGGCTTGGCTGGAGCAGGGGGGCAAAGAATCAGGAGATAAGCTGGATTCAGAGAACACATCATCCACAATATCTAACACAGGCGGAATAGCAAAGGGCCTGTGCTGAGGCAATAAAAGGAAGTCCCTAAGCCTTTTCTTGGATTCTGAATAATCCTGACTTTCCCAATGGAAATGCTCCCTCATGGTATGTAAAGTTTCCCCAAAAGAATAATCCTCAGGAGGAGAGGCTGAAGGGATAGATTCTTCAGCATCAGAGTCCTCATAGGGTGGTAGAGAGTATCCCTGGTCTGAAGAGGAATCAGAGGAAATGGAAACCTGATCAGAGGAATCATAGTCTGTATCCTGCCTAGGCCTTTTCTCAGGAGAGGGATGGGAACACCTGATTAGAGTAATGAGGTCTTCGGCCATTTTGAGCATCTGTTTCTTAGGCATGGAGGACTGTCTTGGAGAATGCTGTACTTGCTTCTTTGTCTTTAATGGTGTTTTTGCCTTGGCTGTTGCTTTAATGGTAAGTTGTGAAGGTCTGAAAACACCCTCAGAAGCCAATGCCTGCTCAGCGGCTCCAGACCCATCTGAGGGATTAGTTTCCGTAGGCCCAATACCTTGAGTTTCCAGAGGCCTGGTTGTCTCCACGTGGGAGTCGGAGGCGGCCTGTGGGTCTGAGATAGCGGGTGCCAGGGGCTGCGAAAGCGCCTCACTGAGAAACGGCAAACCGGCAACTGGCCTAGAAGAGGCTTCGTCATCTGTTTTGGACCTCGGATGCTTGTCTTTATCCTTGTCTTTGCGTTTTTTATGAATTGCGGTCGTCGGTTGTTCCGACGGCATTGTATAATTGAACCTTCAGCCAAAGTAGTGCAAAGCAAAATCAAAATGTCGTTTTATAGTGCGTTTGTTAAATCTAGCACAAAACAGACAACTAGTGACTTCGTGATCAGGGCCTAGGCATGGAATACAGTAAGAGTGGAAGTCCTTACGAGGTATTTGCTTCCCACAAGAAATACAATTATTAACTTTTTCTGACATCGGTCTGAGGCAAGAAAAAGGTTTCCCCAATGGGGTACTTAGCGTTATTGAAGACTTCGGATCTGAAATTCGACTTCAAAAATCTCAGGAGTTGGCCGACTGGCACTTGCGAATTGCTTTTGCTTCGGGCACCGTGCGGCAAGAAAGACTGAAGAAAATGGCGTCGGATGCATCTTATATACCCCTGGCGCTCTGACGTCAGGGAAGAAGTGACAGCAACCGACGCCGGACCAAGACTTTGGAACTCTGGCCGACTGCAGGACCGCCTGACGGCAGGATAACCCAAGTGTAATGACTGCAGCAGTGTAACACGATGAACATCCCTGTAATATCTGTCAGGCTTAACAGGAGCTGGAGGTAAAGAGTCAGGGGTCAAACTAGACTCCGAAAACCCATCGTCTACAATGTCTAACACTGGGGGAATGGCTAGAGGCCTGTGCTGTGGTAGTAAAAGGAAATCCCTGAGCCTCTTTTTAGATTCTGAAAAATCTTGGCTTTCCCAGTGAAAATGCTCCCTCATGGTATGCAAGGTTTCCCTAAAGGAATAATCCTCAGGAGGGGATGCTGAAGATATAGATTCTTCAGCATCAGAATCCTCATAGGGGGGTAAAGAATATCCCTGATCAGAAGAGGAATCAGAAGAAATAGAAACCTGATCTGAAGATTCATAGTCTCTTGCCTAGGACTCTTAGGAAGGGGATGGGAACCCCTGATCAAGGTAATCAGGTCTTCGGCCATCTTGATCATCTGCTTTTTGAGCATAGAGGCCTGTACACATGGCTCATGAGTTTGTTTCTTTGCTTTAGAAGCTGCTTTAGTCTTTGAAGCTGAAGTCGTTATAATGTAACGATGTTGTGGTCTGAATACACCGGTACCTGCTCATTGGCTCCAGACCCATCTGAGGGATTAGAGTCCGTGGCTCCAATACTTTGAGTATCCAGCAGCATGGCCGACTCCACGTGGTAGTCGGTAGCGGCCTGCGACTCTAAAGTAGCGGGTGTCAGGGGCTGCGAAAGCGCCTCACTGAGAACCGACGAACCAGCGACTGGCTTAGGAGAAGCTTTGTCGTCGGTTTTGGGCCTCGATTGTTTTTCTCTATCCTTTGCTTTGCGTTTTTTGTAAACTCCGGTAGTCGGATGGCTATCCGACGACATTTATTTATTTTTATTTATTTATTTATTTAAATTTGCTGACCGGGAGTGTCCGACTGGACGTAGGTCCATTTTCAGCGGAGGCCCGGGGACAAAAGCTCCACAGTTAAAATAAGCAGACAGTAGTTACATTGGATTACATAGTGATTAACAATTTAACATAGCAATTACTTACAACATATTTACAGATGAAGAACATAGCACATCAGTAGACAACTAGAATCTTTATCTGTGAAGTACATAACAGACATTAACAAATGTTACAATGAGAAGTTCCTGCTGTATAATAAGTACTAGGCTTATGAGCATCTGAGCTTGCTATAATCAAGGTAGTTAGTGGAGTGGAAAGAAAGGTAGTGGTTGGATGGGGTGGATGATATTAGAGTGGGAGCTGCAAGGGCATAGCCAGCATGTTTTTAGGTGCACTTTTAGTAAAGTTCTGAAGTGGGTGCATGATGGTACGGAGGTAATTGTGGGTGGGAGTGAGTTCCATAACTTGGCTATGGCGCAAGAGAATAGTGCTTCATCAGCAGAGTTATTGGCTTTAGTGATCTGTAAGTGATTTTTGTTGCTGGATCTTAGTGGTCTGGTGGTGAGATAGAGTTGGAGTAGATTCTGGAGGGATGGGACATTTAGTGGATGGTTTACTAGTTTGTGGGCGAGAGATTTGATACCACTGAAGGAGGTGAGGGAGTTCAAGCCAGCCCAGTTCAGCAAGTGAGAGACAGTGGTGACTACGGTAGGATGCCCCTGGGGCGAATTTGGCGATTTTGTTGTAGCAGGTCTCCAGCTTGTTCAGATCGCATTGCCTTAGATTGGTATATATTGTAGAGGCATAAAGTAGGGTGGAGATAAGGTGGGAATTTGCTATTGAAATCTTTGCTGCTTTGGTGAGAAATTACTTATTTCTGTATAACGCTCCTAGTTTTTTGTGGACTTTTTTTATGGTCATGGATATGTGAATGTCAAATTTTAGTTTGTCTATTTCCACTCCTAGCAATTTGGTGTGTTCAGTTGGGTATATGGTGGTGTTGTCTTTTGCTGTGATGTTAAAGTGAGAGTTGTTTTGAGTATGTTTGGTGGGTTGGAAGATGAGTAGTTTAGTTTTGTTTGGGTTGAGTATTAATTGGGCATCAGATAACCATGTTTCAACAGAGGAAAAGGCTTCCTGTGTGACTTTTTGCAGTTTTGATAGTGACTGGGCTGAGCAGATGATGGTTGAGTCATCTGCGTATTGTATGTGTGTGCCATGTTTGGTGGCAGAGGCTAGATTATTGGTGTAAACAGAGAAGAGTAGGGGTCCAAGGATGGATCCTTGGGGAACCCCTATGGAGACAGGTAGTTGGGGAGATATGTCATTATGCCATACAACAGATTGTTGGCGGTTAGATAGTTAACTCTGAAACCAGTTGGTGACTGATTGTGAGAAGGATAGGTTATTGAGGACAGAGATAAGTTGTTTGTGTGGGACCATGTCAAATGCTTTAGATAGGTCTAGGAAAGTAGCAGAGGAGAGATAGCCATTGTTTTTATGCTGAAGGATAGTGTTAGTAAAGGAGAGTAAGGCAGTGGTGGTGCTATGGTTTGGTCGGAAACCATGCTGAGTACTGGAAAGGAGGTTGTTAGTAAGGAGGTAGTCTGAGACCTGAGAGTGTATGCATCTTTCAGTATTTTGGAGAGTGGAGAGAATAGCTATGGGCTGGTAATTGGTTAGTTCTGGAGGGTCCGCCTTTGTGGAGAATTATATGTGATACTTTCCACAGTGTGGGAACGTAACTTTCTGACAGAGATCGGTTAATCAAGATGGATACTGGGTAGGCCAGAGCATCAGCTGCGATTTGTAGGTATTCACTTGGGAGGTTGTCTGCTGCTAATTTGGTGGGTTTATGTTTAGTTAAGAGTTTTTTTATGTTGGAGGTAGGTACAGGAGAAAAAGAGAAGGCAGTGGGGAGATTACTAGTTGAAGGTGTGGGTTGGAGGGGGTGGGGGGTTGTGTTGTTTAGCTAGTGACAGTATGGTTTGGGTGAAGTGTGTGTTGAATGAGGTAGCAATATTTTCTGAGGAGTGAGGGATGTTAGGAGGAGGGGTACTGACTTTACCTGGGTGGAGGATGGAGTTTATGGAGGACCAGAATTGTTTGGGGCTGTGTTGGGAGGAGTCTAGTGCAGACTGGTAGTATTGGAATTTGTCCTGTTTTATTAGCTTTTTGACTCTATTGCGTAGTTCTAGGAATTTCTGTCTAGTTGAGGGGGTTTTGGTTTTGCGCCAGTGCTCCCAGGCTTTATCCCTGTTTTTCATTTCTGACTTAGTGGTTTTCTGTAGCCATGGGGAGGGTTGTGCTTTGGTTCTGGAAAATCTTATGGCGGCATGGTAATTAAGGATGTTCAGGAAGGTAGTATTAAAAAATTCAACTGCGTCATCAAGACTGAGGTACTTTAGAGGATGCCAGTCACATTCTTTGAAGGATGAGATGAATGTGAGTGGGTTAAAGTTTAGTTTTATACGTATTTGACGGCAGATGACAGGTTTAGCTTGGTATAGGCATTTTTTGAGTAGGAATGTTGGGGAGTGATCACTGAGGCTATCTGATAAGCAGCCTGTTATATATGACTGGGGGCTCTTACTGACTAGTATCCAATCCAGGGTAGTGTGCTTGCTGGAGTTTTTATTTATCCTGGTTGGCGACTGGACTAGTTGGGTGAAGCCATGAAGGTGTACATGATGGGTTGGATTGTTGCCAGAACAGGATTGCCAGTCAATATTGAAATCACCTAAAATGATAGTTTCTTGGGGAAGATGGTGGGTAGACCAGCTGAGGAGGTTTTCTAGTGGAGGGATGTTTTGGCCAGGTGGGAAGTAGCATCCAATTATGTTGATGGTTTTATTTTGGTTTATTCTGAGGTTGGTATATATTATTTCTTCATTGCCTATTTGTGGAGCTGATGATTTTATCTGGATGTTTAGATGCTGTTTAAATATTATAGCTACACCACCTCCTTTTTTGTTTAGCCGGTCTACTCTTAGTATGCCGTAACCTGTAATGAGTATTTGCTCACTGGTAATGCGAGGTTTTAGCCAGGTTTCTGTCAGGATGACTATATCTGGGGAGTACAAGTCTATGGTGGCATGGAGTTCATGGACTTTGTTGGATATACTTCTAATATTTAGGCTTAGTAGAAGGAAGTCACTTGGCTTTCTATTGGCTGTAATATGGGAGAAGTTGTGGTTTCTAGTCTAATTATGAGGATTGGGGTTGGAGATGGTAGGGCCAGGGTTGGGGTGGATGTCTCCACTTAGGGCTAGTTTTGATATGCATGAGATTATTAGTTTTTGAATGTGTTTGTTTATAAGGGAAACTTTATGATTGTGCTCTGTGGGTAATAGGTATGGTGGGAGGGTTACTATGTTAAGTTGTAGGGATGCTTTATGTTTGAGTAATATAGTTGGTAGAATATGTGGGGGGTGCATAGGGATGGTTCTTGAGCTGGTGGGAGGGGAGCTGAGTGTGGGTGAGACATGAGTGGTGGTGTGAGTAGTAGCACAGTGGTATTGGTTTGAGTGCAATAAAGGTGGGACCACTGGGGGCGGGAGGGAATAGGGGGCAGGGTGGGGAGCAAAGTGGGTAGAGACCCCGTTAGTTGCTCGTATGTGGGGGCTGGAAACAATCAGTTGAGTTAACTGATAAATGAACATGTGATAGTGACAAGGGTGATTGTAGTTTTAAAAATGGTGCCTGCCACAGGTAATATTTATTAACTTTGGGATTGTCTTAAGGTAATAAACAGGGAAGGGGGAGGGGAGAACAAGGGTGTGAGCAGGCAGTTCTTTGTACTGCTGCTAATGAGCCAAAGCAAAGACAAGTATGTGTTAAACAATCACAATTGACCAAGGACTGCTCTGAAACTGTAAGTCATTTCTTAATTTCTCAGGTGGAAAAACAGGATAACCTTGTATCAGTAGGCTACTGTGGTCACAGTTTAAAGTAACAAACACACAGTATTGATCAGTTATGGATACTATTTGCTAATAGAAGGGAATAAGAGAAAGTGGAAGATGTGTGTGTGTGGTGGGGGGGGGGGGGCTGCTTACAAGCCAAAGCAGAGTGCTCTCCAGGGGAAAATGAATATTGGCTCAAACAGGTAGAAACATACTCAAAGTTAACTGTAGATGTTTGCAGACAGTTCAGACCTGGACTGCGCTTTTCTTACAAGAATGATAAAGGTGGTACCGCAGTTGAATACTTAAGAGTGGTGTTAGGTTGGAGAGACACTGAGCTCCTCATGGGGCCTGTAGCAGAGTGGATTGTAGTTTTTATGACTGTTACTTTTACGACAATTTAGGATAATTAAACCTGCTACCAAAATACTTTAAAGCAAAAGTATACCAGCGCTTAATAGTGTGTTGGTTAAATCTAGCACAAAACCGACAACCAGAAACGTTGTGATCAGGGCCTAGCAAGGAATACAGTAAGAATGAAAATCCTTATGAGGTATTTGCTTTCCACAAGTAATACAATTATTAACTTTTTCTGACATCGGTCTGGAGCAAGAAAAAAGTTTCCCCAACGGGGTACTTAGCTTTATTGAAGACTTTGGTTCTGAAACTCAAACATGAAAATTTCAGGAGTCGGCCGACCGGCACTTGCGAACTTGCTTCTGCTTCGGGCACTGCGCGGCAAGAAAGACTGAAGAAAATGGCGTCGGCTGCTTCTTTTATACCCCTAGCAACCTGATGTCAGGGAAGGGGTGACAGCTGCCGACGCAAGACCCAAGACTTTGGAATTCAGGCCGGCTGAGGGCAACCTGCCAGCAGGATTACCCAAATGTAATGACTGCAACAGTGAAACACGAAGAACATCATATCTAAATATGATTGTAGATTCTTTTTTGGAAGGCCCACTGCTCCTACTACTATTGGGACTGTCTGGGTATCTTTCTTCCACCTTGCTCTCATTTCTGCTTGCAGATCCTGATATTTTACGACTGTCTCTCTGTACACAAGACACTGTAGTCACTGGGTGTGGCAACTTCAGTGATGAATGCTACTTTTGTCTTCTTTTCTTGGACCTCTTTATCCATTTTTCTAGCATATATCTTTTGAATTGTTGGCAATGGATGATCCCATGTGATGTAAACTATTTTTCTGAGATGCTTTGTGGTTCATGTTTCCAGTGTTTTTCAGCCACATCAATACCATAATGTCTGCACAATCCCCAGTACAACAATCTTGCCACATTACTATAGCTTTCAGTATACAGTCCTTCGGCCATTAGTATGTCACAACCAGCAACGAGGTGTGTGACTATTTCCAGTTTGGTTTTACAAAACCTACATTTCTCCGTTTCTCCCACATGTTAAATGGACTTTGTAAACCAATGTGTATGCAGCCCATTATCTTGGGCCACCAATATTAACCTTCCATCTTTTGGTTTGAATTTGCCTCTCAACCATTCCTGTGTTCATTCCTTATCAACATGAGGTTCTTCCAGACGTTTTCTATACTTGCAACTGTATTTATGCATTTTCCACATTTCTTGCCTTCTCATCTGGTCCATCATCTTATATTCTTTCTTTTGGCACATTCAGTTGCTGCCTGATTTTGATTTTTATCTACTTCTGGTTTGAGTTCCATTCCTGCATGATGCTGATATGCTTCTGATAGATTAAGCAGAGAAGTCATCTTAGATTTATTCTCCTCATGTTTCAAAACTTTCACTACGTTTGTGTCTTGTGAGGTCAGCAGATGTGTGGTGTCCCACGATTGCAGATCTACACATGTAATCAATTTCAAGGAGGCCCACCCTCCTTTAGAACGGGGAATATATATTCTAAGTATGCACTGATTTTTGTAAATCATTTGGTGAGCATGAAGCATCCTACTTGTTTTCCTATCTAATCTACCCAGCACGTTTTGGGGCCAGTCAATCACTCTAAAACTGAAAGTTAGGACAGGAAGAGCAAATTGGTTTATAGCTTGGATTTTGTTCATAGATGTCAACACTGTTTTCAGGATTAATTTAAGTCTTCTAAAGTATGCCTTATTAAGTTTTTTTCTCATTTGTTCATGTTTTATTGTTGATCCTTAATCAGTTCCCAAATATTTATGCACTTCCTCTTGCTAAAGTTCTTTTATATCATATTCTTGTCCCAAACTGATGTTTTCCTGGTGCTGCAGTTTTCCTGCTTTACAGGCTGCCTTTGCACATTTATAAAGACAAAATTACATTCTTATATCATCTGAAAAAGTTTTGACAACTTGCAGTTGTGCTTTCAGTTCCTCATCTGATGAGCTATACAGTTTGAAATCATCGACAAAGAGAATATGAGAAGTCTTCACACTGTCATTTTCTAGGAGTCAAATTATAGCCATGGCCTAAGCTGTTAAACAGACAGCTTAATGGATTAAGGGCAAGCCAGGATAGCAGCGGTGAAAGAGAGTCACCCTGGAATATCACTCTCTGAATTTTTATCCCTGGAATAATAATTTGTCCTTTATCATGCCTTAATTGCAAAGTGGTCTGCCATTGTTTCACGGTCACTGTAATGTAGTCGATCAGTGTAGGGTGCATCTTATACATTTTTAAGTATGCTTTATCCATGAATGTGGGATACTATCAAATGCTTTTTTGCAGTCAATCCATGCCATACTTGGACTCTTCTCCCTTTTACAGTTCTCCACTAGGACTTTAACAAATGATCCTTTGTTCCATATGACTGTCTTTTACTGCCCTTTTGTTCTAGCCATAATTGAGTTTTCTTCTAAATGACTATAAACTCTGTCGGCATTAATTCCTGTGTATAGTTTATATATCTTCAGAAGGCAAGTTACTAGTCTATAACTTTTGGGGTAGCTTATAGGTTCACTCAGGTAGGAGCATTGATTTTTCTGTTAGCCAGGTTGGTGTCTGTCCAGGGTGCAAATATTAATAGCTCTTACTCAAGGCTAAATCTTCATGCAAAGATGTCAATACGTTTAACCAAAAGATAGATACTGCATCTGGGTCTGGGGTTTTCCAATTAGAGGCTTTTCTTAAACTTTGTTTCAATTTATCTGGCTGTTACTTCATCCCATTTCAGATACTTATCCAAAAAGTATCAATTGCTTCTTTTTTTTTTGCAGTCTTTCAATTCTTTTTATCTTGTTTCCCAATTCTCTACAAAACATTTTTGGATCATTAATAAATTGCTTATTTTGTACTTTTCCTTTATATTTTTCTGCATATCTTTGAAATTTTTCTGCCTGTGCTGAGATTTTTTATTTGCAATAGTGCATGATAGATCCTGACCGGTTCTAATACTGTGCACAGTTTTTAACCAAGTCTATTTTTCTTAGTGTTTTTGTTGATCTGTTCCCTTTTCTACATTCCTCCAACAGTGACCCTTCTTGTCTTAGTTGCTTTATAGTTTTCTCTATTCGATACTTCCATGATGGTATCCGATTTCTCTCCTTCCTTTCCCTCACTACCCTCTGTTCTTGTGGTAGAATTTAGTAAGTTATTAAATTTAGCTGCACAGTAATATATCCTGTTTACTTCTGTTATATCACATGGATCTCTATGGACAGTCAATTACTGTGTTCGTTTGGTTTATCAAACTTCTGACTTTTTGAGTTTTATTGACCTTCCGAAGTCTATTTCTTTCATTGACCTTAACATGTCTATCTATGTGTATTAAATCAAGCAACTCTTCTCAACTCATTTTCTTCTACACTAAGGGCACATTTTTGTTTTCCAATTCCTGCAGGCATTCTATAGAAAGTTCTATAGCATCTTCCTGTGGCATATTCTGTTCAATTTCATCCTGTGCCATCCGTTGCTCTGTCATATGTGAACTCACTGAACTATCACTCCTCAACATTGACTGCTTCAGAGTTTCCATAGATTCCTGTTCCTTCATTTGTTGTCCAATTTCAAGTGAACATTTACACTGGTTTCTTGTGGAAGATTCCAAAATATCTTCATATGGCACTTGACCAATTGCTTCCCATTCCACTGGTTTCCCCTTAATTTGGATATCCATTGCTTTATCCTGTTGTGGTGCTTTCTGAATTAGATTGTCTACACTGAATCCTTCACTTCACAGGTACTCCATAACCTCAGTTTTTATTTCTTTAACTTCTCCATTACTAATCTCCTTTTCTACTTTGTTTTCTTTTTTGTACTGTAAAGTTTTCCATGTCCAGATTCCTTTGCCTGTACTTCTCTTCAAACATCTTTGGTGCTTTTTGTATTGGTTAGGTTTTCTTTCTCCGTTGCATAAATATTACACCATATTAAATCTCTTTTTCTTTCCCATGTCCATATTTCTTCTTCAGATGTCTCAAGATCTTCCTGCTTCTCCTTTCTTTGGGGACTCATTCCATCATGCTGTGATGTAACCTGTGTTAGACCTTCTACACAAAATCCTTCACTACGTAGGCACTCCAAAACTTCAACTTACATTTTTTTTACTTCTACTTTACTAATCTTCTTTTCTACATTCCCACTTTGTGATATTTTTTTTTTAAATTTGTGAAAATTTCCATATCTGGATGCCTTTGCCTGTATTTCACCTCAAATATATTTGGGGCTGCCTTATTTATATTGATTAATTTGGCTTTCTCCTTTGCAAAAATATTGCACCATATCAAATCTTGCTTTCTTTCCACGTCCACATTTCTTTTTTATACTTTTCAAAAATCTCTAGATTTTATTTATATTTTCACACTTCCTCAGATGCTTCTTTTTCCAAACAGAGCAAAGTTTCTTGATCTATGAACTGTTTTTCACAAATCTGTTGCATTAGTGAATATAATTTTTTATTTGAAGCTTCTGACTGTTTTTCTTGTGGAAGTATTTTTCTTTTCTCTAATTTCTCTAATCATTTTCTATATACTGTGTCTGGAAATGCAGGGCTTTTTGCATAATAGTAACAATACATAATTTCTTTCTTATCCTCAACAGTCCACTTTATTTGCTTTATGGCTCTTCTTTGGCTTATCAGTTTTTGTGATTTTTGTGGACTACTACTTCATTCTACAAAGTACAGTTGTGTACACTTACCATAAATGTAGATGTTCGAGTGTATTCACTGTTGCAGTCATTACATTTGGGTAATCTGCTGGCAGGGTGCCCTCAGTCAGCCTGAATAACAAAGTTTTGGGTCCTGCGTCGGTTGCTGTCTCCTCTTCCATGACGTCAGGTCGTCAGGGGAATAAAACATGCAGCCGACGCCATTTTATTCAGTTTTTCTTGCCCCAAATGGGGAGCAAAAATATATATATACAAATAAACAGTAAATATATAAATGCACTTTTAGAAACAAACTTTACCTTCAACTAAAATCAAATACACCACAAAGGTGTTTGAGTATAGTGAAGGAAAGAAAAGGTATAGAAAGGAGGATGGCGGATGGGTAACCCGGACTGCAACAGTGAATACACTCGAACATCTACATTTATGGTAAGTGTACACAACTGTACTATGTTCTTCGTGGTTCACTGTTGCAGTCATTACATTTGGGTAGAATCCCAAAGCTATGGATGGGAGGATGGAACTAAACAGCATTAGGCGCGGCTATAAGGCCTTGCAGGACTGCAGTGGCAAAACCTGCCCTGGATTTGGAGAAGAGAGGTAAATGATAATGCTTTGTGAAGGTATGAACAGTGCTCCAAGTAGCAGCTTCTAGAATGTCTTTGGTTGGGACCCCTCTGAGAAAAGCTGCTGAAGTAGAGGCAGCCCTGGTGGAATGTGATCTGATCCCCATGGGCACAGGTTTACCATGGTGCAAATAGCAGAAACGAATGCAGTGGCTTATCCATTTAGAAATAGTCTGCTTTGATAAAGCCTCCCCCTCTGACCCTACTGCAAATGCTACCAGTAGTTGCTCAGACTTTCTTACAGATTTGGTCCTGTTTAGGTAGAATCTTAGTTGTCTGTATACATCCAATGAATGCAGAATCCTCTCCCCCTTGTTCTGCGGATTTGGGTAAAATGTTGGCAGGTGAATGGTCTGGTTAACAGCCACACTGGATACCACCTTAGGCATAAAAGAAGGAATGGTCCTGAGGGACACCCTGTCCGGGTAAAATATAATAAAAGGCTCACTGCCATGAGAGCCTGTAGTTCTGAGACCCTTCTTGCTGAAGTGACTGCCAAAAGAAAAGCTGTTTTCCAAGATAGAAATGTTATATCTGCAGTAGCTGCTGGTTCAAAAGGAGGCAGGGTGAGCTTTTCCAGCACAAAATTGAGGTCCCATGCAGGAATTGGTGCTCTTCTGGGAGGCCTTAAATTTTTGGCCCCTCTAAGATACTGTTTAAGCAGTGGATGAGAAAAGAGGGGAGGCTCTGTATTGTAATGAGCCGAGATGGCAGAGGCATGGAATTTTATTGAAGAAAAAGATGGGCCTTTGTCAAGCATCTCAGTCAAATATTGTAAAATCTGAGGAACACTGGGCTTTGCTGTGTCTATTCCTTGTGCTTGGTTCCAAGCACAGAATCGCTTCCATTTATCCAGCATAAGATTTTCTAGTACTAGGCCTTCTGGCTTCCAAAATGACACCCATCCCAGATTTACTGACAGGAGTTGTTTGAATAATTAGTTGATTAGCCATGCTGCAAGATTCAGAGTTTGGAGCTGAGTGTACAGAATTTGATAGTTCTGCTGAGACAGTAGATAAGGTATTTGAGGCAAGTACCATGAAGGAATGTGTGACATATTCCTTAGAAGCGGGTACCAGTGCTGGCAAGGCCAGTCCGGAGCAATTAGGATAATTTTTATTTTTCCTGTCTGACTTTTAGTAAGATCTTGGAGAGTACAGGCAGAGGGGGAAAGGCATAGACTGATCGGTTTTTCCAACTGAAGGATAGAGCATCCACTTTCCATGCTTTTTTGTGATGAGTTCTTGTGCAGAATTTGTCCAACTGATAATTTTGGGGAGAGGCAAATAGATCTATGTCTGGGATCCCCCATTTCTGCGATAACATGGTGAAGATTTGTGGATCCAGTTTCCATTCGTGCGGGTCCATAAGATTTCTGCTTAGGTCGTCTGCCAGAGTATTTTGCTTTCCTGGCAGGAAGTGAGCCTGAAGATGTATTTGGAAAGTCAAGGCTGTGTTCCACAAAGCCATGGCTAGTCTGCAAAGGGGGTAGGAATGTGTACCCCTTGCTTGTTTATGTACCACATAACTGTGGTGTTGTCCGTCTTTATCAGTAGTTGTCCTGGATGAAGTAAGTCCTTGAAGGCTGTCAGAGCATTCTGAACAGCTAGCATTTCTTTCTGGTTGATATGCAGATGCATTTGGTTTGGGCTCCATTTGCCCTGAATGCATCTCCCTGCCAGGAGGGCCACCTAAGCATAGTCTGATGCGTCTGTAGTCAGGGTTTGGGTGGCAGGGGGTAGAGTGAATGACAGTCCCTTGTTTTGGTGACCTGTCTCTGCCCACCAAAGAAACTCCTGTTGTAGGCAGGGAATGAGAGGAATCATTGTTTCCAGGCTGTGACAATGTTGACTCCATAAACTTTTTAGGTACCATTGAAGTTTCCTCATATGCAGTCTCGCATATGGAATTAGTAGAATGCAGGATGCCATGAACCCCAAAGCCTGCAGAATTTGTCTTGCAGATAACTGGGTTTTTGCTGCCATTTGTTTGAAGTATGTTGTCAGTTGCCTTTGTTTGTCTGGCGTGAGGTAAGCCATCTGGGCAGTTGTATTCAATCTTGCACCCAGGAATGTAATTATTTGAGAGGGTACCAGTTGTGATTTAATTTCGTTTATGGTGTACCCTAGGCATGCTAGAAGCCTTTTTACAAATGCCAGATGTTGAAGAAGAGTGTCCTTGTCCTCTGCTTGAATGACACAATCGTCCAGATAAGGATAAATTTGAATGCTTCTTTGTCTGCAGAATGCAATTACTGGTGCCAGGCACTTTGTAAAGACCCTGGGCACAAGCCAAAGGGCAGTGCAGAGAATTGGTAATGCAAAAAACCTGCTTTGAAGCGGAGGTATCTTCTGCATGATTCCCTTATTGGGATATGCAGGTATGCCTCTTTTAAGTCTAGAGTTACTAACCAAGCATTCTTGCCTAGCATAGGCAAGTAGCTGTTGTAAAGGCAGCATTTTGAATTTTGCAATGTCCAGGAATGTGTTCTGAATTGATAAGTCCAGTATTGGACGCCATGAATTCTCTTTTCTGGGCACCAGGAAAAGTCTTGAATAAAAACCTTGTCCTTTTTCCTTTGCTGGTATCGGTTGAATAGACCCCATATCCATGAGGGACATGACTTGTTTCTGGGCCTCTGCCCACTGTTTTTGTGGCAGATCTGGCCATCCGTTTGGAATTGGCAAAGTATGGAAATGCAATCTGTACCCTTGGGATACTATGTTTAATACCCACTTGTCCTGGGTAATTAACTGCCAATTTTGAGCAAGAAGTGCTAGCTTTCCCCCCCAAGGGGGTTGCCAAAAGATAAGTGCTTGGTGATGGTAGAGGAAAGTCATTGACACTGCTTACTGTAAGATTGTGCTTTGTTTCTTCCAAATTGGGAGGTGGAGGCACCCCACTGCTTTGACCTGTAAGAACCTTGTGATTGGTATCTGGAGCCATTTGAGCGCCTGGATTTGCCCTGAGTGGCTCTACTGGACACAGGAAAGGACCAATTTTTAGTAGGCCAGTGCCTACTGAACCTGGGTGGCTGCACTTGCAAGAAATCTTTTACAGTTTGCATAGATTTAGCTTTGTCTTCCATTTTATTTAAAACCTCTTCTGCCTTATTACCAAACAGAGTATCATGCTGCAAAGGGGTATCCAACTATTTAGCTTTAACATGATCAGGCAGATTTTGCTCCTTGAGCCAGGCATGCCTTCTAATCACAGATCCAGTAATGGCGGCCCTACAAGAGGCCTCCAAGGAATCAAAACCACATTGCAAAGTATGCTTTCCAACCTGTTCTGCTGAATGCAATAATTCCTGTAACTCTATTTTCCACACAATCAGAAATCAACATTATTTTCTGTTTCAGTAAGCCCATAACATGCTGTTGATATTTAAGCATATGAAACTGGCAGTTTAAAGCCCTGATTGCCACGGTTGCAGACATATAAACCTTCTTACCCCATCTATCCAGCGCCCTGGAATCTCTATCAGAAGGGGTAGGATTCTTGACTGTAGAAGCCTTTACACCCTTGGGACCCTGAGAAATAGTCTCAGGATCAGCAGCAGGATTTCTGAAAAGAAATTTGTGGGAGTCAGGAACGCTGTAATATCTGTCTGGCTTACTAGGAGCTGAAGGCAGGGAATCGGGAGCCATGCTTGATTCCGAGAACACATCATCAACAATGTCTAATACAGGAGGGTATTGCCAAAGGCCTATGCTGAGGAAAAAGAAGAAAATCTCTAAGCCTCTTTTTTGATTCAGAGAAGTCCTGACTCTCCCAGTGAAAATGTTCCCTTAAAGTATGCAAAGTCTCTCCAAAACAGTAATCCTCAGGAGGAGATGCAGATGGGATGGATTCCTCTGCATCAGAATCCTCATAGGGTGGAATAGAAAATTCCTGATCAGAAGAGGAATCGGAAGAAATGGAAACCTGATCTGAAGATTCATAATCAGTGCCTTGCCTAGGCCTCTTAGCAGGGGGGGGTTGGGAACCCCTGATCAAGGTAATTAAAACCTCAGCCATTTTGATCATCTGTTTTTTAGGCATAGGGGCCTGAGCACGTGGCTCATGCATCAGTTTTTTAGATATAGAGTTGTTTTTTACCTTGTTTTTGTTGATGGCGTCGGTTTAATATAAAAATGTTGAGGCCTGAAAACACCCTCAGAAGCCGGTGCCTGCTCAGCGGCTCCGGACCCATCCAAGGGAGAGACATCCGCGGGTTCAATACTCTGAGAATCTCGTGGCATACCGGACTCCGAACGGGTCTCGGTAGAGGCCTGCGACTCAAACGTAGCGGGTATCAGAGGCTGCGAAAGCGCCTCAATGAGTACTGGCGACTGGCTTAGGAGAAACTTTGTTGTTGGTTTTGGACCTCGACGGTCTGTCTCTGCCTTTTTCTTTGCATTTTTTATCAACTCCAATAGTCGGATTGCTAACCGACGACATTTCAGGATAATTAAATCTTGAACCAAAATATTTAGAAGCAAATATACCGACACTTAATAGTGCGTTAGTTAAATCTAGCACAAAACCGACAGCAAGGCACGTTGTTTCTCAGAGTCTAGGCAAGGAATACAGTACAAATGAAAATCCTTATGAAGTATTTGCTTCCCACAAGTAATGCTATTAACCTTTTACTGACATCGGTAAGGAGCAAGAACAAGTTTCTCCAACAGGGTACTTAGCATTAGTTTGAAGACTTCGGTTCTGAAACTCGAATATGAACATTTCAGGAGTCGGCCGACTGGCACTTGCAAACTGCTTCTGCTTCAGGCACCGCGCAACAAGAAAGACTGAATAAAATGGCGTCGGCTGCATGTTTTATACCCCTGACGACCTGACATCATGGAAGAAGAGACAGCAACCGACGCAGGACCCAAGACTTTGTTATTCAGGCCAACTGAGGGCAACCTGCCAGCAGATTACCCAAATGTAATGACTGCAACAGTGAAACACGAAGATCATCAGGGGGGCCATCCTCCCCCCTGGGCCTGGCCTAGCCTCATTGTAGGTATGTTTCCGTAGTTTGAGGATTCTACACTGTCATCTTTTCCAGTCCTGGCACCAGTGTGCCTACCAGGCTTGGGCACTTTTTTATCCTGGGTCATGTGCATCCAGCTATCTTTTTTTTTTCATTTTTAACCTACTTCTGTCCATGATAATATACTATATAAATACAGTCTACGTATCAGTGTAGTCTTGATGAGATTTTTGTGAAAACAGGGTCCATCTCGTGAAAGTACTCACCCAGACTTGAGAATGAATTAAATTTCAGCAATACTACCCTTGCTTGCTGACTTATCTACCATTTGGACCCATTCTCTCTCCATTTAGACCCCCAGCCATAGAGACGTCAACGATGTAAACACAGGATCTAAGGGGGTAGCAACCATTTGTGTAGCTCAGACAGACAATGTTCTCTCCATAGCCTCAAAGGCAGACCTCCTCAACAGGGAGAGGACCTCGGATCCAAAAAGGTAAACTTCTGGACCATTATCCCTCCCTGCTCAGAGGACAATACCCCGAGGCAGAAAGCGGAGCCGAGCTAACCTTTGCCGAGGCTCTGAGGTGCAGAGATGGCTCCTACAACTTCGGAGTGGACTACAACATCTGAGATCGGACAGGGAAGCCTCGGCTCAAACAGCTCTCCTGATTGGACTGAACCAAAGTGCTCAGAGTGAACTTCAGATATGACGATAAAGGTATCCTTAGATTTGAGTCAGACAGACCTGGATAGCTTGGATCCAAGAATTATGAGGCACAGGAGGAACTGGAAGACTAGGTGTGACAGAAAATTGGACCTCCTGACCTAATGGGGTAGCAGCCAAAGGGGCACCCATCAGAGTCTGTGCCGAGATAATTCTTCTCATCACTTTCTACACATCTTCCTCTGTTAAGCTCCTGGAAGACTGAGGGGAAAATCCCGAACGGGACCTAGGTCTCTCCAAAAAGGGAGAGGGAACCCTGAAGGGAACTGGATCTACTGAAAAGGAGCATCTAGTCCCTGGAAGGTAAACTATACTGGATAGAATAGCTGAATCAATTGGCTTATGCATCAGACCCGAATAAGTCTCATCCGATACATCTTTTTTCTTTTGCTTCAGATCCGATGTTGAGGTTGAATCCAATGAATCCCTTTTTGTAAGCTTCAGATCTGAAAATGTAGTCTCTTTCTCTTTTGGATCCGAAGGAGAAGTCGGATCAAAAGGTCTTTTTCTTGGTTGCTCTGAAGCATTAGAGGAAGAGGTAGGAGGGCTCGGAGAAAGAGATTTAGATCGCTTAGATTTTTGGGGGGACAAAATTAGAAGTTATGTACCTACCATAACGTTCCATGTTAGTTGTCTTCTCTCGCCTTCTTTCTTGCTGGATGGGTTCGGAGCCGATCCTCGGCTCCGACTCGGCACTTGCTTTAGCTCGAGAACTCCTTTTACCAGCTCAAGGCAACCCTATATCCCATGATGCAAGGCGGAACTACCTCAGATCTCGTTTGGCAGCTAACTAACCCTGCTAAAAACTATCCTAACATAATAGGAACTATGGTTCCTAAAAGAAGTCCTCATAACAATGCTCCTGAGGAAGCAATCTAATAGGAACTCTCCAAGATCTGTCCAGGCCAGGGGGAAGGAGGGAGGGACGCAAGAAAGAAGGCGAGAGAAGACAACTAACATGGAACGTTATGGTAGGTACATAACTTCTAAATGTTAAGTTGTCAATCTCGCCTTCATTCTTGCTGGATGGGACCGCGTCCCTAGCACCTGTAACCCGGGTGGCTCAATGGAACAGACTCTTGAGAACTGTGGAACCAAAACTGGCCCTATGTCTGGAAGCCAAATCCAACTTGTAATGAGACACAAAGGTATGAGGCGTGGCCCAAGTAGCTGCTGCACAAATAGTATCAATGGGTAGTCTATCCTGAAAGGCTACAGAAGTGGATAGACTCCTGGTCGAATGTGCTTTTGGCTTAGAAGATAGTTGTTTGCCTCTAAGAGAGTACACATAGGAAATGGTGGAAGACAACCACCTGGATAAGGTCACTTTAGAAACTGGAAGACCTAACCTGTTTTCTACGTAGGAGACAAACAATTGGTCTGATTTTCTAATTTGTTTAGTCCTATGCAAGTAGTACCTGAGCTGACGATGGACATCCAAAAAATGCAGCTTCTGTTCAGCTCTGTCAGAATAGTTAGGAAAAAAGACTGGTAGATCTATAGATTGGTTAATATTGGTTTGAGATACAACCTTGGGGAGAAAGGAAGGGTTAGTTCTTAACGAAACCCTATCCTTATGAAAAACCAGATAAGGTGAACGAATACAGAGGGCTTGAATCTCAGAAACTCTTTTTGCAGAAGTAACAGCCAGTAAAAATATAGTTTTCCACGTCAATAACTTCAAAGAACATGTAGCAGACGGCTCGAAAGGAGGTAGAATCAAGGATGCCAACATTAAGTTTAGATCCCATTGCGGAGGAGGGTGTTTCACAGGCGGTTTTAGGAGAAAAACTCCTCTCAAAAAGGCCTTGCATAATCTATGAGACATGATGTTATTGTCATGCAAGCCAACATGATACTTGGAAATAGCAGCCAGTTGTACTTTGACTGTAGATGACGAGGATCCTGAATGAAAAACCTCCGCCAGGAAATCCAAAACAGAATGTACGGGAGCAGTAAAAGGATCAATATCTCTGGCGTTTGCCAAAATCGAAAAACGTCGCCACTTGCTAGCATAAATAGTTCTAGTGGACGACTTCAAAGAAGACACTAAAATGTCTCTGACCGAGTCAGAAATCATTGGTAGCCTGGCTAGGGAAGGAAGTGGAGCAACCAAGCAGTGAGGTTGAGAGAATGAATGGCCCGGTGCTGCTGACCCGACTGGTGGATCAAAAGATCCGGAACTGGGTCCAGATGCCAGGGCTGCACCAGAAGATGACGATGCAGAGACGGAAACCAAATTTGTCGAGGCCAATATGGAGCAATGAGGATCAATTTGGCTCTCAAAATGGTGGCTTTCTGAATGACTTGTGGAATCAATGGAAAAGGAGGAAAGGCATAAAGAAGTCCCCGAGGCCAATCCTGGGTTAGAGAGTCTCTCAAGGGTTGGCCTGGAAGGGGAAATAGTGTGAAGTAATCTGGGCACTTGTTGTTTTGAGGGGTAGCGAAAAGATTGCAACAAGGAGTGCCCCACTTCAGAAAAATCTGATCCACTACAGATTGATTGAGAGACCACTCGTGAGGCATCAGAATAGATCTGCTTAGCCTGTCCGCCAATAGGTTGGACCTGCCGGGGATGTGAGTTGCTATCAGAAACCGCTGAGAAGAGATCGCCCATTGCCAAAGTCTGAGAGCTTCTCGACATAATGGATAGGACCTGGTTCCGCCCTGTTTGTTGATGTACCAGACCACGGACATGTTGTCCGTTTGTACTGCAATAGTCCCCGTGGGAAGAAAGTTGTCGAGGGCTTGCAACGTTAAAAGCACTGCTCTCATCTCCAGGACATTTATGTGCAGATGGTATTCTATGGGTTGCCACGTCCCGTGGACCATCCTGCCCTGATAATGCCCCCCCCACCCGATCAGAGAGGCATCCGTGGTGACTGTGGCAACTGGAGGAGGGGGAATAAAGGGTCGGCCCTGATGAAGAAGAGGGGAAGATATCCACCATTGTAGATGAGCCCTGCACGACTGTGTTACCAAGACTTCGTGCCTCATCGGAAGATTGTGGTACGACCACTGTGTGAATAACATCCACTGCAGGAGACGCATGTGGAAGCGAGCCAGTGGTAGAAGAACAATGGCCGCAGCCATTAGGCCTAGAACTTTCAAGACAAATCTGGCTTTGATTTTGTTGCTTTGTAACAGAAGCTGAACAAATTTTTGGATGTCCAGAACTCTTTGATCTGTTAGCCTGGCTAACATTTTGACGGTATTTAACTCTGCGCCTATAAAGGTGATAGATTGGCAAGGCAGCAGAGAGGATTTTTCGAAATTTATCGAAATTCCCAGTTTCTTGCAAAGCTGTAGGGTGTAGTCTCTGGACTGAAGAAGCTGATGCTTGGTGGTGGCGGAGAGGAGCCAGTCGTCCAAATAAGGAAACACCTGGAATCCTCGACGTCTCAGGTGAGCTGTGACCACTGCCATGCATTTGGTGAACACACTGGGGGCTGAAGTGAGGCCAAAGGGCAGTGCTCTGAATTGGTAATGACTGGTCCCCAGCCGAAAGCGGAGAAACCTTCTGGAGCATCTGTGAATCTTTATGTGATAGTACGCATCCTGAAGGTCTATAGAGCACATCCAGTTGTCCTTGCCCAGAAAGGGCAGAATAGACTGAAGCGTGACCATCCGGAATCTTGCCTTCTTGACAGACTTGTTTAGTCTGCTCAGGTCTAATATCGGTCTCCAATCTCCCGTCCTTTTGGGAACCAAAAAGAATCTTGAGTAGAAGCCGGATCCTACTTGGTCTGCCGGCACTGTCTGGATGGCTCTTTTTTGTAGGAGTTTTGAAACCTCCTGTCTTGCCAAATCCCTTTGACCGGGTGAGATGTCTGGAAGGGATTGTAGAGGTACGGGAAACCTTTCGAAGGGGATCTTGTAACCCTCGGATATAATCGACTGTACCCACTTTTCTTGGGATAGGGATTGCCAGGCTACTGGGTACAGTGAAATCCTTCCCCTGACTGCCTCCAAGGGTGGGCAGTCGGGCAACACCTCAGGGATGCTGAAAGGGCTTCTCAGGAAGAGACTCCCTGTTGCCCTGGTTCTGAGGACCCCCCCCCCCTGCCTCTAGGGCGGCATCTATTATTGTTACCCCCTCTGCCTCTGGGGGTAAACTGACCACGTGTGTCCGGTGTAGCTCCTTGGGCTTTGCGGAACCACATCTTCCCCCCTTTCTGACCCTTAGGATAAGGTCTAGAAGGAGTGGAAAAATGGACTCCAACGGCAGAAAGAGTTTTACCGTCCTGCTCACACCTGGTCAAAGTATCCTTCACCTGAGGTCCGAACAAAGCCGAACCATCAAAGAGGGTATTGGTGAAGGACGCCTTAAAGGGGTCCGCAAAATTACACAGCCGCATCCAGGCTTGGCGTCTAAGAGCAACACCTGTGCCTGCGGCCCTGCTCGCTCCATCGGCCGCATAACATATGAGCCGCATGGAGGAGTTAGATATGGAATTCAGGATAGCAAGCTGTGAGGCAATCTTTTCCTGAGCCCCAGCAGCAGAAGGATCCTGGACTACTTCTCCCAGTTCCTTGAGAATATCTCGTTGAAGCCTGGTGAAGTGACAAAGGTAATTCAGCGAACGCATAGCAAAAGTCGCTGAAGAAAACATCCGCTTTCCATACCTGTCCATGGTCCTAGAATCCTTATTAGGAGGATGGACAGGTACTGAAGGATCCGCCAGTTCCTTCTTAGTGGCCACCGCCACCACCATAGCATCCACAGAGACACCTTTGGAAAGGAACTGTTTATCCGAAGGGGCCGTGATGAACTTAGATGGTCTCCTGGGGACAGGTTCCACAGAATCTGGAGCCGCCCACGCCTTCCGAGCCACTACCTGCATAAGTGGGTCGAAAGGCGGAGACACCCAGGAGGTGGAGGGTCGGGATCCAAATGCCTCCAGGTATACCGACTCATCCTCGGAGGGGTCAATGGAGGGCCAATTCCCCCTCTGTTTGAGGAGCTCAAGGATGTCTGAAAAAGAGACATCCTCAGAGGGGGACCGTGGGGAACCCTCCGACTCATCTAAGTCGGTATCAGATGTAATAGACTCGGGGGAGTCTGTGTGTTTCCTCTTACACGTCCTCTTCCGAGGGGGTTCCCCTGCAGGATCAGGAGAAACCTCGGAAGAGGAGGAAATTCCCAGTGGGGAAACCTGGGGAGATGGATCCCTGGGCCTGAGAGCAAGAGGCTGGCAAGAGGCATCTACAGGCACTGATGAGGGAGGAGCTAGAGGGACGGACCGTTGACCTGGGTCTGAGGCCAGGACACTCCTCATCACCTCAAAGGCTCCTCTCCCTGGGAGACCAGAACACACCCGCTCCGAAGAGACAGGAATGGTCGGCTCCAAAGAGAGAGAAGGCTCCGAGGCAGATGTCGGTGCCGAGCTTACCAAAGCCGAAGCCCCGAGAGGGAGAGCGGGGTCGGACAAGGGTCCGATGCCACTAGCCCCCTCGGAGCCGACAGTGGAAACCCGACGACCGGATCCTTCCAAGGAAGGTCTCAAGGAAGAGATCGGAGCCAAGGACGACGGAGCCGAAGGATGTATCGGCTCCGGCATCGAAACAGTCGCTGTCCCGAGAAGCTCCGCCCGAACTCTGGTGTGGAGTCGGAGGAGGAAGCTCAATGATAGGGGTTATAGCCGCAGTCTGTTGAGACGGGCTATGGAGCATTTGGGCCAGTGCCTGAGACTTCAACAGCCTGCTTACCACCCTCTCCAAGTCGTGGTCAGACAGCCTGGAAGATCTCGAAGATCGGCTCCGATGGCTCCGCTCCGATAAAAGAGGAGACCCCGGAGCCGAGTGGATACTCATAATAGAAGGGGACCGGGATCTCTTATGGGTCGAAACCATCGGAGCCGAAGTCCCTTGAAGTCCAGATGGAGCCGAGGATATCTCGGCTCCGATGTTGGATAAAGTGTCGGCTCCAGCCGGAGCCGACAAGGCCACAGTAGTCAGGGTATCGGAGCCAGCCGGCACCGAACCCACTACTTTAGAAGAAACAGTATCGACTCCAGCCGGAGCCGATGTCGGCTCCGACAGAGCCGGAGCCACCGGAGGAGGCTTGGACACTGTAGCCTGAGCCTTCGGTGGCTTATGAGGTTTTCCTGACCCAGATTTAGGAGGAGAACCTTCAGGTTTAAGCAAACCTCGGAGGATAAGTTTGTTCCTCCTTTCCTGCAGGACTCTCTGGCTAAAAGCATGACACAACACACAGGAGTCCTGCAGGTGCAAAGGCCCCAGGCAATACACACAAGAAGTGTGACCGTCTGTCAGGGACATTTTCTGACAGCACTGGTCACACTTCTTGAAGCCTGAGACCTTGCCTTCTCTAGACATCCTAAGGAGGAAAGACACAAACAGTCCCCACAAACACACAAATTAATCCCTACACAAACACACAGGAAGGGATAACCAAGGGCAACTAGGCCTGACTAAACTACTGTAACTTAAACTTATAAAAGTTTATAAAAGGATCGAAAAAGAGGGTAAGGGTGGGCTGTAACTAGTTTACAGGCTAAACTGACACTCAAAAGGGGAAATTAACTCCTAACTACACTTTTCTTATTTTACTAAGAAAAAACTTACCTCAGCTGGCAAAGGAGACCTCTTTCGCTAAGCGGCAAACGAGATCTGAGGTAGTTCCGCCTTGCAT
Organism: Protopterus annectens; assembly: GCF_019279795.1. Classification (NCBI taxonomy): domain Eukaryota; kingdom Metazoa; phylum Chordata; order Ceratodontiformes; family Protopteridae; genus Protopterus; species Protopterus annectens. The sequence continues at coordinate 16,534,589 of NC_056730.1, forward strand.
CATGGGATATAGGGTTGCCTCGAGCTGGTAAAAGGAGTTCTCGAGCTAAAGCAAGTGCCGAGTCGGAGCCGAGGATCGGCTCCGAACCCATCCAGCAAGAATGAAGGCGAGATTGACAACTTAACATCTTTAGATACAGCTTCTCCAAAAGATTGCAGAAGCCTTTTCAATATCAACTTATTTTTTCTCTCTACTAGGGCTCTGGGGAAAGAGCAATCTTCTGGGGTAAATGGAGAGGATCCAGGCAATACACACAAAGTGTGGGCATCAGATAACAGAATCTTGTGCCTGCACTTAAGATATTTTTTTTTTAATACAGCTGGACTTTCTTTCTCTGCAAAGGTAGCAATAGTTTTTAAGTAGAAAATTCAACAGTATAAATTAGAGGGATTTTTTTTATATATATATATATAAAAATGATAGGAAAAGAATTTACCAGCAAGGGTAATAAGTAAACTATACTGTATGTTGAGAAAAAAGGAAAAGAATATTAACAACAGTATTCAAAGGTACAAAAAATGTACGGAAGGAAGAGGAGAGAGATATTTTAGGTAGAATAAACATCAAAAGGGTAGACAATTAGGTAAGGGATTAAAGAATAAAATGAATGTGAGAATTAGAGAGGTTTTGCTAGAAAAAAATATAAAATTCAAAATTTACAAACATATTTGCTCGAGAGTAATGGTCACCACGTCTTTCGCGTATAGTGGCAAATGTGAGCTGAGGGGTACATGGGATTGGAGCATTACGAAAAAGGGAGAATATCGAGTTTTTGGTTGCCATGAACTTTAGCAATGGCCGAGTCGGATCTGAGGGATCAGATCCATACCTATCAGGTGAGGATAGAATGAAAATTAACAACATCAGATCAGTGTTTTCCATGACAGTAATTTTATGTCTACAGTCATAGCTGGTTGAAAGGGTGGAAGAGTCAACTTTCTCTGGAATGAAATTAACATCCATGAAACAACAATGCAGTAGAAATAGATCTCAGCAAGAATGCCTGGCACACTCTCTGGACTACAAATATGAGCAGTTGAAACCTACATGAAAATTGGAGATAGCTGCTAGATGGAGAGAAAGACGAGGCATTATCAAAAATGGCCACTAGAAACTGAAGTATCGAGTGAATAGGCACTATAAAATGATCTATGTCTTGTTGGGTTACATATAGAGAATTTAAGCAATTTGCCATTGAACATTTTTCTAGCAGAGGACTTCTGTGATGCTGCTAGGATTTGTACCTCCTTGGGATGGTATACAGGGTCCCAAGGCCATTAGTGGAATTTGAGAAACCGTGTGGTCAACCTGAGGAAAAACAAGTCCACATGAAACTTGCCAGATGGTTTAGAAAAAAGGTCTGGGTGAGGATCCATAGGTTGGTACTAGGCTATCGGCCCTAAGGCCTATACAAGCCTAGCCATAACAATTCCCTGTCTATTTCTTCCCAGAATATTTACTTCCCTGGTCCCCTGTCTAGCAGGGTGACTGACGTGATCTCCAGGGTGAATTTCGTATCTCCCATCCAATCGTCACGGTTCCTTTTGAAGAGGGCCAAAGAGGCGCTCTGTTGACCTATATGGGCAGTCTATTCCAGAGTACGGGAAGTCTCTGGGTCAGGAACCTATCACTCCAGCATGTTTTGTTCATTGTGATGACCAGGTTTAGATCCCTGGAGTGTGTGGCTCTGAGGGATTGGGATTTCTTTAAGTGTAGCATGTCCAACAGCTCTGGGTTTGACATGGCCTTGTATGTTAGGCAGACATCACCTCTGAGTAGGCGATATGTGATAGAGTATAGCTGGAGTTTTTTTCAGACGGTCAGCATAGGGCATCTGCTTTAGGCATGTGATTCTTTTAGTGAAGTATTTTTCTGTGACCTTTCCAGCTGTTGCAGGTGTCTTGTGAGGTACACATCAAACAGGGCGTTGTACTCAATAATGGGTCTAATGAGGGATGAGTACAGTGGGACAATGACCTCCTTTTTTCTGGATGAAAAGCCTTTAGTGATGAGGTGTGCCACACAGAAGGATTTCCTGACGTTGTAGCGATGTGGTTATCAAAGGTGAGACCTGTGTCCCCAAGTCCCTTATCACACTTTCAGTGTTTAGTGTACTGCCACTTATGTGGTAATTCATGTTTTTTCCCAAAGGGGATAACTATAAATTTCTTGGCATTGAGCTTGAGCCCATGGCTCTGGCACAAAGCATTTGTTTCTGTAAGGCCCTTTTGTAGAATATCCACATCATTTGGGGATTCAATAATGGCTCCCAGTTTGCAGTTATCTGCGAACTTTGTTAGCCAGAGTCCCTTAGTGCTGGCCTGTACTTCAGGGAAGTAGATGCCAAACAAGAGCGGTCCCAGAACTGAACCCTGAGGAACTCCACTTGTCTGGAGCTGGATTTGGAGTCTGCTACTTTTACAGTGTGGGTTCTGTCAGTAAGCCAATTGGCAACCCATCAAGTGACATAGGGATTAATGCCCAGCTTAATAAGTTTATCTATGATTCCAGAGTGGGGGATGGTGGTGTAGGCCTTGGCAAGGTCCAGATAGGCTGTGTGGACAGCCTTACCCTCGTCCACGGTTCTGGAGACTGATTCAAAGAAGTCAATCAGGTTGAGGAGACAAGATCGGGCCTTCACAAAACCAAACCGGGTGGGATCCAGTGTTTGAAGGTTGCCAATGTCTTTGTTTATAAGTTCCATGATAATGCGTTCCGTGGCTTTGCAGATCAGGCTCATTAGACTGATGGGACGATAGTTCCCGGGATCCATGGTGGATCCCCCCTTGTGGAGAGGGATAACTGTAGCTGTGTGCCACTTATTGGGCACGAAGCCTGAGGTAAGGCTATGGTTAAACACGACACTTAGGTGAGGTGCCACTTCATTTTGTAGTTCATGTAGTACACAGCCTGGGATGTCATCTGGTCCCATGGATGCTGTATTCTTAGCTTAGGAGAGTGCGTTTTTTTACCTGTGTGGCCGTGACTACTGGAATTTGGCAATCTTTTGGTATTGAGATGGGCCCTTTAGGGGGTGAGAGGGGGGTGAAGTTGGCAATGAACTGAACTGCCAGGATATTGGCAATAACCTTGGGATCAGTATATTTAATGCCATTCTGTTGTAGCTCAGAGCAGATCTGAACATTGCCATTTAGATTCTTGACATAACTATAGAATGCCTTGTGGTTGGAATCTTTGGAAATTTTATTTTCCTAACTAGCTTTGGAGGATTTTATAACGGATCTCAGCTTCTTACTAAGGCTAGTAAGGGAGTTTTTTGCATCCTGGGATTTTCCTCTTTTCTACAACAGTTTCTTCCTTCTGTTGTAGAGTTTGTTTATGGCAGGGGACCACCAGATTGGCTTCCTTTATTTGAAGGAGAGCATCTTGTTTCTATTTGGAATGGCATGGTCATGCACAAGTGGATGTGCTCGTAGAATGCCTTAGTGCAGGATTCGGCAGTTGAACTTTCAGTTCTCAACTGCATGGGTGTCATGAAATTTGTCACTTCTCTTTAGTAGCATGAAGTTGGATTTGGAGAAGTTTTTTATGGAGGTTTCCCTACTGGGGGGGGGGGGTGTGTGTGGACATCAAGGGTGATTAGCTTATGGTCAAGACCTAACCTAGGAGGGGGTGACCACTGGTGTGGTGCATCGATCTCCCATGTTGGTAATTACCAGATCTAGAATATTTGAGCCCCTGGTGGGACTACAGATTAGGTGATCCAGGGCATTGGAATTTATGAATTCCAAGAACCGTTGGGCAAAGGTGTTGGTACTCGAGTAGTTTTCCCAATTAATGGCAGGGTAGTTGAAATCACCCAGTATTAGGCCGTTTGCTTGTATCTTAATATTTCCAGTATGTTTAGAAAGGTGTAGTGAGAACCTTGGGGCATGGTGGGGGATCTGTAGCAAGCTACAATTTGGATTGCAGTCTTACCTAGTGTTAGCTGCACCTGTAGAATTTCAGATGCATTGTGTTGGGCAACTAGCCTGGAGGTGTGAATATCCTTGGTGAATATGGACACTCCTCCACCTTTACTGTTTCGGTCCTGGTTTGGTGGCCGAAAAGTGTGGTAAGAGTTGTAACCTGGTATTGCAGGGGTGCGCTCTGGAGCCTTGAACCAGCTCTCAGGTACTGCACAGATATCGATATGCTCCATTTTTAGGAGTGCCTCGAGAGAGTGCATTTTGAGGTTTAGACTTCTAGCATTGAGTAGCATTACCTTCAGATTTTGCATGCTTATATCTGTTATGCTGGTGGTTTTGAACTTTGAGCCTTGCTAGGCAATACAAAAGGGTGGGCAAGAGCCTTCTCCAGTAACCTGAATCCCAGAGGCAACAGGTGCAGATCATCTGGGCGGCACAGTGGTGCAGCAGTTAACGTTGTCGCCCCACAGCAAGAGGTTCTCCGGTTTGATTCTCGGCTGGGGTGCCTTCTGTGTGGAGTTTGCATGTTCTTCCTGTGTTCGCGTGGGTTTCCGCCGGGTACTCCGGTTTCCTCCCACATTCCAAAGACATGCATCTGGAGCATTTCTCCCCGGGCCTCTGCTGAAAACAGGCTCTGTGGAACCTAGTCGGACTTTCCCGGTCAACAAATGATAAATAAATAAATAAAAAAAAAATAAAACAAATCTCTGGCAAAGCATCGTGGTTTGTCAATCATGTCGTCCCAGGCAGACAGATACTGGATCCCCTTTGAATGACACCAGAAACTTAGACAATTGAAGTCAATCATTTTGTCCTTATACCGTGGTATCATTCTGGGTGAAGGCAGGATGCTACTCAGGACTAGGGTCATACCTGCCTGGGCCACATGATCTGAGAGCTCTTCCATGTCTCTCTTCATGTAGTCCAGGGAGGTACATCTCAAGTCATTCACTCCAACATGGACAACGACAGAGTTGTATTTGTACTTGTTTTCAAGTGACTTGAGTGCATGCGTTATGTGGCGGATCCCGGCAGCCGACAGGTAGCTGACAGTAATTTTCTCCTTGTTCAGTCTGGTGAGTGGGACAGCATGCCTGACTACAGAGTCACCTATGACTAAAGTGTCGGGTACGTTGTCTTGTCTTATGGGCTGTTGTTGGGTGGCACACTGGTGTTTTGGGCTATGTGTCACTTTGGTTGTGATTGGTGTTTGTTTGCATTTCAGCTTTGGAAGTCCTTGTTGCTTGGGCAGGTTAATGTTAAGGGCCTCCACATATGTGGGTTTAGTGTTACTATGTGTGGGTGTTGGTGGTATGGGTTATGAAGGGCTATGTGTTACTAGAAGTGTAGTGCAGGTGTTAACTTTCTCCTCTAGACTGTCTTGCACAATCTTGGCTGGAGAGAGCTTTGCTTCCAGTTTGGCTATGTAAGTGCATCTCTCACAGGCTGTAGTGTTGGGTGGTAGGAAGAGAGGGTTGTCTGTGTACATAAGGCAACTGCTGCATTGCCCCAGTATGTCCAGATTCACCAGGTGGACAGGAGAAACCAGTGGAAGCTGACCCTTGGACATGCCTGGTTCGGTGTTTCTTTTGTGAACTACAAGAGTTGTTTTCCCTTACCTTGGTAAGGTACTTTGCAATTATACGCTGTTTAGTGCCTATGATTAATTTTTCCTTATTAACAAGGAGAGTCAAGTGCTTGTATCAGCAAAAGGCTTCCTAGTGCTTTCCAGCAGGTTTTAGAGCAAGTGCTAGTCACAGGGATTCAAATTTTAGTGCTACTACTGAGAAACCAGCTAGTTCTAAGGGAAAATTTGAAGAGCACACTTTCTGGCACCGGGAACAGTTTAACCGTAGCCCCGCGGCGATGCTCAAAATCGCACAAACACGTGTTTTTATGCCAGAAAGTTGAAAGGGATAGAAATCAGCCCAAAAATGGCCAATAAGTTACAATTTCATTGCTGAGACCACTCCTCTAGCGTTAGATTGGCAGTACAATGCTCACCACTCTTACTGGCCAGCAGAAGGACTTCCCTCCAACACAGCAAGGTCTGGAATAGCTCTGATCACAATAAATAAAGTCCTGAAACCAGCAATGCCTGGGATCTGAAAGCAGGGGCTTCTGATTCAAATGAGACCAAAGAGGAGCCATGGGAGTGACTCTGGATTTGCACAACCCAGCTTTCCAAAGGAACTTCATTATCAAAGGGAAGGCAGACAATATCTCAGGTGGCCAATGGTGAACTAGATATTCTAGAGGGCCGGATTCTGTGAAGGGATGAGCGAAAAGAAATTGCTGCACTCAAAGTTGGGTTGGGGAGGCAAAACGGATGCAGCAAGGCTTCCTCCACTGATGGAAGATCATCCGTGCTGCTGACAGATGTGGGGACCACTTATGTGTCATCAGAAGACATCTGCTGAACCTGTTTGCTAATGAGCTGATGTGACCAGGAATATGCATTGCTACAAGAAAATGTTGCAACTGGACTGCCCCATTCCCACATCCTCACTGGCTTCTTTGCAGTGTGGTGCTTGCTGACATGCTACATTATTGACAAGATGTCTGAATGCATGCACCATGAACTCTGAGGTGGGGGGTCCTGAAAAGCGTGTAATGCAAGGAGACCCACACATCTCTAGAATGCTGAGTAATAAAATCTCTTACTGAGTCCAAGCCCTTTGGACAGTCTGCACTAAGAAATGCCTCCCTCACCCCAGGACAGATATGTCCATGACGACTATTACCTTGGGAAGGAGGTGAGTAAAGAGGCATTCTTTGTCCAACACTGGTTGAGGTAACCATCATTCAAGATGCCTACAAGCCCCAGGTAGTTGTAAGATCTGATCTTTGAGTTCTACCAGCTGAGAACTCAAGGAGTCTACTGACTATATACTATGAAACCTGACATAGGAGAGGACATTGTCACTGCCATTAGGCTAAGTAGCTTGGGAATCAAGACTGCCAACATGGATGAGTAACCCATGAGGAAGGAGACAGGAGAAAAAAAAGACTGTATTCTTTCTGGTAGAAGTCTAACCAGTTTTAGTGTTGTGCCCAGGTTGCAGCCTCTGAAAAAACTGCATGTGATGGCTTCAACTGGCCTTCGGTATTTACTGCAATTCCCAAAGACAGACAGACAAACAGTCAAAAAAAGTGGTCTATCACCTTTATCAGGGACTCTGTAAAGATGGAGATCAGCAAGCAGTCACAGTACAGGAATTCCCCTGATTCCCAGCAGCCTCATATGAGCAGCAAAGTACAGTTGTGTACACTTACCATAAATGTAGATGTTACAATGTATTCACTGTTGCAGTCATTACATTTGGGTAATCTGCTGGCAGGCTGCCCTCAGTCGGCCTGAATTCCAAAGTCTTCGGTCCTGCGTCGGTTGCTGTCTTCTCTTCCATGATGTCAGGTCGTCAGGGATGTAAAACATGCAGCTGACGCCATTTTCTTTAGTTTTTCTTGCCCACGATGTCCGGTGCCCCCAAAAAGGTAGCAATATTCTAAATATATATATATATATATAGATAGATATATATAGATAGATATATATAGATATATATATATAGATATATAGATATATATATAGATATATATATATAGATATATATATATATATATACATACATACACATATACATGCATCAATATAAACTTTACCTTCTTCTACAAGCAAATACATCACATAGGTTGTAGAAGATAGAGAAGGAAAGATAAACTGTAGAAAGACAGGGGGATGGCAGAAGGGTAGCCTGGACTGCAACAGTGAATACACTTGAACATCTACATTTATGGTAAGTGTACACAACTGTACTATGTTGTTCGTGTTTCACTGTTGCAGTCATTACATTTGGGTAGAGTCCCAAAGCTATGGTTGGGAGGCTGGAGCTAAACAGCATTAGGAGCAGCTAAGAGGCCCTGCAGAACTGCAGTGGCAAAGCCCGCTCTAGATTCAGAGTAGCGTGGCAGATGATAGTGCTTTGTAAAGGTGTGCACTGAACTCCAAGTAGCAGCCTCTAAAATGTCTTTGGTTGGTACTCCCCTGAGAAAGGCTGCTGAAGTGGCTGCAGCTCTGGTAGAATGTGGCCTAATGCCCTTAGGCACTGGCTTGCCATGTTGAAAATAGCAGAAATGAATGCAATGGCCTATCCACTTTAAAACAGTCTGCTTTGAGATAGCCTTTCCTTGTGATCCTGCAGCATATGCCACTAGTAATTGCTCTGTCTTCCTGAAAGCTTTGGTTCTGTCCAAGTAGAATCTAAGCTGTCTGTGTACGTCCAAGGAATGCAGAATTCTCTTCCCCTTGTTAAGTGGATTTGCATAAAACGTTGGCAGATGAATAGTTTGGTTTAAAGCCACACTGGACACCACTTTAGGCATAAATGTCGGGTTTGTCCTCACAGAAACCCTGTCTGGATAAAACATGATAAAAGGTTCCACAGCCATGAGTGCCTGTAGCTCTGAAACTAGTCTTGCAGAAGTTATTGCTAGGAGCAGAGCTGTTTTCCAAGATAAAAACTTTATATCAGCAGTAACAGCAAGCTCAAAAGGAGGCAGGGTTAGTTTTTCCAAGACATAGTTGAGGTCCCATGCAGGTACTGGTGATCTTCTTGGAGGCCTTAACTTTTTGGCTCTGATGAAAAAGATAGGCCTTTGTCCAGCATCTCAGTTAAGTATTGCAAAATCTGAGGAATATTTGCCTGGTTCCAAGCACAGAATCTTTTCCATTTTCCAGCATAAGATTTTCTAGTACTAGGCCTTCTGGCTTCCAAAATGACATCCATCAGAGCTTTACTGAGAGGTGTGTTTTGTATGCTTACATTATCCGCCATGCTGCCAGGTTTAAAGTCCTGAGTTGGCTGTGCAGGATTTGATTGTTTTACTGGGACAGTAGATGGGGTATTTGAGGTAAGGTCCAAGCTGGGCACTGAGACAAATTCCTTAGGATTGGATACCAGTACTGGCGGGGCCTGTCTGGGGCAATCAGTAGCATCTTTGGCTTCTCCTGTCTGACCTTTAGGAGTACCTTGGGGAGGAGTGGCAGTGAAGGAAAGGCATATACTGCTGAAAGATAGGGCGTCCATTTTCCACGCTTGTCTGTGATAAGTCCATGTGCAGAATCTTTTTAGTTGGAAGTTGTGAGGGGAGGCAAATAGATCTATGTCCGGGCATCCCCATTTCCTTGTTATCATGCTGAAGACTTGTGGATCCAGCTGCCACTCGTGGGGATCCATGAGGTTTCTGTTTAGTTCATCTGCCAGTGTATTTTTCCTCCCTGGCAGGTATTGTGCCTGCAGATGTACTTGGTAAGTCAATGCTGTGTCCCACAAAATCATGGCTAGTCTGTAAAGAGGGTAAGAATGTGTGCCCCCCTGCTTGTTTATATACCACATGACTGTGGTGTTGTCTGTTTATCAGTAGTTGTGCTGGATGAAGTAGGTCCTTGAAGGCTGAATACAGTTATGGAAAAAGATTCAAAAGGAAAAGCACAAGGAACTTGCTCAACAAAATCAGAGAAGTTTGGAAAGGCAAACAAACAATGGTATAAAAATGAGGAAATACATCAGACACAGACAGTATCACACAAAACAACATAAAAGAAAGCAGAGGTAAAAGAGAGCTGGTAAAAATATTTAACTGCATTCAAAGAGAGGAAATTGTTACTGGGATCCATGACGAAGGAGAGATGGGTGATACTGCCTAAAGCACAAATACAGAGAAATAAAGGAACAGAACTTATGGTCATACACGATTAAAAGTTATTTATATTCAAAAATATGCACAATGACTAGACAAAGCAATCAGTGTTTGCATTGTAAATTCACCACTACCCAAGGGGCTGAGTTTTGGAGCTTGTTGCTATTAAGAAAATTAGCACAGCTGACATGTTTTCTGCTCTGCAGAGTGAAGAAAATAAAATAAACCATTAGAAGGGTAGAAGACAAACCCTCCCCAAAATCTTCAGAATTTCCAAGTGCCCTCGTGTGAAGTGTAGGACCCACGTAAAAGTGCGAAAAACTGCATTCTGCCAAGTAAACTGTACAAGCACTGCTGTGTAGATATCCAACACATGTACTAAGAAACCATTCCTCAGTTGTGAAAAACAGCAGAGGGACACTGCAGGATGAAGAAGTTCCAAGATACAATGCCACTATTTAAAAAGGTAAGCACAGCCATTGTATAATACAAATAATCAACGTGTGTGTGTGTGTGTGTGTGTGTGTATGTGTGTGTGGGTAATGCAGTTTTAACCATGACTGACTTACTAATTTGATCACGAGTGAAACTCGAATTATCAAGTCATGACAGCCATGGGTAAAACCCAGCATTACCCATACCTAGTCACTGATAATTGTTGCATCAAAAAATGCAATCTCAACAAATTAGCAAAAGTAGCTAGTTTAAGACAAAAATTACAAATGATTTTACAGAAGAATCCACAAGTGTTTAAAGAAGCAATCCAGAGATCCGTGCTGAGAAAGTGCAGTTATGTTGGTAAATTACCATAACTGCAGATCCTTGAATGCATTCACTGTTGCACTTCTCAACAATGGGAGTTCATTCCTGCATGTAGCCAGAGGGCTGACCCCAATTCTAGAGCTGTTCTTTTATTTGGCTCAGCCAACTCCCTCTCACTTGGACATCAAGACATCAGTGGTATAGGATGGGGGAAGGGCACTGATTAAGATCATCTTTGGAGCATTTATAACGGCCAGATAAGGGTTCAGGATCCACAGCAAGAGTGGTTCACAGAAAAATAGCAGGGCATCCTCTCTCACAAGAGGATCACCCAGGAAAGTCCCGATGATCTTCTCTGAGGTTTCTACAAGTTCAAAGGAGAGGGTCTGGTAGGGAGATGACAGGAAAGGTGGAAGACAAAGGTTATAGAGAGTACCTATCCAAATCCCACGTTACCCAAACAAGGATGAGAGAGGTAAGGTGGGAGGAATCATGGACTGCAACAGTACAGGTACTTCAACATCTACAATTATGGTAAATTCCTAACATAACTGTACAATATTCATCATACTACCCTCTGTTGCAGTCCTCATCAATCAAATGCCACCCAAAAAAAGAAGTTGCGTCTTACCATAACGTTCAATCTATGTTGTCGATCTTCATCTATTCTTGACTAACTGGTATGGTTCCGATACTCGGAACCGATCTGGTCGTTACACAGCTCGCGCCAGGCAAAAAAATCTCTCCAGCTACAAATCTACCCACAATTCCCTTCTCTAAATTACCTCAGATTGAGTTTGCCTCTAGAGAAGATTAGTACAATGAAAGTCAGAAGCTATGTACAAGGCGCCCAAAAACAATAAAAAAAAAAACAGGACAGGATATCGCTCCACCAGAAAGCTGCAGGAGGGGGAAGATGGGAGGGACGCAAGAATAGCGGAAGATCGACAACACAGACGGAACATTATGGTAAGAGATAAAGTACAGTTGTGTACTCTTATCATAAATGTAGATGTTAGAGTGTATTCTCAGTTGCAGTGATTACATTTGGGTTATCTGCTTGCAGTAGCCTTCAACTGGCCTGATTAACAAAGTCCTGGGTCCTACGTCGGTTGTTGTCCCTTCTTCCATGAGGTCAGGTCGTCAGGAATATAAAACATGCAGCCGACGCCATTACATCAGTTTTTCTTGCCCCAGATGTCAGGTGCCCCCCTAATGGGAAGCAATTAAATCTATAATGCAAGGATATACCTCCAACAAAAAAGTAAATACACCGAAAAGCTTTTTGAGCATAGTAAATGAGAGCAGAGGTATAGCCAAAAGAAGAAAGGGGGCTGGAGGGAGGGTAACCAGGACTGCAACAGTGAATACACACTAACACCTACATTTATGGTAAGTGTACACAACTGTACTATGTTCTTCATGTTTCAATGTTGCATTCATTACATTTGGGTAGATTCCCAAAGCTAAGGTAGGGAGGAGGAATTTAAATAGAATTAGGACCAGCTATAGGGCCCTGCAAGACTGCAGTGACAAAACCAGCTCTGGATTAAGAGAAAATTGGCAAATGATAATGCTTGGTGAAAGTATGTACAGAAATGCAGGTAGCAGCTTCTAGGATGTCCCTTGTAGGGATGTCCCTGAGAAAGGCTGTAGAGGTAGATGCAGCCCTGGTTGAATGGGGTCTGATGCCCTGTGGGGTAGGTTGTCCAGGGTGCTTATAGCAGAAATGAATGCAGTGGCCTATCCATTTTGAAATGGTTTGCTTAGATGTCCCTGCAGCAAATACCACCAGCAGTTGTTCAGATTTCCTTTGAAGTTTGTTGTTGTCTGTGCACATCTAAGGAGTGCAGTATCCGTTCCCCTTTGTTCTGTGGGTTAGGAAAGAAGGTAGGCAATAGAATGGACTGATTAAGAGCCACACTGGATACCACCTTGTGCATGAAGGAGGGATTGGTTCTGAGGGACACCCTGTCCACATGAAAGATGATGAAAGGCTCCACTGCCATAAAGGCCTGTAACTCAGATACCCTTCTTGCAGAAGTGACTGCTAAAAGGAAAGCTGTTTTCCAGGAAAGGAATTTTAAATCTGCAGTAGCAGCTGGCTCGAAAGGAGGAAGACTGAGTTTCTCCAAGACAAAGTTATGGTCCCAGGCTGGAGTTGGAGCTCTCCTCAGTGGCCTTAAATTTTTGGCCCCTCTGAGGAACTGCTTGAGCAGTGGGTGAGATAAGAGGGGAGGCTCTGTGCTATAATGAGCTGAAATGGCTGAGGCATGTTAATGGAGGAAAAAGACAAGCCCTTATGAAGCATCTCAGTCAAATATTGTAGATTATGTGGTAAATTGGGCACTGTTGTGCTCATCCCTTGAGATTGGTTCCAGGTACAAAATCTATTCCATTTTACAGCATAAGATTTTCTAGTACTAGGCCTCCTAGCCTCTAAAACGATATCCATCACTGATTTACTGAGGGGTGGAAAAGAAGAGATTAAGTAATTAGCCAGGATGCTAGGTTCAGGGTTTGCAGCTGAGGGTGCAGAATCTGGTTCGTCTGCTGAGACAACAGGGAAGGAGTCTGAGGCAGGTGCCATGGGGCCAAGTGTGACACACTGCGCAAGAGGGGGTACAAGTGTTGGTGTGGCCAGTCTGATGCAATTAAAAGGGCAGTGCAGAGAACTGATAGTGCATGTCGCCTGCTTTGAAGCATAGGTATCTTCTGCAAGACTCCCTGATAGGGATGTGCAGGTATGCTTCTTTTAAGTCTAGTGTTGCCAACCATGCATCTTTGCCTAGCATAGGAAGCAGATGGTGAAGAGTCAGCATCTTGAATTTTGGAATCACCAGAAAGGTATTTAGAGTTGAAAGGTCCAGGATAGGACGCCATGTATTGCCTTTTCTGGGTACCAGAAAAAGTCTCGAATAGAAACCTTGTCCCTTTTTGTCTTCTGGTACCAACTGAATAGCCCCCATGCTTGAGAGAAAGTACTTGATTATGGGCCTCTGCCCACTGATTTGGGGGTAGATCTGGCCACCCGCTTGGTGTTGGTAAGGTGTGGAAGTGAAACCTGTATCCTTGAGACAGTATTTAAAACCCATTTGTCCTGGGTAATGAGTTTCCAGTTTCTGGCCTTTAGACCAATCTTTCCACCTAAAGGAGCATTCAGTTGGGAAGTGCTTGGAAGTTTTAAAAGCAAGTCATTGAGACAGTTTACACAGGGGGGAGTCTTACTACTCCCTGATTTGGGTGCGGAAACCCCCCACTGCTTAGTCTTGTGTGTCCCCTGGGACTGAAACCTGGGGTTTCTGCTGCGTCTGGGTTTGGCTTGAGAAGACCTAGAAGGGGTTGGAAAGGACCAATTCTTAGAGGGCCAATGCCTACTAAATCTAGGAGGCTGAACTTGTAAGAAATCTTTAACAGTTTGCATAGATTTAGCTTTACCTTCCATCTTTTTAAGAACTTCCTCAGACTTGTTGCCAAACAGGCGGTCCTGATTTAAGGGAGCATCCAACAATTTAGCTTTAACATGATCAGGCAAAGATTGCTCCTTAAGTCAAGCATGTCTTCTGAGCACAGACCCAGTAGCAGCAGCCCTGCAAGAGGCCTCTAAGGAATCAAATCCACATTGCAAAGTATGTTTTCCAACCTGTTCAGCAGAATGCATTAAATCCTGTAATTCTTTATTTTCCGTGCAGTCAGGAATCAACATCATTTTCTGTTTAAGCAATCCGATAACATGTTGCTGATACTTTAACATATGAAACTGGCAGTTTAAAGCCCTAATGGCCAAGGTTGCAGAAGTGTAAAGCTTCTTTTCCCATCTATCCAGCGCCCTGGAGTCTCTATCAGAAGGTGTAGGATTTTTAGCAGTCGATGCCTTAATGCCCTTGGGTCCCTGTGAAATAGTCTCTGGATCCGCAATAGGATTTTTAAAAAGGAACTTGTGTGAATCAAGTACCCTGTAATATCTGTCAGATTTTCTGGGAGCACGAGGCAAAGAATCAGGGGCCAAACTAGATTTCGAAAAAGCATCATCAACAATGACTAGTACAGGAGGAATAGCTAAAGGCCTAAGCTGAGGCAGGAGTAAGAAATCCATAAGCCTCTTTTTTGAATCAGAAAAATCCTGGCTTTCCCAGTGGAAATGCTCCCTTAAGAGTATGTAAGGTTTCACCAAAAGAAAAATCCTCTGGAGGGGAAGCAGAGGGAATACAGTCCTCTACATCAGAATCCTCACAATTAGATAAAGGCAAATCCAGATCAACAGAAGAATCAGAAAAATCAGAATCCTGGTCAGAAGATTCATAAACAACTTCAGTCCTAGGTCTCTTACAAGGGGGAGGCTGGCTTCTCCCAATTAGAGTTATAAGATCTTCAGCCATTCTTATTTGTTTTCTAGGCATAGCTCCGGACCCATCCAAGGTAGAGACATCCGCGGGTTCCATAGTTGAAGCATCTCGTGGCATACCGGACTCTGAATGGGTCTCAGTGGAGGCTTGCGAATCAGAAGTAGTGGGTATCAGGGGCTGTGAAAGCTCCTCACCGAGTACCGGCGAACTGGCTACGGGGTTAGGAGAAGCTTTGTCGGCAGTTTTGGACCTCAGTGGCCTGTCTCTGTCTTTATCTTTGCGTTTTTTCGAAGTCCCGATAGTCAGATGGCTAACCGATGACATTTCTGGATAATTAAACCGAGAACCGAAATATTTAGAGGCAAAAATATACAGACGACGGATAGTGCGCTGATTAAATAAAGCACAAAACCGACAGCAAGGCATGTTGTGGTCAGAGCCTAGGCAAGGAATACAGTACAAATTAAAATCTTTATGAGCTATTTGCTTTCCACAAGTAATACAATTATTAACTTTTACTGACATCGGTAAGGAGCAAGAAAAAGTTTTCCCAACAGGGTACTGATCTTTACTTGAAGACTTCGGTTCTGAAACTCTAAAACGAAAATTTCAGGAGTCGGCCGCCCGGCACTTGCAAACTGCTTCTGGCACCGCACGGCAAGAAAGACTGGTGTAATGGCGTTGGCTGCATGTTTTATATCCCTGACGACCTGACGTCATGGAAGAAGGGACAGCAGCCGACGCAGGACCCAAGACTTTGTTAATCAGGCCGACTGAGGACTACTGCAAGCAGATAACCCAAATGTAATAACTGCAACAGTGAAACACGAAGAACATCTTCTTTATCTGATGTTGTCAATCTTCATCTATTCTTGACTAAAGGGACACAGTCTCCAGCTACCTTGTATCCCGAGAGGCCTTCCTATGGAAGGATATTCCTGAGCACCATAGAGCCAAAAGATACTCTCCCCCTGCAGACCATATCCAATTTGTAATGCATAATAAAAGTATGAAGCTTAGCCCAAGTTGCAGCAGTGGCAAATGTCTGACATCAAAGCTCTGGGATGAAAGACTGTAGAAGGTGCCACTGATCTTGCAGAATGTGCTGGTTTCAGAAGTGTTACATTCAACTTTTTGTATATGAACGATATCCATTCTCTCAACCACCTAGACAGAGTTACCTTGGAGACTGATCTTCCCAAAGTTGCACTGGTGAAGGATATAAACAATTGATCAGAAAATCTAAATTGTTTTGTTCTATGTAAACAGAATTGCAACTGCCTATGTACATCCAGAAGGTGAAGGCAATACTCCCCTTTTTTAGAATAATTTGGGAAAAATACTGGTAAGTCTATAGATTGATTGATATTAGCATCTGAAATTACTTAAGCAAAAAGGTCGGATTTGTTCTGAGTGACACACTGTCTCTATGGAAAATTAAGTAAGGAGCTTTAGAGTATAGGCTTGTAATTCGGAGACTCGTCTTGCAGAAGTGACAGCTACAAGAAATAACTTCTTCCAAGAGAGAAACTTTAAATCACAGCTAGTTGCTGGTTCAAAAAGCAGTGCTTTAAGTGACTGTAGTACTAAAGTCAAATCCCAAGGTAGGAGAGGATCCTTAAAATATCTTTTAGGAAAACTTTGCAAAGCCTGTGAGAAATCAAGGGTTGGTCGCCAAAACCGATACGAAAATTCAAAATCGCTGCTAGAATAACTAACAGTAGAAGCAGAGGCTCCCTCATTAAAAATAGCAGAAAAGGGGTCTAATCCATTATCATAGGCCCAAATAGAAAATCTCTTCTATTTTCTTAGGTAGAGAGTTCTAATTAACTGTTTATGCGATGCCAGCAAAATATGCCGTACGGAAGAAGGTGTAGCATTACGCCAGATGACTAATGGAAGTGGAGGAACCAAGCTGTCAGCTCAAGTCTCTGAAGTCTGTGATGCACTAGTCCCAGAGGATGGGAAAGTAGATCCGGAACTGGGTCCATACTCCATGGTCGGTAAAGCAGATGAGGCTATAGGAAGTGAAACCATATCTGTCGAGGCCAATAGGGAGCAATGAGAATCACCTTGCTTCTCAACCAAGATGCTTTCTTGAGAAACATTGAGATCAGGGGCCAATCATGTAGAAGATCGTCTGTGTGTGACGTCTCCTGAGGGGGAATTAGGGCGAAGTAGCTTCTGCAATTGTTGCTGAGGGGTGAAGCAAACTGGTCGCAGCAAGGCTGGCCCCAATGAAGAAAAATCTCCTTCACTACTCTGGGGTTCAGAGACCACTCGTAAGGCAGAAGGATGCATCTGCTCAGCTTGTCCGCAATTATGTTGGAAGCCCCTGGGATGTGCATTGCTATCAGAAAACTGATGGAAGATATTACCCATTGCCACACTCGAAGGGCTTCTCGGCACAATGGGTAGGACTTGGTTCCCATTTGTTAATGTACCAGACCACCGACATGTTGTCTGACTGAATAGCTATCGTCCCTGTAGGTAAGGTAGAATGAAAGCTTGCAACACTAGAAGCACTGCCCTTAGTTCCAGTACACTGATATGCAGGCTGACCTCAGAGGGGGACCAAGTGCCTTGGACTGTTTTACGTAGATAATGCCCCCCCCCCCCATCTGGGAAGCATCCGTGGTCACTATGGCCTTGGAATGGGGGAAGACAAAGGGACAACCTTGAAGAATCTCTCTGGAATGCAACCACTAAGTGATATTGTTTTTGCATTGGCTGGAAATGAAAATTAAGTGGTCCATGGAATAAGTCAGAATTGACCACTGGTTTGCTAATAGCCATTGGAGAAGTCTCATGTGGAATCTTGCTAGTGGAACCAAAGTAACAGCCGCTGCCATGGAGCCCAAAGCTTGTAGAATTAATTGAGCAGGTATTCTGTTTGAACACAGAAGGGGCTGCACTTGCATCTTTATTTTCTGAAACCTGTGAAGGGGAAGCGACACAACGCAAGTAGAAGTATTGAGATGAATGCCGATAAATTCCATGTCTTGGCTGGGAGTGAAGTGGGATTTGGCAGTATTGACTGTTATGCCCAATTGGTGGGGCAGGTCCAGTATGAAGTCTGTGGTTTGTTGCAGTAGATGCCTGGTGGAAGTGGTGAGGAGCCAGTCGTCTAGGTAAGGAAATACTCATAATCTATGCAGCCTCAAATGTGCTGTGACCACCGCCATGCATTTGATGAACAACCTGGGGGCTATGGTGAGACCAAAGGGCAGCTGGAAAAGGCTGGATTCTATTCAGAAGCGGAGAAACGTTCTCGAACATTTCTACAATTTTATGTGGCAATATGCATCTTGAAAGTTGATAGACGATCGGATGTGCTCTTTTTCCAAGAAGGGGAGAACAGACTGAACCATGACCATCTGGAATTTTGTTTGTTGGACAAATTTGTTTAGAATACAGAGAGCAAGAATTGGTCTCCAGTCCCGTTTTCTTTGGCACTAAAAAGAATCATGAGTAAAAAACAGACCCTAATTGGTCTGGTGGGACTTTTTGGATGACTCTCTTTTCTAGCAGCTTTTTTACTTATATTGCTGCTTGAACTCTCTGACTGGGTGGAACGTCGGGAAGTTTTGCAGGGGTTCTTGGATAACGGTTGAATGGAATTCGGTTGCCTCAGGTAATTATCCTTAGCACCCAGGCATCAGTGGTGATGCGTCGCCAGGCATTTGGGTGCAAGGGAAATCTTCCCCTGACTGCTTCCAGAGGTAAGCAATCGGGTCTCCATTCAGGAGCACTGATAAGGTTGACCAGAGAAGGAATTTTTAGAACCCTGATTCTGTGGACCACTCCTGCCTCTTGGATGGCGTCTTCCACTGAAACTCCCCCCTCTGCCCTGAGGGGAGTCCGAGCTATGTGTGTCCTGGAAAAGCTTTTGGGATTTTTTGAACCACATTTTACCACTCCTCGGGTTCCTGGTAAGACCACTGAGGAGTGGAAAAATGCACGCCCACAGCAGAAAGTCTTTACATCCTTTTCACACCTGGACAGAGTTTTCTTAACCTTAGGACCAAACACGGAGGATTCATCAAAGGGGGCACTGACAAAGGAAGATTTGAATGGTTCCGTGAACTCACACAGGCACATCCAAGGGTGTCTTCGTATTGCAATGCCTGAAGCTGCTAAGCTGGTCGCCCCTTTGGCTGCATGTGCAATGAACCTCATGGACGAATTCGATATAGACTTCAGGGTAGCTATCTGGAAGGCCACTTTCTCCTGGACCTACTCAGCCAATGCTCCCACCACTGTATCTGTTAGCTCCTTGACCAGCTCCCTTAGGGGACTTGTAAAATGTCCCAAAAATTCAAAGACCTGATGGAGAAGGCTGACGCATAGACCAGCTTCCCAAATCTGTCCATCACCCAGGACTCTCAGTTTGGGGGATGGACAGTAGAACTTTCTTCTGTGAGTTCTTTCTTAGTAGCAACCACTACCAAGAACTTATCCCAGAAGGGTTGGTCCTCTGGGGCAGTAAGAATCTTATCAGGTCTCCGGGGGGACCAGTTTGACAGTGTCAAGAGCCTTCCACACCCACTGAGTAATTAATTAAATTGTCAGCGGGCGGTGTCACCCAGGAGGTAGATGGCATGTACCAAAGGCCTGCAAGTACACAGATTCCTCTGAGGATGGGTCTTTGGGCGTCCAACCACCCCTCTGCTTCAGGATCTCCAAAATGTCTCCAAAGGAGACATCTTCCAGGGCTGATCATGGGGAACCCTCCCCTTCACTGAAATCCATGTCTTCTGTGACAGATTCTCCAGGAGAATCGATATGCTTCCTCTTGTACAATCTCTTCTGAGGATGCACCTTAGTGGGAATATCTGAGGAGGACTTGGAAGAAGAGATATCCTTAGGCAAGTCTTGTGGACCTGATGTGCACTGTCCAGGGGTAAAGGTTGGTGCCTGAACTGAAGAGCTTTGGGCCTGAAAGGGGGACTCCAAGAACCCAGGAGTCACATGGGAAGATGCAGTGGCCAAAGCCCTTTCCATGGCCTGAAACACAGGGCCCCTTGAGGAAGGATGGGAGCCCAGAACCAAGACAAACTGGGAACCGGGGTCATACTCCATCCCAACAGTCCCACCTGGCAGACCAGGACCAGAACCGCGGAAGGATCCACCGCCGCCATAGCCATGAGGGATATGGACGGTTCCACAGAAATGTTCGGAACTGGTAGGAACACTCCATGCTCAACAGCGAAGACAAAGTCCTGGGGGCCTGATGGCACCAATGGTACCAAAGGGGCCAGGAGCAGACTCAGCAAAAAGGGCAATGGTGCAGCCGGAGCCAAAGTCATAGGAACCTGGGTGGATGGAATCCAAGGCTCTAAAACCCGAGCTGAGGTTAGAGGAGGAGAGTAATTGAGTGCTGTGGGAGAAAACTCCGTTGCTCCGGGAGGGAGAGTGGCCTGAACCGTGGAAGACCGACCCTGGGCTACCAAGATCTGGTCCACCAACCTAACATCCACTTCCGACAGGCTTCTGGTGAACCGCATAGATACAGCTGAAGGAGACTCCGGTCTCTCCACAAATGGACTGGGCATAGATACAGCTGAAGGAGACTCCGGTCTCTCCACAAATGGACTGGGTAATTGCACAAAAAAGGGATTCACTAAAAATGAACAGACAGACCTGGGTTCCGAAGATGTGGATGGCTTCAGTACCATATATGTTGCACCGAGGGTGCAACAGTTGGCACCGAAGTTGGAACTGTAGTGACTGCTGGAGTCGAAGAACTAAGGCTCTGAACTGTAGTCGTATTCAGTGTCAACGGAAACGAAGTAGTCTCCGGTGCTGAAGATTTTGACTGTTCCAACAATTTAGGAACTTTTAATTTTGGTTTGGAGGATGAACCCTCCAAGGCATGTTTATGTTTTTTAACAGTCAGTGATGAAGTAGATGACAGCACCAATCAAGAAGACTTAGAACCAGAGGCTGGAGGGGACTGGTTAGCCTTGGACAAGGCTTCCTCGAAAGGGGCCTTAAGGAGCCCTTTGAGGATTAGTTTATTCTTTCTCTTGGTCAGGGTTCTATTAGTAAAACCCTAGCAAATAGTACATCCACACTCAGATGGGGCACACCCAAGCAATAGACACTTTTGTTGCGGTTATCCGAGTTTGGCAGCTTTGGGTCGCACTCAGAACATTGTTTGAATCCTGTGGTTGAGGATTTAGGCTTTTCAGTCATAACAATCAAAAAAGGACAGACACACACACAGACACACACAGACACACACAGACACACACACACACACACACACACACACACAGACACACACACAGACAGACACACACACACACAGACAGACACACACACACAGACAGACACACACACACACAGACAGACACACACACACACAGACAGACACACACACACAGACAGACACACAGACACACACACAGACACACACACACACACAGACACACACAGAGACACAGACACACACACAGACACAGACACAGACACAGACACACACACAGACACACACACAGACACAGACACACACACAGACACAGACACACACACAGACACAGACACACACACAGACACAGACACACACACAGACACAGACACACACACAGACACAGACACACACACAGACACAGACACACACACAGACAGACACAGACACACACACAGACACACAATTTGAGAGAAAAAAATTCTGCCAGCAATTGTAGAAAAAGGGTTACCACAAGAGTAAAGAGAAAGAACAACCAGTGATGGTAGGGGAAATTATTTTGCATGGTAAAAAGAGGGGAAACACACTCACTTAGGAACAGTAGATAAAAAGTTAGAAATAACAGTAACAGATTTTCACTATTAATAGAAAGGAATAACTACTGGAAAAACAGAAAGATTACGTAGTTGCGAGAGATCACCGGCTGACACGTCTTAATTCACAAAAGCGGCAGACAAGATCTGAGGTAATTTAGAGATGGGAACTGTGGGGTGACTTGTAGCTTAAGAGATTTTTTTTTGGCTGGTGCAAGCTGTGTAACGGCCAGACTGGTTTTGCAGATCAGAACCGTACCCATTAGTCAAGAATAGATGAAGACTGACCTCAAATCAATGGTTTACTGCGGGATTGGCCTGATTGGTTCTTAAGGACAGAAGACCTTGCAGAACTGCAAAAACAAACTTTGCTCTGGTCCTGCACAGTACACAAACAGTTGCTCTGATTTCCTAATGTATTTTGTTTTGTCCAAACAAAATCCCAGTTGTTTATGCATATCCAAAACTCAGTGTTACTGGATCCTTGTTTTTGGGCTTACAGAAAAAAACAGAAAGCTGAATGATCCAATTCAAGAAAAAAATAATGTCACTTTCTTCACGACTGAGGGGTTGGTGCAAATGGGCCCCTTATCCTCATGAAAAAAATCAAACATGATCTTTGGCACACTAATGCCTGCAGTTATGATATTCTCCTAGCAGATAACACAGGCACCAAGAATTAACCATCACTTACGACATAAACAATCACACATTTATATAAATGAAAAGAAACCACATCGACACAATCCTAGCTGCAAGCATTTTACATCACAAACCATACTGACACACTCCCAGTTGCAAACATTATACATCACTTATAATCTACCCAATCACTTTCAGTGAAACATTACATAGCTCACTAAAGTCCTGCCTTCTTTTAAACTTCATTCCTCCACTGTATGTATTGTTCCCACAATTCTTTTTTCCTGTGTAGTTTGCTCCTACCCTTTTCTAAAGATCTCAATTCCAGTTGTTTTATCTCTGCTAGCACCAAGAACAGTCTTGAGACTTAAGAGGAGGGACTGAGGCACCTGGATCATAAGGGATCAGGGTAAGTTTCTCAAACATAACTGTCCCATGGTTGAATAATGTACGTTCCATTAAGGTGCAACACTCCTTTTAGAAATGGTTTCATTAGCGGCAGAGAATACAAATGAGGAAACAGAGGTAGGTAGACTTATTTAAAGAAATATGAACCTGAAAAGGAACTATAAGATATCCCTGTTCAGTACAGTCCTAACAAAGGTCAGGACCAGTCACACATTCCATTGGGGTCCATTTGGATCCTAGCGTCTGGATACAATAAATGGTAAATCATTTCAGTTTTCTTGGGTATGATTTCCTTCTACTTGGTCTCCTAGCCTCCCTCATAAAGTTTAGCAAATCCTCTGAAAACATGCGCCTAATAGATCATTCGAGCTGTCAGCCTTTAGGGCGTTCATTAATAGACTTAGCAGGAGGGAGACTCTATCTGGGCCAAAAGGGGGTCATCAGTATGACTTCTGTCCTCTACTCTGTGTTCTTCTGCAATACCCTGGGGATTAATGATAAAGGAGTGAAACCACATAAAATAGACACATCCAATGCATGGAGATGGCATCTATTTTCCAAGCTGCTGGAGCTGTTGTTCTGCAGTAGAAATTCAGTTGTCTGTTTTCTGGGTAAGTAAAATAGTCTATCTCTGGCACTCCCCACTACATCAGAACCAGAAAAATGTCTTGCTTCCATTTGTCATCTGGTCAGTCTGCCAAAACATTCTCTTGTGATGGGATGTAGGCTGCCAGGCACATCAGGCCTGACTCCTGAGCAATCCACCATGTCTGCACTGTCAGCTTCTACAGGTTGAAGGACTAGGGCTCCCCTTGGTTGCTGATATACCACGACTGAGGTGTTGTCTGTCAGGTCCCCTGTGCCCAAATCTGTTTAAAGGTTTTTATTGTTTAGATATCAGCTACAGTGTTATCCTGTCTGCATGTGCTCTAGTTCCATGTGCCCTGAACTACCAAAAATCCCAAATGGATTACCAGACTCAGTTTGAAAAGTCCACAGTGGATGTCTGAGTTCTCAGGGCCGATCTGAATCGTAACTAACTTAACATGCATCTGCATTTCCATCATGTGAGTTACTTCTTTATGTAAGAAATGGGCATTTCCAGTGACTAGGAGAGCTGACACCATCTATTCCTGAGGTACCATTGCAACTTCCTCTCCCACAATACCTCAGATTGAGTTTGGTGCTTAAAATATCTTAGAATATAAAAACGGGAAAGAGAAAGGTAACAGAACCAAGGTTCAAACCTGGAACAATAGGCTCCAAAAGTCCATCAAGTTACTCCAGAAGATGACAAGGGGGAAGGAGGGAAGGGAGTGGAGGAAGAATGAAAATGGACAACACAGATGCTTTGTTATGGTGTAGATAACTAATATCTGATGTTGTCCGTTTCATTTTTCCTCAAAGTATGGGACAGAGTCACCAGTGATGTGAATCTTGGGTGGCCCTCATGGAATGATATTCAGGAGAACTGCTAAACCAAAAACGGTTTGTGACAAGTTTGGAGGGGAAAAGGGAGTGAATTTTTTTCCAAATCTGTCTACTAGCAGGCTTGCTATCACTGTGGGATCAGTGTGTGAGATACCATTGCCCACTACTTCGGCACATGCTTGGGTCCTACCTTTTAGGTTATTTACGCAGCTGTAAAAGGCCTTATGGTTATCCTTCGCTGTGAATGTCAATTTTTTCTCAAAGTTACCCTTAGAGGATTTGACATGTTGTCTTATTTGCCTGTTGAGTCTGAAGAGGGTGCTTTTCCATTTTTGGGGCCATGCCTTCGTTTTCTTAGAGAGCAACTTTATGAATTTGTTGTAAAGTTTATTGATGTTAGATGTCCACCAGAGCAGCTTGTTTTTACTTGGTGCTCTGGCTGTGATTCTCTCTGGAACGGTTGCGTCTATACACTTATGGAAGTGAATGTACAGGGATTTAGTGTGAGCTTTGGCGTAGTTACTACTTCCAGATGGGGGTGGAGTTTGGAAGTTATTTATACCTTCCCCTAGGAGGGTACAATTTGCTTTGATGAAGCTTGGAAGTTATTTATACCTTCCCCTAGGAGGGTACAATTTGCTTTGATGAAGTTTTTTAGTCTGACTTCACCCCTTGAGAGTTCTGGTGTTAGTGCCAGTTCGAAGAAGACTGATTTGTGGTCAGATTTGACTAATGATTGTCCGATTGTGGTGGTGCATCTGTTTGTCAAGTTAGTGAGGACCACATCTAGTACGTTAATTCCTCTTGTTAGGGTTTGAACAATTTGTTACAGGAAATTTGAGTTAATGTCAAAGAACTTTTGCTTTAATGAGTTAGGGCTAGAGTAGGTTTCCCAGTTGATGGTGGGATAATTGAAATCCCCCATGACCAGTATTTGGCAATATTTGGATTGACTCCAGTTTGGTAAAGTAGGCCGTGTGCGCATCATGATCCAATGAGGAGGATCTATAACTAGCTGTGACTTGAATGGGGGTCTTACCCACAGTTACCTGAACTTGGAGTAACTCCATGGAATTGTCCAATCTAACTAGTCAGGAGTTGAATTTAACACCGCCTCCTTTGGTTCTCACACATTCGTTTTGAGGTCTGAAGATGTGGAAGGCTTTGTAGCCTTGCACGTCTAGGATACTCTGAAGCCCTGAATCAGGTGTCTTCTGCACAGACATCTACATCCTCCAGTAACAGAAGGGTTTCCAGGGTGTGGAGTTTCTGGTTTAAATTCCCAGAATTTAGCACCATAACCCTTACTTATGACTGTCAATTTTCATATTGGCAATTTTGTTTTTGAGACCTTGCTTAAAAAGGCACTATGGAGTGGCAACGGCCTTTGCCACAAGCCGAAAGCATAGTGGTGCCAGGTGCAAACCATCTCTGCCAAAGCAGCGAGGTTTGTTGACCATGTCATCTCAGGCTGACAAACTGGATCCCCTTTGAATGACACCAAAAACTAAGCCAATTTTAGAGGGAAATATGCTGATCAAGGCTACAGACACACCTGCCTGAGAGACACACTCAGAGAACTCAGTCGTGTCTCTCTTCATATAGTCCAGTGAGATACATCTCAGGTCATTCACTCCAACATGAGTTATGACACAGTCATAATGGCACCTGTTGCAGAGAGACCCGAGTGCATGCATGATCTGACTAATCCTAGCACCGGACAGGCAGCTGACCATGACTTTCTCCTTATCTAATCTGGTGAGTGGGACATCCGTGTGTCTCACTATGGAGTCTCCAATGACAAAAAAAATTGTTTGAGTGTTACACCACAAGGGCTTGGTAGGTGAGAAACTGTAGTTGCTATGCGTCTTGGGTGCTGTGTCAACTGTGTTAGTTGTAGCAGTCTTTTGTTTTGCAGACCTCTGGTGTTTTGGTAAGTTTTTTGAGAGAACCTCCATATATGTTGATTTATGTGTTGGCTGTGTGCTATGTGTATGAGTAGTGGTACTATGTGTAGTGGTGGGTGAGTTGACAATCTCTTCAGTGTCACTGTTTCGAGTAGTGCAGGGAATCAAGATTCTTGGTGTAGATGCATCTCTCGCACTGTGCAAGAGTAAGTGATTAGTAGAGGACTGTCAGTGTACATGAGACAGTTGCTATAATGCTTCAGGAGACCAGAGTCAACAAGGCTGGCAGGAGAAACAATAATATCCCAGCTGTCAATAATGCTAGGTTTGAAAAACTGCTTTCACAAAGGGGGGCTTTCAGGACTAATCTAGAGGTGCACTGGAAATGGGTATTTCTGGTGGGGTTTTTGGCTGGTGGTTTAATAGGTCACAGCTCACTAGCAATACTTCTTAGAATGGAGATGTACTAAAGATGAGGACTATACTAATGTACCACAGCTGTATCTAAGGGAAAAATTGTCGAAATTATCTGTCCGGCTATGGCGCACAACTGCTCAGCAGTGAGAGGCACTGCGCACCCACTCAAATGCAGTGCTTAAATACCAGAAGCTAAAAACTTAAAAAAAAAAAAAAATCAAAAGAAGCAATTAGGGAAGAAGGCTAGTAAAAAAAATGTTTGATTAATGTTCGATTCAGAGCCTCCTCCTTGTAGGAAGGAAGGAACCGTTTGAAAGGTAACTACCTTTGTGAAAAATAATGTAAAGGGATTTGGATGAGAGAGCCTGGAATTCAGGAATTCTTTTTGCAGATGCAACAGCAACTAAAACGGCTGTTTTCCAAGACAGAAATTTTAGATCGGTTTTTGCTTAAGGTTCAAAAGGTTGTTTAGTCAACCCTTGAAGTACTACTGTTAAAACCCAAGGAGGTGATAGAGCTTTCAATGGAAGTCTGAGTAAGAAGCTGCCCTTTAGGAAAGCCATGTACAACCTGGAAGCAGTCAAACACAAAGAACCGTCTCCTGAGTGAAAATTTGACATGGCTGTCAAGTGTACTTCAATTGTGGAAAAAGTAGCACCTTCCTTAAAAAGAGGAGCTAAAATCTCCAATACTGAAGAAACAGGGCCAGTAAAAAGGTCAATATTATTTCACCGGGCCCAAATTGAGAATACTTTCCATTCACTCTTGTAAATCTTCTTAGTGGAATCTTTTTGGGAGGACAAAAGTATATGACGAATTGGGGAGGAAAGCTTGGGTTGTCTAGCTATTAATGGAACTGATAAACAATGCAGTTACTGTGAGACCTGTGCTATTGGGGTGCTTCATCCCCAAGGTATGCGACAGAAGATCTGGACTGGGGTCCAGTATCCAAGAAGAATAAAGATTAGACCAAAGGAATGGAAACCACACCTGGCAAGGCCAACAGAGAGCAATGCGGATAACCAAGCTCTTCAACCGATTAACTTCCTGATTAAGAGGAAATGCATGAAGCAGACCTGAGGGTCAAATGTGGACTGTAGCATCTCGTGGTGACTCCCCCTGGGGGGGAGGTCAAGGCCAAGTACATGCTGCACTTGCTGTTGTGGGGAGTTGCAAATAGATTGCAGCAAGGTTGGCCCCAGCAATGGAAAATCTCTTCCTCCACTAAATGACTGAGAGACCACTCATAAGGCATCAAAATGGACCTGCTGAGTTTATTCACTAGTATGTTGGATTTCCCCAGAATATACACTGCCACTAGAATGCAGTTGAAGGAATTGTCCGCTCCCACTCTCTCATAGCTTCTCAACACAGAGTATAAGGTCAAGTTTTCCTTTGTTTGTTGATGTGCCAAACTACAGAAATGTTGTTGGTTTGAATCACAATAGCCCTCAGTGGGAGAGCATCTTGAAATGCTGGCAATGCTTATAGGACTGCTCTCATTTCTCGGACACTGATCTGCAAGCTGGTCTCTTGTAGGGGCTACGTACCTTGGACCATCCTTCTCAAGAATTGCCCCTCCCCCCACCACAGTTGGGAGGTGTCCATGGTCACTGTGGCCACTGGGGCAAAAAGAACAAAGGGGCGACCTATGTAAATACTCTCCAACAGGATCAACCAATGAAGATGGTAGAACACGCATGTAGTAATGTGCCAGTGAAACTAAGACCATAGATGTTGCCATGGAATCCACAGCCTGAAGGACAACTCTGGCTGGAGAAGCAGGGTGAGCAAGAATTTGCTGACCCTCACTTGATTGAATTTATACAATGAGGTGGCAGACAAGCAATCTGAGTAATTGTGTTTAACTGAGCACCAATGAACTCCAGGCTCTGTACCAGCTGCCGTTTGTACTTGGAAATATTGACTGTAATGCCTAGTGTTACACAAAGTTAGAGCAAATAGTGCCTGGACTGTTCTAGAGGATGCTTGGTTGGGGTGCTGAGGAGCCAGTCATCTAAATATGGAAACACTTGGAATCCTTGCAGTCTCACGTGAGTTGCTATCACTGCCATACACTTGGTAAACATCCTGGGGCTCTTGAGTCCAAAGGGGAGGGCTCTGAACTGATAGTGACTGACTCACAACCAAAAGCACAGGTATATTTTGAAGTATCTGTTTATTTTAACATGACAGTGTGTGTCCTGAAGATTGAGCATATCCAATTGTATGTGTGTAAAAGGGATAGAGTGGACTGAACTGTGACCACTGGGAACTTTCCTCACATACTTACTCAGATTGCTTAGATCCAAAAATGGTCTCAAGTCCCTTGTTTTTTTTGGCACTAAAAAGAACAGAGCAAGTTCCAAATCCTTTTTGCTCTGGTGGGACCCTCCTGGACAACTCTTTTGTCCAGCAGCTTCTGAATCTCTTGAGCCGCAACTTCTCTTTGACTAGGTGGGATGTTCACAAGCTTTCTTCTTTCGGATGTGGGCATCTGGGAAAATGGTACGAAATAAACTCTGAATATTTTTATCAACCAAAAACCTGTTATAGTAGCCCGGGTGTCTGGGTGCAAGGACAAGCATCCCCCGACTGCCTCCAGAGGCGAGTAGTTGAGCAGCCCTTCAGCAGCACTGAAAGGGTTATCCATAAAGAATCTCAGAATCCCTGTTTTGTGGGTCTCCTCTGCCTCGAGAATGGCATGTTCCATTTGAACTCACTCCTTGAGAATGGCATCTGAACTCCCATCTCTGCCTTTGAAGGAGTTGTCACCTCGTGAATCCTGTAAAGATCCCTGGGATTTATGGAACAATATTTTCTTGCCTCCTCTTTGATTATGTGAAAAGGATTGTTGAGAGGTAGAAAAATGAACCCCTATGGCAAACAGGTTCTTTTCTTCCTGTTCACTGCGGTAAAGTGTTTCTTTCACAGACGGGCCAAACAAGGATGTTCCATCAAAAGGAGCACTGATGAAAGAAGACTTGAAAAGCTCCAGAAAGTCACAACCACATCCAAGCATGTGTCCGTATAGCAAATACCTAAACAAGCTGCCGTGAGGTACCCTCTGCAGCATGGGGAATCAACCTCATGGACACACAGAAAATAGAAAACAAAGTGGCCAGCTGTAAGGAAGATCTTTTAAAGTCCTCTGCAGACATGGACTTTGACAGCTCCTTGATCAAATCCCTCTGCAGCCTTGTAAAGTGCACCAAATAACTCGGGGACGTAAAAGAAAAGGTCGCTGAAGCAAATATGTGCTTTCCAAATCCGTCCAACACCCTAGAATCTTTGTTAAGGGGACAGACAGAAGAGCTTTGTTCTGCTATCTCCTTTTTGGTGGCTACTGCCACAAGCATGACATCAACAAGGACTCCTTTGCACCAATGTGGTCTGTCCTCTGGAGGTGCCAAAAGACTATCTGGATGATGTGGGACTGGTTCAAAAGAATCTGCTTTAAACCATGCCTGGTGAGAGACTAAGGCGATGAACTCATCAGCCGGGGGAGTCACCCAAGATGTAGATGGGGCCAGCACCAAAAGCTTCCAGAAATTCTGACTCTTCCAGGGAAGGATTATCTGAGGACCAACAAACTTTCTGCCTAGGGATCTCCAAAATGCCTCCGAATGAGAAGTCATCAGGTGGTGATTTGAAGTCAGAATCCTCAGAGAGAGATTACAAGGGGGAATCTATAGGTCTCCTTTTATACATTCTTTTACAGGGAACCTCCTCAGAGGGATGCAGATATACATACACACACAAATATTAGATATTACATAATTTATATAAATATATATATATATATATATAAAAGAGTTACTCTGCAAAATGAAATTTCTTAAAATGAAACACAAATTGGCTAGGGAATGAATATAAGGATTAGATGGCAGTTATCTACCATAGGTCCGCAACAGAGATACAGGCTAATGGAAAAAGCACATGGGGACAGTAAAACACCTGCAAGAAACATACAACTCCTAATGGAAATCATAGTAGAATGTCTGGACATCATGGCAAGAAGTCTTTTGATAATTCAAGAGTCAGAATTAATCTTAGGTATACTAATTATATTCACCATATTAAAGACATAATTCTTAGTAATTGGCACATCCTTTTGACTGATCAATGGTTAGCAGCACTAGTGGGCCCCACACCATCCTATACATTTCGCAATAGTAAGAACCTCAGTAGGCTTTTATGTATAGAGTCGAACATTGTCAGCAAGGATATAAGCATTAACAAGAACATGAGGAAAGGAACCTTCCCTTGCAATAAGTGCAGTATATGCACTTTGATCACCACAGTACAAGAATTTGAGCATCCAGTTTTGAACTATAGGTTTGAACCTCATCAAACTGCTACATGTGAAAGTAAGAATCTCATTTATTTGGCTACCTGCCAGAGATGTACAGCGTTCTATGTAGGAATGACTACTAGAACCTTGAGAGAGAGGGTGCTGGAACATACTTTAGATATTAAAAAGGGTGATACCAAGAATGCTTTAGCCAAACACATCTCCAAAAACTCAACACATTCATTTGTATTTAGAGTTTTACAAACAGTTCTACCTAATTCCAGAGATGGAGATAATTTTAATGATTTAGAATTAGTAGAACTTTCTTGGATTTTTAAACTCAAAGCACACTATGAACCAGGGCTAAATCAATATGTCAGCATTAGGGCTCCTCTGAAAGGACGCAGTGCCAAGTGATTCCTTAATAACATTTGATGTTGAATATTGAGTATATAGGTATACCATCTATGTTTTTCATTGTAGGAATTGTTCACATGTAGATTTTGGCAAGCATTTCACATATTGTTTTTATACATGTCAGAGACGCATACACAGTGTTCAGGTCAGACAGGCTCATTTGTCTCATATGTTTAGCTAAGACATTTTAGTCAGATATATTTTGATCCATTCTCTTGCTATGTATTCATAGGTTAGGAATATACATGTTTATATTTTTACTAATATATGTTTTTAATGGCATATACTTATTATGCCATTTCAACTATTCTTTTACTACAACTATACAGAGTTTGACTTCGCATATGAGATTTGATCCTGTACATGAGATTAAGTTATCTTGGTTTAGTTGTTTTTAAGAAATTATTGCACTGACATTCATAGTGTTTATTTGACATTACTGCTTAACAACAAGTGAGTTACATAGATGGATCTATTTTTATCAATATTTATTTGCCTACATATTTATTTATTCATCTACAGTTGTATTTTTATACATTTATATTTATCTATATAATAGTTTACATAAATTAACATATTTACATTTACATATTTATATATTTTTACACTGACATTTATATTTACATTCAGACTCACTTTTATATTTATACTCATATTTTATGCCTTCATTACCATTGATGGTTTATTTAATAAGTGTCAGATTTCATCAAGTGTAATAACATCCTACCCACGTTTTAGAGGACTAGACACCATAATATTTATTTATTTCATTCAATATCAGTACTTTTGCACATACATAACATGTTTACAGGATATATTTGATGCATAGCTTTTAGAATATTATACTCATATTCATATGAGAAGCACACACGAGTTTTATAGGACATATTGTTTTATTAATTGTCATTGTTGTTTAATAACTTTTTAAAATTTCTAACTGTTTAACTTTGTCCTCTTAGAATTTCTATTTGTTTAATTTTGCTTTTTGCTATAAGTTGCAGTATCTACTAGTGCACTGTCTTTTTAATTGAATGATTTTAAACACATGCTTGGAATTAGAATAATTAGATTAACTAATTGAATGATTATTTTAGGATTGCCTATATATACATTTGAATTTTAAGCAGTTAGTTGTAAGGATCTGAAGAAGCGTGTCTAAGCACACGTGAAAGCGCTTGTCTGTTCATATTAAATATTTCTTCCATTTATTGTGGTGGTCAGCTTCCAATTTGTTTCTACATACCTGCAAGAAACATGACAAAGCCACTCACCAGGTTTATTTCAGATACTCATATAAGTACTCATGACAAGAGTATGGTAAGACCCAATGCAGCAGCTTAAACCTACAGAACAGGCTTTTTTTCTTAATTGTTGCATACGACTGTATTTTGCTAGTGGACAATGTAGAAACTGCAGGAAAAAGGAGAAATGTTGCTGAATCCTTCCAGAAGTAGTCTACATTAGACTGCTTCGACAGGGAGAGCAATACTGCTGACAGTACAGAAATGGTTATCTAAGGCAATCAAAGTAGAAGCCAAGGTTTAAATATTTAGAGAAAGATATGTGAGAGGAAAGAATTATCAGAAGATACAATGAGGACCAAAGAACATCTTAAAAAAGAGTGCATCTCAAATTTATGAACATCTTCTCACAAAAAAAAAGTTTGAAAGTAAAACAAAATTCAAAAACAATGTTCCCCTTCTCTCATTTTCACTTACACTCTAACTCATCAATTTAATTTGTATGTGAAATTTCATATTGTATTATTTTCTACTGTGGAGCTTTTCTCCCCGGGCCTTTGCTGAAAAAGGGCACAAGCTCCGTCAGACTAACCCGGTCAACAAATGTCAAAATGTCAAACAACTGATGTTATTATCATCTAGCTATTTTTATCCTGTGGAAAAAAAGTTGTTTGAACTGAGGAGTCTAGCTGACATATCAAGAGTGCAATCCTGTGTGAAGGAGTCAAGAAAGACTTTAAAATGTACTCCTGAAATCCCAATTTGCAAAAGAGATCTTTCACCCAACAGAGGGATAGAGAGATTCCTGACACCTTGAAAAAGACTATGCAAACACAAACAAGTCATCTAAATATGGAAAAATGTGAATACTCTGGAGTCTGCAATGAGCTACAGCCAGAGCTAGACACTTTTTGAACACTCTTGGTGCAGTGGATAATCCAAAGGGTAAGACAGAGAAGTGATCCAGAAACATAAAACCCTAAGAAACATCTGAAGTCTAGAGGAATAGGGATGTGATAAGCAACTTCTAAGTCTAGTGTTAATAGGAAACTTGAAAGAGAAAGAAGAGGTAACAGGTTGTCAAGTAACATTTTGAATTTGGGCAAGATCACCACAGGTTTAGAAAAGAAAGATGAACTGGTCTCCAAGCAAGAAAGTAGGGATTTCCTCTCACTGCCATCTGTAACTTTGATGTCTGAAACAATCTGTTGTCAAAGAAAAAATGGAGATTCAAACTTTCTGGAAGAGATTAGGGTCCAAGGTGGGGGGGGGGGGTCACAAGGTCTCTTGAAAAGTCATTCAGACTTGGACTGTCCTTGATTTTGGGAGGTTAGAGACTTTTTTGGAAACCCCCTGCCATTTCTTCTTAAATGTCTGTCTGCCTGAATTCTGTTGAGGCTGTTTATTCATAATTTGTTTTACCAAAACTGGATGAGAAGAAAGAAAATTCCTCGAACAATTTGAAAAAGGAGGGCTGAAACATCTTAGAGATTCCCTAGATCAGCTTGCCCCTTTCATCACACTTTCTGATCATCTCTGAAGAGGGACCAAATACTAAATAAATCTCTACCCAAGGGAGAATTTAAAAACTCATTTCTGTCATCATCTGATAAGTTGAGAATGCAGCCAAACAAATCTCCTTAAAACAGTAACAGTGGCCACTGCCCTGGAAGAAGTATCAACAGTCATATGCAGACTGCAATCAATGAATAATGACCTGTGCAACAGAACTGTTATTTAGAACAGATTTTTCTTCACGAGAAAAAACTGCAGATGAAACATTCCTCATACGTTCACAATTTGTCAGAACTAACATGAACCTGACAATTCTAAATTCTGAAAATCAAAGTTGCACAAGAATACACTTTTTTTCTCATACCTATCAATTATTTCCCATCTTTATTAGAAAGAGTAGGATATGAATTAACTAAGTGCTTAGCAGAAGTGGAATCAACTAAGGCTATAGCTGCTGGGTCAGGTTAGGGAACCAAGCATAAAAATGTAAAAGACTGAGGAACTTTATACATCCTATCTGCCTTTTTAGAGACAACTGGCTGAATATCAGCAAAACTACAGGCAGTAAGACAGACATCCTTGTAAAGCAGACAGGTCAGAAGGAATGGGTGTAGGTTGTGGAAAATCCTTCTGTAACATCTCATAGTATTTTCTGTGAGCTGAGAATCCTCAGTGTTCTCCCACTGAAAACACTGACACATTCTAATAGTCTCAGAGAAATAGAAACCTGTACAATGAGAATCAGAAACTGAGCTCTCCTCTGAGCCTGAATCAGAAATCTGAGGACAAAACCCTGAATCCATCTCTGTGTCCTCCTGTTCACCCTGCGAATCTTGAACGTCTTCAGGAAAACAAAAATTCCAATTTCTTTTACCGGGAACTACTTTACTAAAAGGATCACTAGCATGAATTAAACCCTGAGCTAGGCCTGGTAAACTACTCCTGACAAATCAAATTAAGGAGGGGGTAGATACATGCTTGGCTTTCAGTTTCTTTTTGACAAGAAAAATTGGGCCAACCGTGTTACTAATAGTAGCCAACATTTTCTCAGGAATGGGTACAGCATTCTGACAACAGTGACGCCTTCCCTGCTCCCATTCCCAGGGCTGACAAGAGTGTCTCCCTTGTGCTCCGAGGGGACTCCAACGGCTGCAGAGGTGATTTGGAGTAAAAGATGATTGGTCTGAGGTACAACGAATAGCCACAGCAGAATTATTCACCTGCAGATGGATTCATATTTCTAGCCTGCTGTGGTAGCAAAGGATGTTTGTTTAACTTTTTCTTTTTGTGGTTAGAAAAAGGATGGACTGGTAGTCTGATCCATCATCAAGCCTAAAATGGTGCTGCTTTCCCAGCCAAAAAAGGTGTAATGCCAGTAAAACTACCAGTCCACAAAAAATCCTTTTTAGTTTTTACAGGTAAAACACAGTAAAAAGCACTTAAACACTAAGGTAGCTCGCACAACCAGGACAGTACCTTGTTAAAAGCACAAAAAAATAAAACAGTTCTGCTAATGAAGAGTTCCACACAAGCAGGAAACTGATTCTTAGTATCAGCATTTTCTCATAACCACACTAATCCACTGAATGAGTAAAATGGCAAACTTACCACAATTAACAACTTGAATATCACAACATAATTAAACGCTTTTGTCCTGTTAATACCTAGGAATTCATCAAAAGTAAGTGTATTTGTCACAATCGGTGGTATCTCTCACATACGTGCTGAATAAATTACTTCCATATGATGGAAAGGCAATAGAGGACCACTTTGAGTGAGTCCCATCCCCAGCCATTGTATGATGACCCAAGCACATCTATCCCTTCCAGGACAGGTATGCCCAGCCTCTTTGTTTTTCCATCAGTCACCCGAACTGCTAATGAAGCCAACAATTGAGGGCAGTAGTGAGGGGTTTTATACACATATGCCACTAAGGTAACTACCCAAGAGTAATACTGCAGCCTAAGGACATGATACTTTTGGTTACAGACAGCACCGTGACGACTGGGTCTATGGTAATCCTTTGAAGGGGATAGGGATCTAACATTTGTGGAACTTCTATAACCATAGCTGGAGTGAAATTAGCATTAAATTTATCTGCTAGTATGCTGGTAATATTCTTTCGGCCAGAGTGCATACCATCTTTGTCCAATAGCTAAGAGTAATGTTATTGTGGATTTGTGTCCTGATATAGCTAAATAATGACATGTCATTATTCTTGCTTGCTACAGCTATTTTTAGTTTGTGCTTGGCTTTACCCATTTTAATGGTGATTTTTACTTAACTGACTTTCTTGAAGTCTGTCAGGTGGATAAACTCCAATTTTGCTGTAAGCATTTACTTTTTTTTGCTTTTATTGTACAGTTTACATAGGTTGACCAGCAAGGTGGTTGATTTTTTAATTTCCCGTTTAATTTGGCCACACTGAGGACTACCTGACTATACAACTTTGTAAATGTGAGTAAAACTCCTGGCTTATTAGCATGGGGGTGTAGGTATTGCGACAAAATTTCAAAATAGGGGAAGTGATCTCCACAAAAAAAAAAAAAAAGTCACCAGTTGTGTCCACCAGTGTTCCGTGCTGGAACAGCTCATGTTTAATATCTACTTTTCTGGAGTAAAAACCAATACCAATGGGCTCTGGATGACTAGGTTTGCAGGTGACTGAAACCTAGGAGCAGTCACTGAATCCCCAAATAACTTACCCATTCTGCAGAAATGTATGCCCCAAACAACTGGTAACAAAATCAAGGACTGAAACTAAATGCCAAAAAATGCATTGTCTCTTTTGGGAAGTCATCTACCCCAGGTAAAGTACAGTTGTGTCAAGTCTTACCATAACAGTAGCTGTTCTTCTCTTCACTGCTGCAATATTCTTAACCTTAGGGATCTCCTTGCCAAGGATAGCCCAAATGTCCGGCCAGCATACCAAAGCCTTTAGATTTTTTATGTGCTGTACGTGACACATATGCTCCCAGTACAAGGTGATGTACGAGCACAGTAGAAGTAGAAATTTTCCACAGGACAAAAAGGAGGTTATGTACATCCAAATGAAGAAAATGCAGTTGGAAAAGGAGAGACCTTCATCTGGAGGATAACTAGAGAAAAAAAGGGGATGGAGGGAGGGACCTAATACTGAAACAGTAAAGAGGAATACATCTATTGTTATGGCAAGATTTTACACAACTGTATTATGTCCTTCTATATCATTGTTGTAGTACTCAAACTTAGGAAGAGTATAAAAGCTCAAGAAAGAGAGTGCAAAATGGAAGAAGAGCCCTCAACAAACTTGTGCAGACAGCTCTAGCAAAACCTGCCCTGGCTGTAGAAACAAAATTCAATTTGTAATGCTTAATAAAGGTATGCACTGAGGACCAAGTAGCAGCTTCAAGGATGGAACTAGTGTCCAAACCCTTGAAGAAAGCATGAGATAAAGCAACAGCCCCAGTGGAATGAGCTCTAACTGAACTAGACAGACATTTACCATGAAAAGAACAAGAAAATAAATGGCCTTAGATATCAAGACAGAGATAGTTTGCTTTGAAACAGCTAAACTCAAACTCCAGGGATGAAAAGAAGTAAAAAGCTGGTCAGACTTACAAATGGTCTTAGTATTATCCAAATAATACCCGAGCTGTCTGTGCAAATCCAAGGTATGCAGGGCCCTCTCACTAGAAGACTGTGAAGAAGGAAAAAGGGAAGGGAGATGTACTGCCTGAATTAAGGACAACTCATTAACAACCTTGGGCATAAGAGGAGGATTAGTAAGAACAGACACCGTCTCTGTGGAGGGAAAAAAAAAAAAAAAGGAGGAATGCAGATAAGTGCCTATAGCTCAAAAACGCTCCGAGCAGAGGTAAAAGCAAGCAACAAGACAGTCTTCCATGTACAGTATTGCAGAAACGCTGAAACTGCAGGTTCAAATGGAGCCTGGGTAATTTTTTTCTAAACAAAAGTAAGGTCTCAAGGAGGAGGAACAGGTGTCCTTTGGGGCCTAAGATGCAGGATGACCTTAAGAAAATGTTTGGTCTCAAAATGAGAAGTCATAGGAGGATTCAAGGGAAGACAGGCAGAACTAGCTGACAAATAGGTCTTTACAGAAGAATAGGCCAAGCCAGACTGGAGCAACTTACACAAATAAGGGAGGACCACAGGGACCTCCAGTGAAAAAGGGTCCTGGCTATAACTACGGCAGTAGACCAAAAATCTTTTCCATTTGGCAAACAAGAATTTCTGGTTGCAGGTTTTCTTGCCTTCTGTAAAACCCTGAATATGTACTCAGAAAAAAGGTGCCTAAAAGGGATCAAAACCCTAAAACCCTCAATGTCAGTTGGAGAGTGGACATTATGATGGATGAGTGACTCCTTGTCCTGTGTGAGGAGGTCCAACCAGTGACATAACTTATGGTGACTGCCCCTGGCCAGATGCATTAATAGAAGAAATAGTGCTATCTTGGCCAAAAGGGAGTCACTAGCAAGATTTTGGGGTCCAGATTAATCGTCTGCAGGACTCGTGGAAGTAGAGGAAGGGGAGGGAAAGCATAAAGATGCATCCCTTTTCAAGGGAAAGAGTGTCCATCTTTCATGCCAAATGACATGACACTCTGGAAGAGAAAAGAAGGAGCTACCCCTTCAGAGGGAAGGCAAAAGAATCTACTGGAGGAATATTCACTGATGGACTATGTCCAGAAACTCATCTTTGTGCAGCATCCATTCGTGAGCCTGTGTTTTAGACGTACTTAGAGTCTTCCACTAGAATGCTCTCTGAAGGAATAAGCATTGCCTGAAGAGTTAGCAGATAACTAATAGTCAGATCCCAGACCTGAAGAGCCAGCCTGCAAAGAAAAAGGACTTTGTGCTCTCCCCACACTTGTTGACATATCACATCACTGTGGTATTGTCTGTGTAAACCTTCAGATGGACTGTAAAGACCATGGAGTGAAAAGCCTGAAGGGCCAGAATCAGAACTTTCATTTATTTGACGGTAATACTGTCTGACTTCTGATGGAGGGCAAGAGGCCTTGAACTTTCAGGTGATCACAGGAAACCCCCCCATCCCATGTCTGAGGCATCAGTGAACAGTTCTTAAGAA
Organism: Protopterus annectens; assembly: GCF_019279795.1. Taxonomy (NCBI): domain Eukaryota; kingdom Metazoa; phylum Chordata; order Ceratodontiformes; family Protopteridae; genus Protopterus; species Protopterus annectens. The sequence continues at coordinate 16,573,475 of NC_056730.1, forward strand.
GGAACCAGAGGGTGAAAGGCAGGCCTGGGTTGAGGGTAAGTTGCTGAATCTCCACTCAAATTCCCACCTGAGACAAGAAAGGAGAGGCAATCTGAAATGCAGAGGGTATCAATGCTGAGGTCATAATGACTTGAGGTACCACTGAAATTTCCGCATATGCAAACTGGCAAGAAGGAGCATTGATATAGAAGAAGCCATGAATCCCGGGGCTCGAAGAAACTCTCAAGCTGGAATGGCATGCAGAGGAAGACGAGACTGAAAGAAGGCTATTAAGGACAAAATCTTTGGAGGTGGAAGAGAGGCCAGTGTTGGTACTGTCTGTATCCTACAGCCAAGATGCACGTGATCCTGGGAGGGAATCAGCACAGTCTTTGGAAGTGAGAGTGAACCTCAGACTTTGAAGGAGAGATATGATGATCTCTAGAGCCTGTAACAGACAACTGTGAGAAGGTGCCTGAATAAACAGATGGTCTAAAGAAAAAGTATGAATGCCTTGGTGCCTGGAAAGGTCAACTACAGGAGCTAGGCATTTTGTGAATACGCTTGGGGCAGTAGAGAGACCAAAAGGCAAAGCAGAGAACTAAAAATGAGGGGATAAAAAAGAGAAACAAACATTTCCTGAAAGAGGGTAAATAGGAATATGATGGTAAGTATTCTTCAGATCCAAAGGCACCAGAAAAGCCTGGGGCAGCAACACAGGAGACAGTATTGGAAGAGGAAGCATCGAAAAAAAATGAATCGAGAAAAGTGTTGAGCAAGAAGCGGTCCAGATTAGGCTTCCAAGAGCAGTCCTTTTGTGGAACTATGAACATTCTGGAGTAAAATCTTTTTGTCGCTTGGGAAGAAGCGACAGGCTGAATAGTTCCCTGGTCCCCTGAAGGGACCCAAGAACCTCTGATAAATGAGGAATCTGCTCTTGAGGAAGCTGAGGAATCTCTGAAAAGGGAGAAAAGGAGAGATGGACAGAACCCAAGAATCCGAGGCAATGAGATGCAGTTTGGAAGACAGAGGGAAAGCCAAAGGGACAACAAAACCTGACTGAGGGTTAACAGGGACAAAACATCAAAGAGAAGTATGATTAGCAGACAAAGGAGGCTTCTGAGCCACAGAAGCTTCAGAAAAACTTAAGAGGAGCTTACCTACCACCCTTCCTGTCTTTAGTGGACCGATGAGGTTGCCTGCGATCAAAAGCAGACCTATTAGGATACTTCCTCTGAAACTTGGAGATAGGAGACACAAAAATGTTGAACATTCTGCAAATTTCTACCTTTTTCTTGAAGAGATTTATCAGCAGCAAGAGTCACAGAGAGATTATTACTATTCAAAGGAGCATCCAGCAACGTGGCCTTAATCTCCTCAGGTAACCTGGAAGAGGCATCAGCAGCATCACAGCTGCACTTGATAAGAGTGGCAAGCCACCTGAGAGGCAGAACCTAAAAGAGGATATCAGAAATAAGCGGACAAGCCTGGGCAATCAAAGCCAAAGCACACTTGGGTCATGTGGGTCTGGTAATTGATAGACCTAAAGACCAAAGTGGAGCCGTTTAGATGTTCTTTCCAATTCTTTCCAATGCACTTATTCAAAGCCAGAACCTTGGTAGGCTCATCAAAGGAGACTGACAGTACAGCAGGATCAGCAAAAGGACACTTAAACAGGAAGTGACAATCCTTAGGAACCTTACAGAATTGGTCAGGTTTCTCGGGAGGAAGAGGTTAATAATCAGTAGTCTTAGAGGCCATTATAAAGGTGTCCAACAATGCAGCCGACACAGGAGGGACTGTGGAAGGTTTAAAAGTGTCCAGCAGAAGTGGCTCATAATACCTCTTCTAAATATCAGACACTTGAGAAGAATCCCACTTAAAGCATTCCATCATTTTGGCTACTGTCTCTCCAAAAGACAATTCCTCAAAAGAAAACTCAGAGTTAATGGACTCCTCTTCATCAGAGCCATAAGCCAAAAGAGAAGGCATCTGGGAAGAGTAAGACAAGGACCTGTTCATCAAACTCTGAATCCTCATCTTAGAGATCAGGTTCTCTAGGCCTTTTCAAAGGAATAGAAGTCCAAAGGGGGGTTGGCACAGAAACCCCTTGGGGAGGTTTCAGGGCTATTAAAGCATTAAACATGCCCTGAGTAAACCCCTGTCATTCCCTTTGAGGGTTTTTGGGATGTACTAAAGAATATTTAGCCTTCTGTCAATTCCTGGTAGGGATGTCAGCCGTAACAAACACAGGATGTTCCAAACCATGACAGGATTCAATAGGAGTACCTGGAACCTCTTCCCTGACAAGAATCTGCAAAATCCCTCCAAGGCCTTCTGAGATAATCAACTGCTGTTCCCCTTAATGTCCACAGCAGATACATGCAAAACTTCAGAGGAGTGAAAAGAAGGATCCACGCTGTTCTCCAACAGGGTCACAGCAGAGCAATCCGAAGTTGACACCGGAAGGTCTACAGAGCTTTCACTCACTTCCAGACACACATCCAGTGGAGGCTGGACAGCTAAAGAAACCGGCCAAGATTTCTTGGTATTCTTCTTGCTTAATGGGAGTACCTCATTGTTAATCTATTCTGCCATGCTACCTTGGGCTAACTGTTTAAGCCTCTGACTTTTGAGATAGATGGCTAGGGAAGACAACTGGCTTATAACAGGCACAAATGCCTTACAACTACTACAGGAAGTATGGTCACGGGAAGCACCCAAACAAAAGAAACATTGTTTGTAACAATCCTTATGGGGGAATCTGCCTCCCACACTGACATCTCCCACTCTGAGATGACATGAATTCCAGGTAACCAAAGGAAAACAGGACCAACAGTAAAAAGAAAAATGATGCCAATTGGGAAATTATTTAACAGCTAGGTATCCAGCACAGAAAGGGGCATTCAGACAGATGAGCAAATATAGCATTTCAGCTGGCAGCAAAGAAGGTCTAGGTAACTGCATCCATACGTAACCTTTATGCCCTACATTCTGTACAGGGAGCATATAAGTGATGTACGCTGTATACAAACTCTAAAGGCTTTAGTATATTGCCCGGTCAATGGACTATCCCTGGCAGAAAATCTCTAAGGTTAAGAATACTGCAACAGTGATATGGAAGGACATCTACCACACTGATAATACCCCCCTAAGAGTTGAATCAGTTGTTCGGCATTTGGGTGACCTATGTCTGCTATACAAGACCTCTTCCAAACCAATACTGATGAATTTAGTGCACCATCAGCAAATCAAAGGCCATCAGAAATAATTTGTCTAGAGATCCAAACCTCTTCTACAACATTAACAGAATGGTTTGGGAGGATGGGTGTATCTCAGAGGATACGGCTGCTCTGGAATAGTCTCCTCAACCATGTAAAACAAAGCTTGTCCCTGTCCACATTCAAGCACAACCTGGATCTATGGATGGGAAACAGAAAATTTACCCCAGGACTGCCCCCTGTACTACTAATGGACACAGGTTTTACCTCTAGCATAGGTCCCCCCTCACATTATCTATGGTATAATTCCAGTTATTCTCATTAGTGGTGATAATATCATAATTGACCATGGGATGTGTAAGGCCAATCTCTAACCATATGGGATAGGTTAATTCTAGCACAAAAAAGGAAAGTGGTTAGGCTTAAAATGACCCACAAGGGCAGATAAACCAGCACTTACCTGTCAACCTATAAAAACTCACTGCAGTGTTTTAGGATGCCTGTTTTTTATAAAGTCCTTACACTCAAAGAGATGACCAAGGAAGTGTTTGTAGTTTTCACAGAAAAGACCCCTGCATTGTGCTCAGATTTGACCAGGGCTGCTTAAGGTGGGGTGCAGAAGAGTACTTGAGTTAAGTTTGCTTAGGCAAGATCTAGAATATTAGGACCCCGGGTCAGTAAGCCAACGTTCCATGGAGTTTGATTTATTAGGTCAAGGAACCACTGGGAATGCCCCCCGTTAGTGATGTGTATCTTTTCAATTAACAACCAGACAAGTGAAGTCCACACAATAAAAGTCATGCAGTTTCTGGTCAATTTTGGGTAACACATTTAGAAAAGTTCATGGCCATACAGCTGGCTATTAAAGTTGCAATTTATCTTTAGAGTTATTTGGAGTTCTGTTTGAGGTTCATGGGAATCTGTCTGGAGATGATGGGGTCTTGGACAAATACTGATAATTCCTCACAGTTACCCATGGGTCCAAAAGTGTGAAAGGTACTGAACCATGGCACAGGGAGAGTTTTACTTTTCAAATGAAGTTGTGTCTCTATTATTACACAAACATGGATATGTTCAATTTCCAAGAGAGAAACAAGATCAGGCAACTTATTTTGACTTTTGTCAGCAAGTACAACACCCTTCACAAGGTCAGAAATGGAATCTAGTGCACATTTGTTTGCTAATATGGGAAGTATGCAAAAGCTAACATGAAAGGCACATGCCATTCCTTGCTAAGTAAGTCTATCGTCTTGTCCAAAATTACATATACTGGAACCTCCCCTGAATGACCCCATCTACTTAGTCAGTTATTTTATTTTTAAGTCCTCTGGTTGCTCTCCCATTGGCATGCATGCTACAGGAGAAAGGTGAAGCCATCTCATGACAAGGTAGTCTGGCTTGCCCCACCCCCACCCCCACCCTCAACCAAGGCCAAATGGCAACTGAAATCATGCTCCACATCATAGAAACAGCCATCCTTCTTTCCCCTTAAAGTCAACTTGCTTCATGCAGAGCAGCTTGGGGATTTTTCCTATCCTTAACTTTCCTGCACATGCAGACATCACCAGTTGGGGCTCAGCAAGCAATACAGATCATCCCCTGAGCTCATGCTCCACCTTGGGCCCAGAGGATGGTCACACCTTCTCAATCCTTCAGCCAGGTATTCTCTCTGAACTCCAGCGTATGTCTCAGCACTCAACCCCCACCCCCCACCCCCACTCCCACCCCCAATAGTCAAGCACATCTTTCCTGATGTGCTGTCAAGCATTCAAGCTGCTAATCAAACTTGGGCCAGATGGGTCACAGAGTTTTATTCCTATACTCCACTAGGGCAGCAACTACTCAGCCAATTACATTTTATTTGGATCTGAGCACCATTCCGGGTGATAATAAAATTCCATTCAAGACAAGAGTACTGTCTGCATTGGACATGTGAACATTCTATATCTAGCGTGTTCGCCTGAGTTGAAAAACTCAAATCATTCATACAGACATGAGCCACTACCAGGCTGTAGTCATGTGTGTCCAGTTTGAGGGATTTTAGAGCCTTCGTAACATCACTGATCCAGTCACCAGACAGACAGCTGAATACCACTCTATTCTTACCCAGTCAGGTAAGAGAAGAATGTCTGCCTAACAGTCATTAATTTGTAGACTTCCTGGAAGTAGTCTGGTTTTAGCTCTACAACACTATGACTCCCTGTACCAAGTGACATATGTACACACACACACACACACACACACACACACACACACACACACACACACACACACACACACACACACACACACACACACACACAAAATGTGTGCTGAATGAGAGTGATGGTGTTATGGTACTGGTCTAAGGCCAAGGCCTGATTGTTTTGATCATGGGATGCTTAGACAGAGATTTATTTTAACACACTCAGCATATGTGCATAAAATACAGGCATGCAGAGATTGGGGTGGGCTTCTGTGAGACTTACTAATTATATGTATGGGTGAGAGGATTCCTTCAAGTTAAGTAGGTTACTTACACCTCTCAGAAATTTTATCATGTTGTTCTAGTAGCAGATGGTTATTTTGATAAACAGGCAGTTGCTACATTGCCAAATATCAAGTGCTAAAAGTCTGGCTATAAAAGGGGTAAAAACAAACTGAACTTGCATCCTGGCCAGATAAGTTGAGAAGGTAAAAGCTATTTGAAGTTTTAATTAACATGACTGCCACTTTAATGTTTAAGGCAGGTTTTATTTACCTTTAACTGATACCTACATGTACTAATAGCAAAAACTGTGCATTAGATGCGTATATATGATGTGTTTATGTCATCTACTCTAGGGATCTACCACACTGACAATACATCCCTAAGAGCTGACGTTTGGGATTTGGGAACTTATTGTGGATAGTTGATTAACTTTGGAACAAATGTGTCTATCATTTTAAGAAAGTCCTTCTATATTGCAAAGCTTATAAACAAAGGGATTGTGTGTAGATCTAGGGATGTTATTGTCCTCCTTTACTCAGCCCTCAATGGGCCAATCATTGAATATAACGCCCCCTTTGGCATGCAGCTGGCCAGACTCATGCAACAACCGGAACACCCACACACAGACACCTTACTGAAAGAAAAACAAGGCCTAAACAATATGTCCTATATGGACCAAATCAAAGCCCTGTTACTAAACTTGGTATCCTACTGACTACTAAGTGTAGCCCTGTGTCTGGCATACAAGACATCCTCTGACCCATTACTGATGGATTTACTGCACATCAGTAAGTCAAAGTCAAATGACATACAGAAATACTCAGTCTAGGATCTGAACCTCTTCTGCAACAACAGAAAGGTTTGGAGGGACAGGTATATTTCACAGAAGATACTGCTACTATGGAATAGGCTCCCCATCCACATAAAACAAAGTTCATCCTTGTCCATTTTCAAGTGCAACTAGGATCTATGGAAGGGTAATAGAAAATTTACCCCAGGACTGCCCCCTGTACTACTAATGGACATATGCAGCTCCTAAATGCTTTATCCCATGCATGGGTCCCCTCAAATTACCTATGGTTTTGATCCTAGTTATTCTCATTAGGGGTAATATACAATTATTGCTCATGGGATGGGTAAGGCCAATTTATAACAAAATGGGATAGGTTATTTTGAGCACAAAAAGGGAAACTGGCTAAGCATAAAATGCCTTGCAAGAGCAGCTAGCCTAGTAGTTACCTATGAACCTATTCCTTTAATGTATCAGTAGTAAAGACAGTACAAAGTGAGCAAGTGCAAGCAAGATCATAGCCTGTTAGAACCAGCATGTGAAAAAAAGATGTATATATCACAGTAAGAGAGTTCATATTCAAGTAGTAAATACAGTACTAAATTCACACGGGAGGAAGGTTGCATTAAAAATAGCATAATTCAAGAACAGTGCAGTAACTATCAAATGCCAATGGAGTAGAAAGCATGGATACTGAAATTGGTACACCTTGTTTGCTGTAGCACAGGCTAGATCCAGGCCTGCTGAATCTAGCTTTGTTTGTATGCTTGTTGTTTGTTTATTTCCCTGAAACACTAATTTCACCTAAAACACGGCTTTTCAGCGCTTCTGTGGATCCCTAGTGATATCTGCATTGCTTGCTGTACTTATTTCCTTGTTTCACTTGAAAGAAAGTTACTGTTTGTCGTTTTTGCATTTACGTTACCTGTAACACATTGCATTTAAGTTACCTGGCACTTGCTCACTAAGTCAGCACTAAAAAATTAAAAGCACTACACCCTCACAAACTCCCCTTGAGTACCTTGTTCCCCATTGGCCCTTTTTTCAATTATAAAAGAATTCCCAATACTATTCTAGCATGTCCAAAGGTCAGTTGTCAATCTCCTCTCCGGTCCAGCTGGTGAATCTGGGAATCTTGAGGCAATGTTACAACTGCCTCATGTACACAGACAACCCTCTCCTCCTCCCAACAAATTCCAACACATGTGAGAGATGCAACCATATAGCCAAACTGGAGGCTAAGCTCTCTCAACTCAGTACTGGCGTAACCAGTCAGGAGGAGAAGGAAACCACACTCACTACAATTCCAGTCTCACATAGACGCACCACGACAGCAAACCAAACACATAAACATACAAAAACATGCTCGGAGGCTCTAAATAAAAATCTGCCTAAGCAGCAGAGACCTCCAAAGCAGACACCCAAGCCACCGCTACCACAAAACAAAACACGTGCAACACATAGCTCACAAAGCCAGTGTGCCGAACAGTCACAGCCCTTAAGGCTAAACAACACACCTGATACACTTGTAATAGGTGACTCTATCGTCAGGCACACTGACGTCCTGCTCACCAGGCTGAACAAGGAGAAGGTCATGGTGAGCTGCCTGTCGGGCGCTAGGATCCGCCACATAACACAAGCACTCAGGTCACTCCAAGGCAAGTACAAATATGACTCCATCATTGTCCATGCTGGTGGGAATGACCTGAGACGTACCTCCCTGGACTACATGAAAAGAGACATAGAGGAGCTCTCTGAGCATGTAGCCCAGGCCAGTATGACCCTGACCTTGAGTAGCATCTTACCCTCACCAAGAATGATGCCACAATATGAAGACAAGATGATCAATTTCAACAATTGGCTTACGTATTGGTGTCATTCAAAGGGGAACCAATGCCTGTCAGCCTGGGATGACATGCTCGACAAGCCACGATGCTTCGCTAGGAACGGCTTGCACCTGTCACCCCTGGGCTTTCGGATATTGGCAAAGGCTCTTGCTACCCCCATAGTGCCTTTTTTAGGCAAGGCTCAAAAGGCAAACCCACCTCCTTAGGTATCACAAGGGATAAGAAACTAAGAGTAATGCTACTCAACGCCAGAAGTCTAAACCTCAAGATGCACGCACTCGAAACTCTCCTTAGCATGGAGAACATTGATATCTGTGCAGTAACAGAAACCTGGTTCAAGGCTCCCGAGAGCACCCCAGCACTACCAGGTTATACCTCATACCATGCTTTTCAGCCCCAAAACTTGGACCGAACCACAAAAGGAGGGAGTATCAATATTCGCCAAAGATACCCACACCTCCAGGTTGGTGGCACAGCACGAAGCATCAGAGACTATCCATGTGCAACTAACAGTGGGTAAAACTGCCTTCCAGTTTATAGCCTGCTACAGACCACCCTCCCAAACCCAAGAACCCCACTCGTCCTTCCTGAGAACACTGGAAAATATGAAGGTCTCTCCAAACACCATTATATTGGGCGACTTCAACTACCCAAACATAGACTGGGAGCATTACTCTAGCTCCAACACCCTAGCCCAAAGGTTCCTAGAATTTATAAACTCAAATGCTATGGAACAACTTGTTACCACTCCCACAAGAGGGGAAAACATACTGGACCTGATCATCACCAACATGGGGACTCTATGCTCCAGACCAGAAGTGTTTCCCTCACTGGTAAGATCAGACCATAAACTAATCTCACTGGATATTCACATCCCGACCCCACGCCCTGCCCAGAAAACCACAGTGAAAATCTTCTCTAAAGCAAATTTCACACTCCTCAAAACAGAGGTGGAATCCTTCAAAGCCCCTGGGCCTGTGGAAAATACGGCCCAAACTGCAGAATCCTTTATAAACGCATTCTATGAACACCTTCAGGAATGCATGGATCTTGCAATCCCAAATAAAACCAAGACCCAATCCTCCAACGGCAGACGTCCTGTCTGGTGTACCCCAGCCATAAACAAACTATACAATAGAAGGAGGAAGCTACTACATGACAGAGCAAAATCCCAAAAAGGCAAGGCATCTCTGATCAGTATTAGCAAAAAACTACGGGCACTCATAAAATCTTCTAAGGCCAGCGGCGAGAGAAAAATTGCACAGGACACTAAGGATAATCACAAGGCTTTCTTTAGTTATGTTAGGAACCTGGGTGGGAATTCCCAGATATGCTCAGAATTAGTCCAAAATGACAAAAAATACACCAAACCCACAGACATTACCAACATCCTAGCTGACAGGTTCAGCGCAACCCCCCCACCCCCACCCCACCAAAACGGCAAATATCTATCCCAGCAGAGTGCTGCCCCCCTGACATCTCAGATGCTCAGGTAAAAGCAGCCCTCTCCAAAGCAAAAAACACAGCATCAATGGAACCAGACGGTGTCCCGGGCTGCGTCGTACATGAACTCCAGGAAGAGCTAAACCCAAACATAAAACTACTGTTCAATCTCAGCCTTACTACAGGATATGTACCCAAAGAGTGGCGTGCAGCAACAGTGGTCCCTCTCCACAAAGGTGGTGCCTCAACGGATCCTGGAAACTATCGCCCCATAAGCCTGACTAGCTTGGTCTGCAAAGCTATGAAAAGGATCATCATGGACCTCATAAATAAAGATATTGGGGACGTATAGACACTGGATCCTACCCAGTTCGGCTTTGTTAAGGGCAGATCCTGTCTCTTAAACCTGGTTGATTTCTTTGAAACAGTCACCAAGGCCATTGACGAGGGGAAGGTGGTCCACACAGCCTACCTGGACCTCGCAATAGCCTCCGATACAATACCCACTCGGGCATTATAGATAAGCTCACTAGCTTAAATATAAACCCCTATGTCACTAGATAGGTTGCAAACTGGCTCAAGGACAGAACACACATGGTTAGAATTGCTGGAGCCATGTCAGACTCCAAACCAGTTACAAGTGGCGTCCCACAAGGCTCAGTCCTGGGACCTCTCTTGTTCGGTATATATTTCTCGGAGGTACAGGCCAACATGGAAGGACTGTGGCTGATCAAGTTTGCAGATGACTGCAAACTAGGCGTCATAATCGACTCTCCAGCCGACACAAGCATCCTACAAAAGGGCCTCACAGAAACAGACAACTGGTGCCAGAGCCATGGCCTCAAGCTAAATGCCAAAAAGTGTACAGTCATCCCCTTTGGCAAAAACAAAGTGCCCACAAATTACCACACAGGTGGTAATCCATTAAGTACGGAAGAAGTAATTAGGGACCTGGGGACCCAAGTTGATAGCAATCTCTCATTTGAAAACCACGTGGCCAAAGTGGTTAGAAAAACATTTTATATAGCCCACCTAATCATGAAGGGATTCACATCTAGATCAGGGGAGGTCATCATGCCTCTTTAACTCATCCCTCATCAGGTCCATAATTGAGTACAATGCCCCTTTTTGGATGTATCTTACCAGACACCTGCAGCAACTGGAAAGACCCCAAAAGTACCTCACCAAGAGGATCAAAGGGCTCAAAAAGATGCCATATGCTGCCCGGTTAATAGCTTCGGTAGGGATTTCTGAAGCCGACTCAGCCGGGGCCTCTCTGGCCTCAGTTGTCGGAGGTATGGTTTCGGTCATAGGAAGAACCGAGGACTCTGTTTCAGCCGAAACAGAGACACTCGCGGTAGGCCTAACCGTGGTTTCAGCCGAAACCGCGGGCCGCGAGTGTCTGTCCTTTTCCCTGCGTTTTTTGGTCATATGCGTAGTCGGAGTCTCCGACGGTATTTTATATGCAAAAGCGGTTCCGAAAAATTCTTCTGCAAACTCCGACTGACGTCTAAGAGTCCATCGGTTGAAGGAGGCACAGGCTAAACAAGCTGATACGTCGTGGTCTGGGCCTAAGCAAGGAAGGCAGTAAGAATGGAAATCCTTATGAGGTATTTGTTTCCCACAAGTTAAACAATTATTTACTTTGTCTGACATCGGCTGAGGCAAGAAAGAGTCCCCAACGGGGTACTTAGCTTTTTTCGAAGTCTTCGATAGCTGAAATCTCTGGATCTGACCGACCGGCACTTGCGAACAGCTTCTGCTTCGGGCACCGTGCGCCAAGAAAGACTGAGGAAAATGGCGTCGGCTGATGCCTTTATACCCCAGAAGCTCTGACGTCGGGGAAAGTGCGACATCAGCCGAGGCCAGACCCAGACACTGGAATCCGGCCGACCGAAGGGCTGCCTGAGGCAGGACAACCCATATGTTATGACTGCAGATGCATCCTTGAAGGACATCTCCAGCACTACTCAGTGGCATACCGCCTGCTCAGAGGCGATCTGTGCCTGACGTATAAAGCCATGTCCAACCCGGAATTAATGGACATGCTGCACCTCAAAAAATCCAAATCCCATCGAGCTACGCGCTCGAGAGACTTGAACCTCACCACTGAAATAAATAGGACATGCCGGAGGGACAGATTCATAACCCAGAGGCTCCCTTCACTCTGGAATAAAATCCCAGTCCAGGTTAGGCAGAGTCCCTCATTGACTCTCTTCAAGAGGAATCTTGATGAGTGGATGGGAGATCGTAGGTTTACCCTGGGTATCACTTGTGTGTCACTGTTAGACAGAGGCACAGTATACTAACCTCGAAAAAGGGCATAGCAAAATTTATTTAAAATGGGTGGCGAAAGCCAAACACACTCTGGCTAGGCTTATAAATGCCCTAGGGCAGATAGCCTAGTATGAACCTATGAACCTAAAATGCTATTTATTAAACCTGCACAAAAGACAAAATAGCTGAAAAATAATTATTACAGCTGTTATAAGACTGGTTTGGAGTCAGTTCTACGATTTCCCACTATCAGAATCAAAGCCCATTTAAAAAAATGTAAGTTCACTGCAATAGTGTGGATGGAGGTGCACACACACACACACACACACACACACACACACACAAAATAAATAATTAATTAAAAAATCAAACGTACAGCAGTGTTTCTGCTTTGCAGCAATGGCTTTATGTTTCGCAGGAGTAATCTGTGGTCAGGATCCATTACATATGGCTTCATTTCAGCATTATTTTTCTCTTTCTTTTCATCCTCAGAATCATAGAAGGTCTTCTCATTCATTCCATCTATTGCTTCATCCTAAGGAAAGAAACAAACAGAACTGAGTCTGAATCTCTGAACTCATTAGCGGCATGCCTGCAGTTACAAATGAATCATAAAAACTACTTCACTGTAAATTGCTGCAGAAGAAAATAGCATATAACCATCTTCTAAGTCACATCTAGCTTACATGCGAAATGCTAATATAGCAGGCAGCGTGCTGAATCCGTGATGAGAGTGGAGGTCAGGTTATTACGAATTCTATGGGTATCATGACTGCATTTAGGGATTTCATAGAGGATTGCATCCTCCAGAAAAGAGGGTCTGGTAACTGAACAATGTATAGAAATTCACCAAACCACAAATCTGACGGTCAGGAGTCCAAAAATACTTTTATTAAAAAATAATAAAAAAACTTCAAAAGCTCTCTAGCGCCTTGGCTTCAACAGCTTTTACGGAGTATAAAATTCTCTCAAAGAAGCATTTCTTATATACAAAAAATAATTACACAATAATCAATTAATTAAACAATCAAATCAACCACTTCCAATTGCATTCCATATTTAACCCTTCGGGGACAACACCATCTCAGACTTTAAGCTGAAGACAGATTCTTTCTGGAGCAGTTTATTCTTTATACTAATTTCATTAAAAGGCTATACTAATTTCATTAAAAGGCTCAATATATATATTTGTTCTAAAAATGTTACTTGAAGTCTCTCAATATCAGTATTGTGATGGACTTTAAAGTACATAGCAACTGGACTTTCAATCCCTAATGTGTTGCTTTATTCTAGTTGCAAAAGACGTTTTGCTTTCACCAATATACAGTTTCCCACATGGACACCTAAGTGCGTAAACCACCCCACACACCATCACACCTAAAATTCCCGTGAACCTCATCATTTTTACCATTAATTTTTGGAAAACTACTAACCACAAAACTACAACAGGAACATAGTAGGGACTTTTGGGGTTTGATGTTTATGTCGGGTATAGCGGAATTCGGCATTTCAACTTCTCATGGAAGTGCATCGATTTTACGATGACTCAACTGAGTATGATTCAGGGAAATAAATGCAACCCATTAGACCCTATCTAAAAGAATGAGTGGAGAATATAAAAGAGGAGAGCTGTTTTTAAATTATAAGTGAGATGAATAGGCAACAGTGTTATCAAATGAGATAAAGACAAGCAAAAAGATTTGTAATGAAAACCATAAAGAAACAAAGTTTGTCTCTCTAAATGTAAAAGTCCTAAAGGCACTAAGCAGAAGATGGCATTGCTTGGAACAACAGAAATGCATAACTTTTTAAAAAAGGGTAAGAGAGTAAATAAAAGAAGATGACATTAAAAGAATGGAAGCAAAATGGGGAAAGTGTATTCTTGGTAGGAAAATTGTAGTAGTGCCAGTGATGCAAACAGGTAGCACATTTGCCTTTGTGCAGAAGGCTGTGGGTTCTATTACCTAACCAGACAGATCGACTGCTGACACTGCAGTATAGTATAAGGTGGGCGTGCTGCACCCCTGAGTGTGTCATTAAATTGAGGTTCCATCTGCTTGAGTTAATAGTAACTCAGGCGGATGTAAAGGCTCCCACAGCACCTACCAAAAGAGTAGAAGTTCCCCGATGCCCAGGCCAAATTCCCTTAGCAGTATAAATACCACCTTGGGTCTCCCCTGAAAAGAGTCAACTAATCTAGTGGGACTAACCCTAGTCAACAAAGAATAAATAAAATAAAATAAAAATAAACTGTGGAAGTATGGAAAGGAATGGCAGTTATACAGGAACAGAATTATGGTGGTGGATGCAGCAGAGAAGAAAGTAGAAAGTAGTCTTCTGCATGCATTTACAGACTTCTAACAAGAAAACAGTGGGCAGGATGTTTAAGACAGTGGAATCTGTATACTAAATCATTACAATTATTTGCATTGGAGCTTTAAATAACACGGTGTGAAGGTAAGGCAGTGTTACCTCACACTGGTTTTGGATCCCAGTTGGGATGCTTTCTGCACCGAGTAAACAAGTTTTTCCTTGGAATGCATGGAATTTTCTGGGGCTTCTGAATCATTTTATATGCTGAAGACATGCTGATAAATGAACTGCTGATGTGTGTGCACCCTGCAGTGTACTGGCATCCTGTTCAAGATCAGTTTTACTTAATTACTGTTTGATAATAGTGGGGGTGGATGTAACAAGCTAATCCAGAAAGACCCATGTCTGGAAAAAAGGATATAAAGTTTAACAATGTATTACACAATCAACATAATGTAAATATTGCAATGTCCTTATCTTGAAGCCAAATAACAGAGTTTATAAGCTAATAACTGAAGGTACTATAATATAAGGTGGTATCTTTAATCTACTCACTCCCTTTACCAACTATTTCTCTCAAGCCAACCCTCCCATAACTTTTCGCTTACTTCCATTAAACCTTCCCTCCCACAAACATCATTAAACCTACTTCACTATGCTCATCTATCTTTCAAATCAATCTATCTGCAGCTATGAAGTGTCAAAGTACTGTACTTCACAATCTACACTTCTGTCTTACAACTCAGTAGCCTGCCATCTATTACCAGCATTCTTCTGTACTGTATAAACTACTCATTGCATCTCTCTTACCCCGGCCTATAGCAGACAAATCACTTACCTATGAGTGCTGTATACAAGTCTAAACCTACAAACCAACATTAATAATGCACACTGTTGTTACTCTACTTATTTGCTGACTGCTCACATGTATCTTATTGTCTTCTCACTCTCTTGCCTCATGTTGCCAACTGTTTAAGAACTTTAGCCATGTGTGTAACCTGTACAATGCAATTAAGGTATTTCTTTACTACAATACTTCTACGAAGCTGTTCTTAATGTTAAAGACATTTTATTGATTTTCTCTTTCTGTTTACCAGTTAAGACTACCTAGTCGACATAATATGCACCTTTGTCTTCTAACCATTAATTGATAACGGTTTGCAATGTTTTATTAGACTTGTACTCTTCCTTCTTACTGTACCCTTTTGTAAACAATGCACTTCAGTGGCCTTGCTTGACAAAGGTACTGGGAACTAACTTTGGGCAGCATGATGCCAGGGAATCTTCTTGGGCTAGGCTTATATAGGCTCCAGGGCCGTTAGCCTAGTACACACCTATGAACCTATTCCAGTCAACAAATGCTGCTGCAAATAAGAGAATAAGCCTATATAGTCTGCCCTTCAAATGCATTCAGCATTCCATTTCTCCTGCTTTCCTATACTCCCCCTCACCTCTTCTCCATTTGTTCCATGGCCTTTGAATGTCTTCATGGAGTCTCTTGCCATTACCCATTCTTGTAACTCATTCCTTGCGTACATAAGGATCTCAACGAATAAGTACTTTTGCAGATACATAAAATAGTTGGTCCCTAAAATCTGTTGCCTTAGGTCTCTCATCCCTCTCTCTGCTTCCTCTTCAGTACAACTCTCTTACTTCTCTACGACACAATCTTATGCATCCATATACGATATCTTCCCATCTCTTCTGCTCTCATATAAGAGTTTTAGTTCCTCTTGTCCCTGACCGGTCTTTCTCCTCCTTCCCATGGATTCTCCAGGTGGCCTTCGACAGGACTCGCTCAAGCAGGCTGATATTTGTCTCCTTATACGGTTCTCAGAAAAGCACACAGAAGAAGGTGCAGCCTGGCCAGATTCCAAACTGCACACAGTACAAGCTGTGGAATGACCAGAGTACAATTTAACAGAAGTATTGTATCTCTGCTTGTAAAGTCTACTCCTGAAAGATGCCCATTAGTGTTCTTGCTCAACGAGCTTTTTCACACATTAGCATTATGTCTGCTACTGACAGTGTTCTCATTGGCGGTCCAGTCCAAGTTGTAATCAACACTAGTAGATCCCTTCCCTGCTCCGCTCATATTCCCTGCTACTCCTTCCAGCAAAACTTCAATGATCCTTATCACAATTAAAGTGTGCCATTAAAGTGAGACAGCATGTGACTTAGTGGGCATAATGCTATCTGTTCAGTTATCCGGGTTTAGATTAGCACTCTGTTTTAGATTCATTATTTTAGATGATAGGTTCATATCACAACCAGAACTTAACATAATAGTAAATTTAGGAAATGAATGAAAAGAAAAATGAAAAATTGCATGTCCATTTAAAATGCTATTCTAGTAAAAATGTACAACTAGAAATAGTGAGTATATGAATTATATTAATATTAATTATTATAATTATATTAATATTATAGTACCCCTATACCCTCTCCACCTCCTTAACTTCATACAAATTACCCTAACAGTCCATCCAAACAAGATGATCAATCATATTAACTAATCTAGGTATTATTGCCTAAATAAAATATTCTAAACCTAGGTAATAAGGTATCAATTACCTCCTACCACAACTTACAAAATGTCTCATGCCTCATGGATGGATGTATTCTGCTATGCCTGTAATCAGCCTGTATGTTCTGTAACTGATACCATTGTACTATCTACTTTTTCTTTCTGTATTCACTGTTACTTAATGCTATCTACCTAAAAAATTAGTAAATTGTTGTGTGTTTGGAGCTTTTCTCCCCGGGACATCGCTGAAAATGGATATGTATCCAGTCGGACCATCCCGGTCAACAAATGTAAAATAAAATAAAATAAATAAATAAAATGTCAAAGAGACTAGGCTAAAACATGAAATAGAAAGGGAAGTGATTACTTACACAAAGGGTAGCTTTTTACTTGTATTGATAAATTTTATCTTACTCAGAAAAGGGGCAGTTACAAATAAAAGCAGAGACAAAAACAGTTTGACAGCAAGACACTGTTTGCAGAAATTATGCAGGGAAAGATAAAGGGCTTGGTAAAATTATGTAGAAACCAACATTAATTTTGACTGAAGGAACATGTGAGAGCAGGTTAAAAAATGTTAAACTCAAACGAGAGGATTAAGAAAACAATGTGCATGACAAGATGGACAAACTTTTAACGGAGAAGAAACTAAAAGCTTATGTTGGGGATTAAAAAAAAGGTTAAAATCATTAAAAAGACATTTTCTATTATAATGAAGCATTGGTACTGAAATTGAGGTGTGGAAGCAACCACATGCTCTGCAGAAAGTAAAGCTGCAGAACAGAAAAAAAAACAGTGGTATGGAAGATGGCAAAGGACAAATGAGGAGGTTACAGCTCATGTTAAGAAATGTGTTACAATACCTACAAAGGGAAGGAGGAATACATGTAAGAAAATAAACAAAATGCATGGATGATGGATTTTTTAAACTGAATATGAAAGTAGAAAGGGACCGAAGGAATATAAACAGGAGAAGGTCTTTGCACCACACAAACCTCCTTATTTAGCTGAGAGTAATTTGGACATTACTTCAAGGAGAACTGGACAGCACGTTGCAGCACTGGATGTTATGCTGCCTCGAGTTCTTCATCTTGCAGTTCTTGTTTGGGGGGGGGGGGGACTTCTCCGCAAAAAAAAACTGCATGTCCTCCTTGTTCTCATGTCGGGTTTCTGCAGGGTGATGCTGTTTCCTTCCACATCTCAAAATATGCAGTGGATGAATTGGTGTTCCTCAAACATGTCCACAGGTGCATGTGTGTGTATGTGTACTACAATGGGATGGTACCCTATTCTTGATAAGCTTTTGCCTTGCACCTACTGAGTGCAGGGATAGATTCCAGCTTCACAGAAACTCTACACTGGATTAATTAAGTGAATGGCAGATGAACATATGTAGGTAGAACTGGTAATTTATTTTATTTATTTATTTATTTTAAGTATTAGCTAAAAAGCAGTTTTTAAGTTATGCATTTTTGTGAAGAAGCATATAGATACGAGTTATATATGTGTTTTTAACATAATTCAGAACATTTTAATGAAATCTTTGAAAGAAAATGCTACAGTGTTAACCATTAGTTATTAAATGTCCAATATATGGGTAAAAGTGTGAAACAAGGCAGAATATTTAAAATGCAACTCTTTCATGCCTACGGTGCTTATATGCTACTACACTATTTGCACCTTAAGTACAGGTTCTGACCAGAGCGCTTTCCTCTCACCTGCAGCTCCTGTGAGGGCTCGGTACTTGTATTTTCCTCAAGATGCACATTCAAGATCACAAAGTTCAGTGGCTCTACATATTTGCCTATGTGTAATACACAATCATATTACTCATGCATTTTCTATGGGAAATAGTTATTTACCTTTTATTTTCATACCGGATGGACCACCACAGGAACCAACGGTAAGACATTCAACCCATGACAACATCTCCAGCAGCTTTATTTTAAATTATAGATTTTTTCCCCATTTTAATAAAGAAAATCCTGCTCTCTCCTTAAAGGTTGCATCGTACCTGGATTTTCTTAAGGTAATGTGTAGGATCAGGTTTAGGGTGGGGGTCAGCAGACATGAGTAAGGATGAGCAAGGGGACTTTGTCAATCCATGCATTTAAACACATCATCTTTCCAGATCCCCCATAAACATGGGCACTGCTGAAATAATTCATGTGTAGGTGCATAATTTACTGCCATAACTTTGTTTTACCTTAATGTACTTTGCACCCTTAAAATGTTTAAAACCGTCTTAAATATCACAGCACCATGCTTTCTGAATTCAGGATTTGAAAGGTCCAAGATAATATCTGAAAACAAGGGTATTTTTTCTTGCCTGCCATCTTTGAATTGTGAATCCCTTCTCTTTTTAGCTGCAGTAAGGATGCAGCAAATACTAGAGGAAAAAAATAAACTGCCAGGTTCCTCTATTCAAACTTGTGTGATAAGATCAGACTCCTCCCAACTTTATTTTTGCCTCTGACTCTTCATATATTATCCTTATTAACTGTATTATACTATTTTCAAATTCTAACATTGTCATGCACATAAATTCTCAACAAACCCTATCACACATTTTTCTTGCATCCAAACTAATCAACAGCAGCATTTTTAACATTACAATTCCTTCTAAATTATCACTGTTCTATTAATGTTATCAAATGTTTGTCTCACTTCCACAAAACCACTATGAAACATACAATTTTTCCACTCTCTTAGCTATTATAGACAACCGTTTTGTAACGGAGTCAGAATCAAAACTGGTCTACTTGAGGCAGGGCCTGCCCAATTCTTGCCCTACTTACTACTGACTCTGCTTTCTTCCAGGATACAGATATCCCCCTTCAAAACAGTATTAAACAGTGCCTTCCAGATTTTCAATAGCTTTCATTCTCCCAGCTTTAAAATTTATGTGGGAATTCCATCCATTCTTGATTTTTCTGTTGCCTGGTTAAACATATTTTTTATTTTCCTTTATCTGTTGTTGACTGTTAATTGTTGAGCTTCCGAATACCTAATGTTTCCAAAAATCCTTTCAAATGCATCTCTTTCAGACTTCCCCACTACTCTGCTCTATATTTTCTTAAAACTGCTGAAAGATCTCTATTATCTTTTCATGATTCCTAAATAACATATTTGTCAAAGGGTCTCTGTGTTTTACTACAGCTCTTTACATTTTCTGACGCCCAAGTCTTTGTGCTAAAATAAGTCTGTGCTCTGTGACTATTGCAAAAATAAAGTTTCTCTAAACTCATGCATATCATCCAAATACTCACTTATTTTGCTCTTAGCACTCTGCAGTTGTTCCTCTTTTTGATCTGTAAACCTCCGCCTCTTCTACTACATTCTAACTTTCACCACTCCTAAAGGTTTTATTACCTTTTCCCATATCAACTCCTTTAATTCCACTTGTTGTTGTGTCTTTCGGCTTTTCCCGGTTAGGGGTCGCCACAGCGGAACTCCGGTCCGCTAATGATTGGCAGTAGATTTTTACATGCCAAGTTGCCAGCTCTGACGCACAACCTTCAACGAAGGTACGCCCATTCACGCATGCCTCCACACAGAAGACGCTCTAGCTGAGAATCGAACAGGACAATGTCGTACTGTAATTCCACTATACTTACAAAATCCATCATTGTTTTATATCAAACTATAGCCAGTTCCTCTCGAACAATTTCCATCTGTTTTAATAATTCTCAAACTGCATTTATTACATGTTTTATAAAGCCCCCCTTTTAATATAATTAGGAAAATGTCAGTGCCTTTTGTTTAGTTTAATTTCTTGCATCTTTATGTTAAGTCTTATAGGTGCACAGGCAGATGGCATTTTTGGATGGGTCTTGTTGCTTTTAATATAATGTGTCTGCTACTTTCCATCCAGCCAAGCCCAGTCATTTTATCTTGGAGAACAACATGTAAACTACTTCTTAACTGCTACTATTCAAATAACATCCTCCATACAAATGTTTTATTTACTTCATTAAAAAAAATCTATTGTTTCTAGTTTAAGATTCCCTTCTATAAATGGCCTGTTACAAACTCATTATTTCTTCCAAAATTCTTCTAAGCTGAATAACTTGGGGGAAACGCAGCTACATGCCAATGTAAATTTCAACAGTAGAAGCACCGCCTCAAATCCTCCATTAATATTGTTTCCTCTTCTACTCCAATCAAAGCATCTTTTCTTATCAATAGGACACCCTTTTTCAACAGCTTATGCATACCTTGTAACACTTGAATAAAATGCCTTTTCCATACTTGCAATTTTATACATTTGTCTGAGCTCATGTCAAAATTCTCGAAACAGTTCATTTTACTAAACTCTTCCCCAAATTCCTTTCAAAACAAAGGAAGAACCGCATACAGCTGAAAGAACAAAGCCTCTGCCTTCCAAAGAGAAACCGCAGCTTCACAATAAAGTACAGTTGTGTACACTTACTATAAATGTAGATGTTCGAGTGTATTCACTGTTGCAGTCATCACATTTGGGTTAGCCCTGCCAGCGTAGCCCTTGGCAAGCCTGAATACTAGAGGCTTAGTATTTCTGCGTCGGTTGCTGTCACTTCAGGACTGACGTCAGGTCGTCAGTAGTATTAAGTAAGGCAGCCAACACCAGTACATCAATTTTTCTTGCCCTAACCTGTCAGGAGCCCCAAAGTGGGAGCCAGGTTCTGGTGGAAGAACCCCACCAGTAGAAAATAAATACCAATATGTCCCTTGTAAGGAAAGAGAAGAAAGAAGAGGGGGAGGGAGGGAGGGAAACCAGAACTGCAGCAGTGAATACACTCTAACATCTACATTTATGGATAAGTGTACACAACTGTACTATGTTCTTCGTGTTTCACTGTTGCAGTCATCACATTTGGGTGGATTCCCAAAGCAGAAGAAAAGGGTGGAGGCAGTCGAGGAAACTAAGGGCTGGCTAGGATACCCTGCAAGACTGCAGAGGCAAACCCTGCCCTGGATTTGGAGAAGATAGGAAGGTGGTAATGTTTGGTAAAAGGTGTGAACAGATGTAGAGGTGGCAGCCTTCCACGATGTCCCTGGTGGGTACTCCTCTGAGGAAAGCTGCAGAGGTGGAGGCTGCTTTGGTGGAGTGAGTCCTGACCCCCTTGGGGTGAGGCTTTCCATGTTGCTTGTAGCAGAAATGGATGCCGTGTTCTATCCATTTGGAAATGGTTTGTTTGGAGATGGCTTTTCCCTCTGCCCCTGCAGCAAAGCTAACCAGCAATTGATCAGACTTTCTGAAGGATTTACTCCGGTCTAAATAGAATCTGAGCTATCTATCCACATCTAGAGAGTGCAGGATTCTTTCTCCCTTGTTCTGTGGGTTAGGAAAAAGGTGGGCAAATGAATGGATTGGTTGAGAGCCACACTGGACACCACCTTGGGCATGAAGGATGGGTTAGTCCTGAAGGATACCCTGTCAGCATGGAAGATGATGAAGGGTTCCACAGCCATGAGTGCTTGCAGCTCGGAGACCCTTCTGGCTGAAGTGACGGCCAGAAGGAAAGCTGTCTTCCAGGAGAGAAATTTTAGCTCTGCCGAAGAGGCTGGCTTGAAGGGGGGCAAGGTGACCTTTTCCAACAAAAAGTTAAGGTCTCAAGCTGGGGATGGTGCTCTTCTGGGTGGCCTCAAGTTGCTAGCCCCTCTTAGGAACTGTTTGTTCAGAGGGTGCGAGAAAACGGGCTGCTCAGTGGGGAAATGAGCAGAGATAGCAAAGGCATGAATTTTAATAGAGGAAAAAGAGAGACCACTGTTGTAGCAGGTCAGCTAAGTAATCCAGGATGAGAGGGACGGAGGGCTGTGCCGTATTGGCTCCCTTAGCCTGAATCCAGGTGCAGAACCTTTTCCATTTGTCAGCATAAGACTTTCTAGTGCTAGGGCATCTGGCCTCACGTATAACATCTAGAACCTGTTTACTGAGGTTGGCAGACTGATCGGGGTTAGGGAATAAGCCAAGCTGCCAAATTCAGTGTCTCCAATTGGGGATGCATGAATTCTCCTTCCCTCTGGGTCAGGACAGTTGTAATGTGAGTGAGATGCCATGGTGGCAATGGGGACACGCTGCACAGCAGTGGGTACCAGTGCTGGTGAGGCCAATCTGGAGCAATAAGAATTGTTCTTGTTTTTTCCTTCTTTACTTTGATCAGTACCCTGGGGATGAGAGGTAGTGGAGGAAAGGCATAGACCGATAGACTGACCCAAGGGAAGGACAGGGTATCCACTTTCCAAGCCATGCAGTGATGCTCCCTGGTGCAGAACTTGCTGAGCTGATGGTTGGTGTGGGAGGCAAAAAGGTCGACCTTCGGGGTGCCCTATTTCTGAGTTATTAGGGTAAAGGTTCTTTTGTCGAGCTGCCACTCGTGTGGGTCCAGAAGATTTCTGCTTAAGTGGTCTGCCAGAGAGTTTTGAGAACCTGGTAGGAACTGTGCTAACAGGTTGAGTTGCACGGCAGAGGTTGTGTGCCAAATGGTCATGGTCAGCCTGCATAGAGGGTAGGAGTGAGTCCCTTCCTGCTTGTTGATGTACCACATCACAGCGGTGGTGTTTGTTTTGATCAGGAGAACCCCTGGGGAGAGAAGGGTCTTGAAAGCTGTCAAGGTGTGCTGGACAGCTATCATCTCTTTTTGGTTGATGTGCAAATGGATTTGCTGTGGGCTCCTTTGACCCTGTATTTACCTGCCGTCCAGGTGTGCACCCCAGGCATAGTCTGATGTATCTCTGGATAGGGTCTGGGTGGCAGGGGTTGATGAGAAAGAGAGTCCCTTGCTGTAGGAGCATGCTGTTGCCCAGCAAATAAAATCTTTTCTGAGGCAAGGTATCATGGGTATAAGAGTCTCCAGGTCTTGAGAGTGTTGACACCAAAGGTTTTTTAGGTACCACTGAAGTTTCCTCATATCCAGTCTGGCATATGGAAGGAGTAGAATGCAAGATGCCATGAACCCCAGAGCTTGTAGGATTTTCCTTGCAGATAACTGGGGTCTGGTGGCTAGTTGAGAGAAGTAGGCTGTCAGGAAAGTTTGCTTTTCTGGTGTAAGGAAAGCCATCTGGGATGCTGTGTCCAGGCTTGCTCCCAGGAATATAATCCTTTGTGTGGGTACCTGTTTGGATTTCTTTTTGTTGATTATGTACCCTAGAGAGGTTAGTAGGGACTTTACAAAGGCCAGGTGCTTGAGCAGCTTTTCCTGGCTGTCTGCCTGAATTAGGCAGTCGTCTAGGTATAGGTAAATCTGGATTTTCCTTTGTCTGAAAAAGGCAATGTCCGGAGCCAGACATTTTGTGAAAACTCTGGAAGCAGTAGATACGTCAAAGAGAAGTGCAGAGAACTGAAAGTACAGAAATCCTGCCCTGAAACAGAGATATTTTGTGCATGATTCCTTGATAGGAATGTGGAGGTAGGCCTCTTTCAGGTCTAGGGTGGCTAGCCAAGTATCCTTGGAGGGCATGGGTAGCAGCTGCTGGAGGGTGAGCATTCTGAATTTTGGTACCGCCAAGAAGGTGTTTAGAATGGATAGATCGAGGATGGGGTGCCAAGTGCCCTCTTTTCTGAGTACCAGAAAGTCTGGAGTAGAAACCTTGGCCTTTCTGTTCTGCAGGAATGTGCTCTATTGCCCTCACAGAGAGGGGGAAAAGACTTGTTTTTGTACCTCTCCCCACTGGTTTGGAGGTACACCTGGGAACCGTTTTGAAGTAGGAAGGATGTGGAAAGAAATCTGTATCCCTGGGACACTATGTTGAGAACCCAGCGGACAATGGTAATGGTGGCCCAGGTGCTTACGTGAAAGGAGAGTTTAACTCCTACGAATAAGTGAAGGTGGGCATAGGGAGGGGGTGGGGGAGGAGAGTCATTGTGGGTTCTTACCATAAGGGGTGGCTTAGAGCTCCCTGTTTTTGAATTAGAGATAGTCCACTGTTTAGATCTCTGCATTCTCTGTGGCTGCTGTCTGGGGGGTCTGCTTCCATGGGGTCTGGACTGAACTGACCTGGTGGGAGCAGGAAAGGATCAGTGCTTGGAGGGGCAATGCCTGCTGAACCTGGGTGGCTGGACCTGTAAGAAATCCTTAACTGTCTGCATAGATTTTGCTTTTTCTTCCATCTTTTTTAAGACCTCTTCTGCCTTAGTGCCAAATAAGTTGTCTTTGTGTAAAGGAGCATCCAACAATTTAGATTTAACATGGTCTGGCAAGGGCTGTTCCTTAAGCCATGCATGCCTTGTAAGGACAGAAACAGTGACTGCTGCCCTGCAGGAAGCTTCTAGGGCGTCAAAACCACAGTGCAAGATGCGTTTAGTTACTTGACTTGCAGAATGCATTAACTCTTGTAACTCTTTAGATTCTGCACAAGCAGGAAAGGGAGACATTTTTTTGTTTGAGGAGTTCCAGGGTATGTTGCTGAAATTTAAGCATATGGATCTGGCAATTTAGTGCTCTGACAGCAAGAGTAGCAGAGGTGTATACTTTACCCCATCTGTCTAGTGCTCAGGAATCCCTATCTGAGGGGGTGGGATTCTTAGCAGAGGTAGCTTTAATTCCTTTATGCCCTTGAGAAGCTACCTCAGGGTCAGCAGTAGGAATTTTAAAAAGAAATTTGTGTGAGTCAGGGACTATGTAATACCTGTCTGGATTTCTGGGTGCAGGAGGGAGGGTGTCAGGAGTCAAGCTGGATTCCATGAAAACATCCTCTACAACATTCAGGACTGGGTGAATGGCCAGGGGTCTATGATGTGCAAGATCTAAGAATTCTCCGAGTCTCTTTTTAGACTGAGGGTAGTCCTGACTTTCCCAGTGGAAATGCTCCCTTAAGGTATGAAGGGTTTCCCCAAAGGAAAAGTCCTCTGGGGAGAGGCTGAAGGAATGGAATCCTCTGTAGCAGAATCCTCATAAGCAGAAATGGGTTGCATGTCTTCATATTCAGATGCTTCTGAGTCATCAGACTCCTGTTCAGACAAAACTACAGGGGACAGATCTCTTTCTTTTGGAAGGGGTAGCTTGGCTTCCCCTGATCAGCATGATAAGGTCTTCTGCCATCTTAAGCATGTGAGAGTGAGGCAAGGAAGCTGGTGCCTGAGATTTTGTCATCGGTTTCTTGGGTGTGGTTCGTACCCTGGACCTACGAAACTCGGTAGTTTTCGAAAGAACGGTAGATGCGAAAGAAGTAGTCAGTTTGTGTTGAGAATCGGTAGTGCGAAGGACTTCCTCAGAAGCCAGTGCCTGCTCAGTGGCTCCGGACCTATCCAAGGGAGAGACAACCACAGGATCCTTAGTCGAAGAGTTTTGTGGCATACTGGACTCCGAAAGGGTCTCGGTAGCGGCCAGCAAATCCACAGAAGTGGGCATCATGGGGTGCGAAAGCGCCTCAGTGAGGACTGGAGAACTGACAACTAGTTTAACGGAAGCGCCGTTGGTAGGTTTAGCTCTGTGCGGGCTGTCTCTGTCTTTATGTTTTTTCAGAAGATCTGCTGTTGGATGGCTTACCGAAGCCATATCGGAATTCAACGACTGTAAGCGAAAATATCTAGCTACAATAAGGGCCTGACGACATATAGTTCTGGCGTTGAACAAAGCACTGAAGCGACAGCGGGGGACGTCGTGGTCTGGGTCTAAGCAAGTGATGCAGTAAGAATGAAAGTCTCGGTGTGGTACTTGCTTTCCACAGGTGAGACAATTGTTAAGTTTTTCTGACATCGGTTAGTGCAAGAAAAAAGGATCCCCAATGGGGTACTTAGCTTTAGAAGACTTCAACTTCAATTCGGAAGACGAACCTCAGGTAGTGGTCAACCGGCACTATTGCGAACTGCTTCTGCTTCAGGATCCGCAGCAAGAAAGACTGATGTAATGGCATCAGCTGCCTTACTTTATACTCCTGACGACCTGTCAGTCCTGAAGCGACACCAACCAACGCAGAAATACTAAGCCTCTGGTATTGGGGCCGGCCGAGGGCTACCCTGGCAGGGATAACCCAAATGTGATGACTGCAACAGTGAAACACGAAGATCATTAGCTGCTTACACTAGCATCTAACCCAAAAATAGGAGTACTCATGCAGAGACACATTTTGCCAAGACACGGCATGTAAATGCATTACTGCTTCTTTAACTGTTACAAGTTTTCCTCTCCAGAGTGTATGAAACAATCTGTATATGTATCCAGTCAAACACTTACAACATAGCTAGCCCTTTGAGAAAATTCACTGACTAGCCTTATGAAAGGAAAACAGTTTTGGCCCTTTATACTCAGTATATTCTAAAGTTATAGTTGCAGGGGAGATAAAGAAATTCCATCTCAACGGTATTTCTTTCCCCTGCATTAATTATTTTTCTAAGCTTCACTTCTCTCAAAGCTAGCTTTCAATGAGTAAACTGCTATCCCTCAAGCAGATCCACTGAAGGGGTCACACAGTGCAGTTTCTGAACAACTCTTAATCAATGCCTTCCTTATCTTAAGTGGGTCAGTTCGACTCTTTTATCAATTTTCAGTTACACCAATCACAGACCTACACTTTAAAACAGCTGCTTATGGGGAAAAAAGTGTCTTGTAATTTTCCTTGTGCATTCATTACTTAACACTCTTGCTTACCTCATATAAATGAAGAAATAAGCTAGCATTGTTACAATCTGCATTCTTTAGTCTATCTTCTAAAACTGAATATTAAGAAGAAACTCAACTTTTATGCTTATGTGATAAAATCCATACACCCTCACAGTCCGGCCCCTACCTCTGTAGCTTCTCATCTCAAAGTTATTTTGACTATACCCTTCTACTTCCCAGTTGATTTTTTTTTCGTGTGTTACAATGTGAGTGATGTTACTCGATTTTTTAACAGCTGTTTTTTTTTTTTTTTTTTTTTTTTTTTTTTTACTGTTAATAATCAAGACAGCTACCTCTCAGAAAAAAAAAGTTATTTCACCGTACACATGCATTTGGAAACATACTTTCTATTATACTGCATTTTACAATAATTTTAAATCATTCAGAACAAATTACATAAATGAAAAGCTATATTACTTACATTTATTTTTCCTCCATTTTGGTTCCTCCACAGACATCTACACCTGCTTGATAATCATATGCTCGGACTCCACCCACATTTTGAAATAAACAGCATACAATTCCCTCAGTACTTGCCAACTTCTCCTTATTATACATTTTCATTATAGATATCTAGAAGAGACGTCTCTGAGGGATTAAAATCATATAATTCGTAAGGTTAGGCTGAGGGATGGAAGATTTGGGTGGAGCAGTAATACTTATTTGCCGAGTTATCAGGTCTGGCTGTTGAGGAATTCTGCTGTAATTTTCCTATGCCAGGTGAAGCAGCAGGGGGAACCAGTGTTGTCTTGGCCAGTAAAAGAAGTTTGGGTGTTTCCTTCTGTGCCTTGAGAATAGTTTTTGGAAGGAAAAGCAGCAATGGCATAGAGGAACTTACCTGTCCACTGGAAAGAGAATGTATCCTCCAAGATGTGGGAAAAGGGTCCCTGGTGCAGAACTGGTGGAGTTGATGTTTGCTTGGTGAAGCAAAGAGGTCTATCTAAGGAGTGACTCACTGAAATGTGATGTTGTGGAAGACCTTTATGTTCAAAGTCCACTTGTGGGGGTCCTCCAAGGAGTAACTAAAGCAGTCTGCTACAACACTGCCTTCAGAAGGGATGCATGTGCCTGTGATGTTCATTTGTGTTTCCAAATCCCATGCCTCCTTTGCTATCCTGCATAGTTAGTAAAAACTGGTGGCTTCTTGATTATGTGCCACATACCTGTTGTGTTTTCCATGTATACTTGGAGTGGTCCTGGTCTCCAAAGGTGGGCAAAAATCTGAACAGCTTGCAGAAGAGCCCTCATGTCTTTCAGGCTGATATATTCTTTCCAAAACTGGGTGGGTCGTTTTCTCTGCACTCCCTGTGATTCTGTCCATGCCCCCCCCACCCACCTCATCTGAGATGTATATGTCAACCTGTTGAAGAGGAGAAGGTGTGAAAAGTAATCCTGGGTAGAAGATAACCTGTCCTTTCCACCAAATAAGCTCCTTCTTGAGACAAGGGAGGAGAGGCTCCAGGTGTCCAAGGGTGGCAGCACTAGGACCACACAGACATCAGGTACCACTGGATTTTCCTGATGTAGAGTCTAGACGGGTGAGCATAGGAATGATGGCTGCCAAGAATTCCAAAGTCCAGCAGAGGCAGATCAATGGGTTGTGGAGGAGTGGACTTGGAAGTAAATGGACAGTGTGAGAACCTTCTCCTGGAGAAAGAAGTTATGTCCATCTGCATCCCAGAAACACTAGGTCCTGCGCAGGAACCATCTGTGATTTTTTTGTACAGTGAAACCCAGACCTGACAGAAGATGAAGGGTGAAGTGAAGATGCTGAAGAATTTCTGGGAAAAGTACTTAGATAAGAAGGTCATCCAGACAGGGGAAAATCTGAATTCCTTGTGTGTGACAGAAAACTACTACAGGTGGCTAGGTACTTTGCGGACACTCTTGGGGGCAGTAGAAAGCCCAGAATGCAGAGCAATAAATTGAAAATATGAAGAGCCGAAAAAACCTTAGGAATCTCCTGCAAGAGGGATAAATTGGAATGTGTAAATAGGCATTCTTAAGATCTAATGACACTATAACTTGTGTGAGGGATGAAGGATAGAAAAGTCTGAACAGACAGCATTTTGAAAAATGGTACTTTCATTTAAGTGCTCAGGATAGACAGGCCTAAGATGGGTTTCCACTGCCCTTCTTTTCTTGGGACTAGAAAAAGCCTGGAATAAAACCCTCTTCCCAGTAATTCTTCTGGGACTTGCTCGATGGTACCATGATTTAAGAGGTCCTGAATAATGCGAGTCAGAAGGGATAACTGGTTTTCAGGAAGATGTGGCCTGTCTCTCAGAAGGGAATATTGGTGATTTTTGGACGGACCCACTTGTCTGTGGTAACTGCTTCCCACCTGCTCGGTGAGAGTGAAAACCTTTGAGAAAGAGGAGTAATGGGAGCTGAGGCGGATGTTGCAGGATAGTCACAAGTTTTTGTCAAGGAAGGAAGGCCTTCCAGCTGGAGGTTCCCCTTGGGATTTTTAAGAGCATTTGTTTTTCTAGGGGTTTTCCTTTGTATCTGAACTGTTCTATGATCCCTTCTAATGAAGGAGGTAGACTTAGCTGAGTAGTTCCTATGGCATCGAGGAACTGAGGAGAGAAGGATCTGTCTGCAGTCTTTCGTGGTCTTAACCTGATCTTAAGAGAGTTTTGGAGAGACTGGCCACCTGAAGGCCAAACAATAAGTCTTGTCCAAAGGCAAATCTAGAATTTTTCGCTTAAAATCCTCAGGTATTGCCTGACTACAAATCGACGTGTAACTGTGGATAACAGATCCAGCAGCAGCTGCTTTAGGAAGAACCATCCACAGCACTGTAACTGCACTTAATGCTATCTCTTGCACAGTGAGTGCCCTAAGTCTGCATTTAATGCATACAGTCTGCTGTAGAAGGATCCAAGATAAATTTGTTTAAGGAGTTAAGAACAGAGATCAAATAATTTGCCATTTGAGTCTGGTAATTAATTGCCCTAAAGGCAATGGTAGCAGAGGTGTAAACCTTTGCCCCCATCTATCCAGAGTCCTACTTGTCTTTGTCAGTAAAGTGGGCATTAGCACTGGGCAGAAGCTTAAAGGGCTTATGTGAAGAGAGACAGACCGCAAAAGGGTCTGCCGCTGGGTTCTGACATAGTTACTTAAGGTAGCATTGTAAAATATGTTGAATTTAAGCTATAACAGTTTTTCATTGCCATCAACACAGTATGCGAAATCTCCACGATACAGCTTAAATGTTGTTACAAGTCAAACACAAATTCTAACAGTTCTGCATTCGTTTATGACTTAGTAAAGGAGATCTAGCTAGCAAATGGAAAAATAAATAAATGGCACTCAAAAGACACTTCATCCCATTCCATTAATCTTCAAGGTCACAGAAGTAACCCAAATTAAATCAAATGTAATCCCTCCCAGTTCCTTGCAACAAGTATCACTCAAACATTGTTTTTTTCTAATAAAAACAGGCTTCCACAGGGTTTGTCTTAACAACTGTACGAGTGTGTCCTTCAAAAGTATACCTTCTCCCTTTGAATATTTCAGTCTTTGGTTTCAGTAACTGTAGTGAATTTTCCAGTCCAAAATTACTACAACCTTTGACATTAGCAAATATATACAGTGGATATAAAAAGTGTACACACCCCTGTTAAAAAGCCAGGTTTTTGCGATATATAAAAACGAGACCACAATAAATCATTTCAAAACTTTTCCCACCTTTAATGTGACCTATAACCTGTACAATTAAATTGAAAAACAAACAAATCTGTTAGGGGAAAAATATAAAAAATGTACAATAAGCTGGTTGCATAAGTGTGCACACCCATAAACTAATACTTTGTTGAAGCACCTTTTGATTTAATTACAACATTCGGTTTTCTTGGGTACACACCTGCCATCA
This sequence comes from Protopterus annectens, assembly GCF_019279795.1. NCBI lineage: Eukaryota > Metazoa > Chordata > Ceratodontiformes > Protopteridae > Protopterus > Protopterus annectens. The sequence continues at coordinate 16,604,802 of NC_056730.1, forward strand.
ATTAACTCATTAACCCAGAGTACCGTTACAGGGCGCATCTAAGCTTACATCAGAGTGCTCCCTGAGGCGATAGCTGTTCTGGTACATTACCTCTGACGTAGTTCACATAGTGAATGTAACTCCACTGATGAAAATTAAATTGAAAAGGTACTTGAACTGTTTTAATTACCTTCTCAACTTTATTTTCACAATAAAGTTATCTGTTACATAAAATTTTTTTGAGAAAATCGGCTTGTTGCGCACCCTTTCTAAAGTTGCAGTTGCTCACAGCAAGCAGATTTTTCTCTGCTTTCCCACTGACAGTAAAAAACTAACATGAACATTCCCTTCTTCACCTGCACTAAAGCAAAATAAAAAAGAAATAGTAAAATGAACCCTCTATAACCAGTAAGTTTACTTACGGACAGTAGAAAACTCCACTGCAAAGCCCACATTCTTTCACTGGCCCTAGTGGTGATTCAAGCAGTAGCAGCCGATCGAATTGCTGCAACAATAACTGTTGGCAACAAAGAATGATTAATTTCATACTTTTGATCTGTTTGTTTCTCTGACTTACCTTCTTACACTTCGCTACTTTTGCTTCCAGGGTATATGGGGGGGGGGGAGAGAAAACGTTTCACTACATTTTAAACGTGACTTGTTCAAATCTGTGCATATTATTCAAGCTTTTCAGAGCCTTCTTGATTTAAGGTGGAATCTATTAACAAATCCACCACATATTATTCAAGCTTTTCTGCGCCTGTGTACCCAACAGAGAGATGTACAGAAGTTACCTTGGGATAGAATGAGGAATCTGTGAAATTTGCTGACATGACCTGTGAGGTTATTTGTAATTTAGTGTTTTGTCTGACCCACAGGAAGCTGCTTATTGTGTCTGTGTGTGATTTACATTAGTGCAATGATGGACGCACATGAGTTGGTTCTGTTTTATACACTGTGGAAGGGAAACGCACACAGGTGTTCTTGAAGAAAGGCAGCAGTGCAAGAACAGGAAATGCAGATTGTTATTCTGGGTCATGGTGTATGCGGAGACACAGATAACAGGCTGTTTTAATTTTGTTTATTTATTTGATTAGCAAAATGAAATTGGACGCAAAACGTTTTAACTTCTGCTAGCTAGTTTCTAACAACCACAACGATCTTCAAGACAGATTGATACCCGATGTTGTATATGCGTGCCAGCTTACCCTGTGCAACAGCTGATACTGACTTTGAGCTGAATGAAATACAAACTCCAACAAATAATCACTCACATTCTGAAATTATGTTGTCATTTTAAACAGAATTTTTTAAGCAAGACTTTTGCACTGTCTGCTGAATTGTTTCTTGACATCTGCTGCTGTTTGGGTTGCCACCCCTCAGTTTTTTTCTGGGCCATCTGGAAATCAAACTGATTCTTCGGTAGTCCAGAAAACACTGTACAAACTCCGGTATTCTGTTTCAAAAAAGGAAACAGACTATCAGTTTGTTAATCAGCTGATTTACTATGCTCGTTTATTAAAAAAAAGCATAGCAAATCAGCCAAAAGTAGGCATCAGGAACAGAAAAAGAGGGCGTTCCTTGTGGGTGATGTCACAGTGACATCACAAAATGGGCAGGATATGGGCGGGGTTGTGTGATGCTAGGGATGCTCTCTCTCTCTCTCTCTCTCTCTCTCTTTACCAGTAGCCAGAGTTAACAAATAATGCAGACCAACTCTTGCTGGCTACCGCACTGTAATGTCACGTGCAGAAAAAAAAAAAACTTTATACTTCCAGCAAAACTAATAAGCCAAGGTGGTACAGTGGTAGCATTGTTTCCTCCCAGCAAGAGGTTCTCCTGTTCGATTCTTGGCTGGAGTGCCTTCTGTGTGGAGTCTGCATGTCCTCCCTGCGGTCGAGTGGCCTACGAAAGACATGGGTGAATAGGCGTGCCTTCGCTGAAGGTTGGACGTCAGGCTGGCAACTCGGCACCATAAAAATTGACTGCCAATCATTAGCGGACCAGACTTCCGCTGTGGCGACCCCTAACTGGGAAAAGCCAAAAAAGACTAAAAAAAAAATACTTCTAGCAAAACTAAATATTTGCTGGTCATCACTGTTTACTTTAATGGGACCTCTTGCTTTATAATTGATTATTGTTAGATGGCTAAAGGTAGTACACCTATAATTTATTTCCTTTTAATTATTACTGATTTTTTTCAACACATCTAAATACTATTTCTCTAACTTGTACCATGATCGGGCTGAGTGTCGCTCAAACCAGTGTCGTTTAGTAGTAGTTTTTCTTGCAGGCTCTGCATTGAGAAGTAGCAACAGGGTTTAGCAAGCATATTTCTCATGCAGACAGAATTGTTATGCCTGCTTATGATGTGCTAAAGAATAACAGAGCTTCTCAAAAACAAACGCATTGGTTTTGAATCCAGTTAACTTGATCCTTTTAAATCTTGGCCATCTATTACGTGACAAACTCCACTGAAACTTCCTTTTTTTGGAAGTGTTTTTCATAGCAGATGCAATGACATTCCATAACTTGGGTAACAGTTGTGTGCAGGTTGTCAGTATCATCCTATCACCACTGACTGTACACAGTTTTGATTTTTTTGACTACAGGAATAGTATTGAAGCATACATGTCAAACAGAGCACCTCCCTGAACCTTTTCAAGCACAGCCTTGAAGAGTGGATGTGAAACCACAAATTTGTCTCAGGGGTTCCACCTGTGTCCCTCATGGACAGGGGAGACAGGTGCATCATTAAACATGTTCTGAAATAACTGACGTTCTTGCAGGAAGTGCAGTACTTAGCAACTTGGAAGTGATGATTTATATGCGTGTTGAAGTATCATTTGCATTATTTGTATATAGTGATTATTTCTGTATTTTAGTGCTTTAAATCCACCTCTCAGCTCTTACTTGACATAGCAGTACCCTGTTCCAATTAAATACCGGCATTACTTTATGTTATGATTGCATCTTTACTAATATGTCTCTGCTGTTTTTTTGGCAGCTATATTTGCAGTGTACTCATGATATACTTTCTCACGTCTCACTGAGGATCACTAATCCTATTATTTGTATGTACGTAAAAGTCAGTAATGTGTTCCTTCCAGTTTTGCTGGCATAAGTGGAAAAAAGTCAGGTTTTCTCTTTTGTGTCATCTTCTAACTCTACGCATTTCTTCTTCGGATTATGTTTGATAAGCCCCATGTTTAGCTTGTCTGTTTTTCCTTTCATTTGGCTAGAATTGCACCTCTCACTTTTAAGTAGTTTTAGTTTAAATGTCTGTGTCAGTACAATGTACAGTGAGGTATAGGCAGTCCTTCATTACAGGCCCCTGTTTATAAAATATATATCTTGTTTGTAAACTTGCACCTTGAGATGTAATTGCTATAAATTTCAGTGCATTTGCTTTCTAGACTAAATGGCTCTTTTGAGGTAGTAATATTGTGGTGCTACTAGAGGGGCACTGTTTGGCTACCGAGTAACCTGTCTAAATGGGACCCAGTAAAAGCATAATATATCATTTTTGATCAGAATATGAAAATTACAATGCATGCTCTTGGAAGATGCTACACTATCAGGCAGGCAAATAGGGTAATGGCATTATGTGCGTTACTTGGATTTGATGTTCTGCGTGAAAGTACTGTACTTCAATAACTGTTCTTCCAAGCATCTTTTAGTACTGGACACTGGTGGAGTCAGATGGACGGCTTGAGGAAGCAAGGAAAGATTTAAACTCTAGGTCACCAATCCAAGGAGGATGGTGCACTTTCTGCCTAGCCAGAGCCCCAAGTGAAGGCCAGAGGTTTTATAGCAGGCAGACAAAAAAGTAAAATGGAAGTGCATCAGATGGATAAGGAGAGAAGTATTTCTGGAACTGAATTTAACCTCAAGTCTTGATGAGTAACTTCATGAAGTGGACCCTGTTTTTCACAAAACCTTACCAAGATGATATTGATATATAGACTGTATTTTATATAGCATATATCATGGACAGAAGTAGGTTAAAAATAAAGAAGATAGCTGGGTGCACCTGCACCAGGAATGAAATGAATGTCTGCTCAGCAAGATTATCACCTTTGTCTGAAGATGCAGAACCTTCCATTAATGATACGCAAGTCTTTATTGCATTATTAATTTACAGTATTTGCAGTTACAGTACAGAACACAAGAGTCATTATCACCTGTCAGGTAAAACCCTCAGCAGCAGCGTCTGCTATTCACATTACTAAAAGTCATTATCATATTGATGAATGCACATGCCACACTTTGGTTTCCATTGAGTTATGTAGAAGCTTTTTTACCACAATTTCTTGCAAGAGGTAAAGGTATCCATTGTGGTTAAGGGAATTCATATTTTTGTGAATTACTGCATCTAAACATCACATCATTTAACAGTTTCCTGTTATGTTGATTTTGCATATTTTGGTGAATAACTCTAGTAGGGAACATGTCAACATGCTGAACAAGATCCACATTATGAAGATGGTATTAGTACTTGCAAAATGGTGAATGTACTGTATCTGTATGCTGTACACATGTACAGATATCACAGTTTGTTTAGGCTTCATGTTCTGAAAATTATGATTTTTTTTCATATCGTGGTAATTAACTTTGCTAGGCAGCATGAAAATGTGCCAAGTGATACCTCATTTTGAAGACAGTGTTAGTCCTTAGAACATGATAAAAAACTGACTGTACGCTGTACACATGGACATATATCAACTTTGTTTAGGATGAAGGTTGTGAAAATTATTAACTTTTCTCATATTTTGGTAAACAACTTTGCAAGGGAGCATGTCAATGTCCCAAGTAATACCTCATTTTGAAGACAGTATTAATAGTTACAATATGGTAAAAACTGTGGCTGTATGCTGTACACATGTACATATATCACAGTCTGTTTAGCACCTAGGTTATGGAAATTATGATTTTTTTCATATTTTGGTAAATAACTTTGCAAGGGAACATGTCAATGTCACAAGTAATACCTCATTTTGAAGACAGTATTCCTCCTTACAACATGGTAAAAGAACTGTGTCTGTATGCTATACACATGTACAGATACTACAGTTTGTTTCGTCTTGTAGGATTACGAAAATTATACATTTCCAGTATTAAACAGTTCACAGATAAAATTATTTGAAAATTCAATAAGCTACCTTTGCTGCAAAATTCAATCAAAAAGGCTACTATACCTCAAAGGATTTCACTGCATCTACATTCTGATGTATTTGGCAGCTCACTGTTTTGACATTATTTAGAATGTAGGCCACACCATGTATACAGCAACAGAAAGTATAATTTGGCTGATGATTTTTTTTAATTATTTTTCTTAGGACTTGGTGTACATCCATTCTGAACATCTGTTTTACCAAGAAATATGTGAAGAGTTCTATTAGCCCACCAGCTGGAAACTGGGTAGAGTGCCAGCACTGGTTTTGTTAGCTGTATATAAGAAGGCTATAGGTCATTCCTCCTAAGACAGTTTACATTCTCATAAGGTACTTGTCCACAGTGTCTTTAGAGAAGGTAGTGCAGTATAAGCTACTCTGTTCATTTCAGAATCCTTGCTGTTGGTCACTAAGTGGATAGTAACTTTTAGTAGTATAACAGCTGTCTCCATTATTTTGTATGGCAGTGTGAAATGTCTGTAACTGTATTCTGGTTTTTGTCTTACTTTTGGAATTGCACTGGTTGAGACAGAGGTTCAAGTCTGAATGTGCTGCAAACCCTTAGATCAGTTTTACATACTGTTGTGTTCCTGACTATCGAAAGCTGATTACTTCCATAGGCCACTTACTCACCTCTGTCAGCTGTTTCAAGTGAAACCCTGGAAAACCCATAGCTTCTCCACTGTCTTCACTGTGTTCCATGGTATATCCAATGTTCAGTAAGATATAACTGCTGTACTACTTTGACTTAATTATTTGTCTAACAGATGGTAATGACTCTTGTCTTATATTACACCTGTACCAGGAATATAATGCATGTTTACTCAACAGATAATGTGCTGCAATTTCCCATCAGCACATTAGGTGTTCCTTTATGAATTTTTCATTTTGGTGCTTGTACATATCAGGAAATGTTACTGAATGGTTGTTTCAGGGAAATTTTCATTCTGGTGCCTGTGCATACATTATACTCAAGGGCTTGTGTGGGTGAATGCTTCATTTTGGTGGTTTAATACTAGCAAATCTTGCAGATATTTTGTTTTGGGAAACATTTAATTATGGTCATTGTGCATACCTCAACATTCTACTGAAGGGGTTGCTTGGGTGAAGTGTTCATGCTGGTGGTTGCACATACTAGGAAATGTTACTGAAGGCTTGTTTGTGGAAACGTTTCATTTTGGGTGCATGTACACCTGGACATAATTATGAGGATGTTGCTTGGGGAAATAATTCATTGTGTATCAGGAAAGTGCTTGTGCATACATGGTCTCACTGCTGAAATGACTGCTGGGCCAATTTGTGTCACTTTGGTGCCTGTGCATACAGAATGCAAACAACAGAAGGGGTTACTGGGGACATATAGAAAGCCAGTCTGCAAATTACATTGGGTTACATCACTTCTGCTTGTATTATTCTATTTGTTATTACACTGTCTGAGTGAGATAAAGGTTATCACTAGGTGACTACTGACAGCATGGACCTACCATATTTTTTGTGCATTTGCCAGGCTTTGTCAGTCATGTGTGGAATTTAGGTAGGAGGAAGGGCTCGGTAATATCTAAGTGTAATGCTATTTGATTGAAAGACTCTGGTCTTCACCTTACTGATTTATACTGAGTCTGTGTTACATAACCACACAATGCAATATAATGAATGCCTACTCAATAGACTAAGTGCAGCAATTATCACCTGTGTCTCAGCATGCATACCTTTGCAGTAATAAAAGGAAAGTCAACATCATATTGGCAATACATGCAGTTACAATATAGCAGTTAGTTACTATCACTTTTCTGAGAAAAGTCTCAGCTGCTGTCACTGTTATTCACATAAGCAGAAGTCGTTACCACTTTGATGAATGAATAAGCCAGGTTGTGTTTTTTTCTCTGCTTGGAGTCATTGCAAGCAACCCCCCTCATTCTTCATCAACTACCTACCCTCCTAAACCCCTGATGTTTTTATTTGTGCGTGTGTGTATATGGATATATATGTATGTACATAATGTACTTGCACATATATACATTGTTCACACACACACACACACAATATATATATATATATATATATATATATATATATATATATATATTTATATATATAGTATTTCAACATTTTCCTGAAGGGGTCATTTGGGTGAATATTTCATTTAGGGACAGGTGTATAACATGTAATAATGAAGATGTTGGTAGGGGAAATAATTCATTTGTGTACCAGGGAAGTGCTTGTGCATACATGGTCAGACTGCTGAAGATTGTAATACAGATACGATGCAGGTTCTTCCACCTTCTGACACTGACATGGCTTCGTGAGCAGGAGAACGACACGTGAGAGTGTAGGTATGTGGTCATTACTACATTCACTGGGCTGCCAGCCATGCCTCCGTCACTGAAAACAACTACAACTTGAGCTTACACACATCCAGTGTGAAGGTAAACTGGATTGCAAGAAGAGGTATGCATTGGAGTGGAGCACTGCAGTTTTTGGAAGACAAGTGTTCCACCTACCCTGAGCCTGACAACTTTGTGCTACACATTGGAGGGAATGATGTGAACATAGAACCCCTCGGAAGGCTACAGTTTCAAATCAGAGCAATTTTTAAACACCTGCAGTCGTGGTGGCCACGGTGTCATTTTGTGTGGTCTGACATACTTCCTCGCCAGACATGGAAAACAGCAAACAGTCAACGGGCAGCATACAAGGCCAGAAATTTACAGAATGTGTTCATGCATGGCTTGATGCACAAGGAAGGTGGACATACAATCTTTCATGACAGCATCATCGCAAAAGATGTTCACCTGTTCAGAAAGGATGGCTTTCACCTAACTGAAGAGGGCATTGCATTGTTCTTGACAGACCTCCACAATGGCGTGAGGAGAACTATGCAGGACTGGTAACATGCAGCTTGTGAGAAGAATGGATAACACCCATGACCAAGTAGGACCAGTATGGTAAGTAAAACTCTATTATGAAATGTGTTGTGTAAAATATGCTATTTTTCTGAGTTTGGCAAATAACAGTGGGAAGGAGCTGGTGAAAATGCTGAGAAGGAACAACTGTTTGAGGAGAGTGCTACCACGTAACCATCCTGCAATACTTCTTTTTTTATTCTTTTTTTATCAGGAATGTGTAGAGTCTAGATGACAGGAAGGGCTTAGTAATACAGAACTTGATCCCTTAGGTCCATTGCTGAATGGACACATGTAAAGAGAAAAGGCATAGACAAGGAAGACTGCTGACACTGAAGGAGTTCGTGACACTGTAGTGGTATCAGCTGTCTGAGTGGGTACTCAGCACAGGTACTGGACAGATCAGATGGCCTTGCAAGCCACTGCTTGTCCTGGGTTCATTAGTGGAGTGGCGGTCCTTACCTTACTTTTTCTCTTTACATGTACCCATTCAGCAGTATGTTGGCTACACCAAGAATGTGTATATTTATAATATCTGTCTACCTGGTAAAACAACTGGGTCTCAATGCTGTACACATGTACAGATTCCCTTTTTTAGGACTTAGGTTATCCAGTCGCAGAGTTGCAGTGGTAGCATTGTCGCCTCACAGCAAGAGGTTCTCCCATTCGATTCTTGGCTGGAGCGCCTTCTGTGTAGAGCATGCATGTCATCCCCGCGGTCGAGTGGCGTTTGAAAGACATGCGTGAATGGGCGTGCCTTTGTTGAAGGTTGGGCATCAGGCTGGCACCTCGGCACCGTAAAAAACCTACTGCCAATCATTAGCGGACAGGAGTTCCGCTGTGGAGACCCCTAATGGGGAAAAGCCGAAAGAAAAACAACAAGGTTATGGAAATTATTATTTTTTCATATTTTGGTAAATAACTTTGCAAAGGAGTATCTGAATGTGCTAAGTAATACCTCATTTTGAAGACAGCATTCATAGTTCCAACATGGTAAAAGAACTGTGCCCGTATGTTGTACACATGTACAGATATCAAAGTTTGTTTCGGACTTATGGTTATGGAAATTATGATTTGTTTTCTATTTTGGTAAATAACTTTGCAAGGGAGCATCTGAATGTGCTAAGTAATACCTCATTTTGATGACAGTATACAGAATTCCAACATGCTAAAAGAACTGTGCCTGTATGATGTACACATGTACAGATATCAACGTTTGCTCATGATTTAGGTTATGGAAATTATGACTTTTTTCATAATTTGGTAAATAACTTTGCAAGGGAGCATGTTAATTTGCTTAGTAATACCTCATTTTGAAAACACTATTCATAGTGCCAATATGGTAAAAGAACTGTCTGTATGTTGTACACATGTGCAGATATCAAACTTTGTTTAGGACTTAGGTCATGGAAATTATATTTTTGTTCATATTTTGATAAATAACTTTGCAATGGATGGGGGATCACAGATATACCCCAGGGATTACTTCAGTGTCACTGCTTGACAGAGGCACAGCAAAATAATAGGCATAGTTTTATTCAAACTAAAGGGGTGGCGAAAGCCAAATAACTATGGGCTAGGCTTATAAATGCCCTTGGGCAGATAGCCTAGTATGAACCTATGAATGGAACACGTCAGTGTGCCAAGTAATACCTCATTCTGAAGACAGCATTACTCCTTATAACATGGTAAAAGAACTGTCTGTATGCTATACACATGTACATATATCACAGTTTTAGTCTTGTAGAATTATGAAAATTATATATTTCCAATACTTCTCATTATTATGCCCATATCTTTGCAAGGGAGTATGGGATGACACAAATGATGCATAATTTGAAGCTGACATTCAGCCACAAAACTTGTATACTGATATGTAGCCTCTGTCTGTTACAGGTGATGAGATATTATGCTTCGTTTACTTATCATTTATGAGAAAAATAATAATATTTCTGTGAATATCTCCATAAAGGAGCATGACACAGTAATGGTTAAGGTATAATGTTAAAGCTGACATTCATACAAATAAATTAAATACAAACTGTATGGTACTACATAGCACACTGACCAAGATATTGTGTTTTGTTTTTCCAAAAAGGTAAAAAATATGCACAATATTAGCATTCCTTGGCAAATATTTAATACTGACTTAGATACACACTATCAACATTTACACTGTTGGAAAGGTCAGTGTCTGCCGAACAATTTTCACATTTACATTTTTAGTCTAGCTCTTATGGTTAAAGAGTTATGAACATTTGTTTTCTGTATGGTATTACAAATGGATTATCTGAAAATGAGCTCAGGCTGCACTGTTGCTCCTATGGTGGAAGTAAACAGGCAGCATTTTCTGAGCTGCTCTAGAGTGAATGAGTTAAAGAGATTCTGATTAACCCCAAATAAAGTTTGGCTGTCCTAGTAGGATTTTCCTGACATTTACTCAGTTGCCTGTTACAGCAAAAGCCATGGTTCACAGAGAGCTTACAAAGCATCAAAGGGATCTCATTGTTGAAAGGTATCAGTCAGAAGAAGGATACAAAAAATTTTCCACAGCACTGGATACACCATGGACAATACAGTTATGACTGCTGAATCCTACACAAATGCATTCTATAAGCACTTACACGAGTGCATGGATTGTGCTATCCCAAACAGAATCAAGATGCTATCTTCCAAAAAAAGGAAGCCAATCTGGTGGTCCCCTGCCATAAACAAACTCTACAACAGAAGGAAAAAACTGTTGCAAGAGAGAGTAAAATCCTATGAGTGGAGGAACTCCCTGGTCAGCCTCAGTAAGAAGATGAGATTCCTTATAAGATCCTCCAAAGCTAGCTACGAAAACAAAATCGCCACTGATTCTAAGGGCAACCACACAACATTCTATAGCTATGTCAAGAATCTCAATGGCAACACCCAGATCTGCTCTGAGTTGCAGCACAATGGCACAAAAATTACAGAACCAACTGATAATGCCAACATCCTGGCAGATAGGTTCAGTGCTAACTTTTCCCCCTTTCACCCCCTAAAGGGCCCATATCTATACAGGAAGAATGCAGAGTCCCTGTAATTACATCTATGCAGGTAAAAGCTGCACTCTCTGAAACCAAAAACACAGCATCCATGGGACCGGACAACATCCCAGGCTGTGTTTTACACGAACTTCAGAATGAACTGGCTCCCCACCTAAGCACCATGTTCAATCATAGTCTCACGTCAGTCTTTGTGCTCAATGAATGGCACACAGCAACAGTTATCCCACTCCACAAAGGGGGAGCCACCACTGATCCTGGGAACTATCGCCCTATTAACCTGACAAGCCTGGTCTGCAAGGCCATGGAACATATCATCATGGAACTCAAACAAAGACATTGGTAACCTCCAAACTCCGGACCCCACCCAGTTCAGTGTTTGTGAAAGGCAGATCATGCCTTCTGAACCTGATCGACTTCTTTGAGGCAGTCACCAAAGCTGCAGACGAGGGTAAGGTAGTTCACACAGCCTATCTTGACCTCGCCAAGGATTTCAACACCATCCCCCATTCTGAAATTATAGCTAAACTCACTAAACTAGGTATAAATCTTTACGTCACAAGATGGGTTGCCAACTGGCTCATTGACAGAACCCACACTGTAAAAGTTGCAGACTCCAAATCTGTCATTCAAACCAGTGACAAGTGGAGTACCACAGGGTTCAGTCCTGGAACCTCTCCTGTCTTGTATCTACTTCTCTGAAGTACAGGCTAACACAGAAGGCCTCTGGCTAACGAAGTTCGCAGATTGATGTAAACTAGGAGCCATAGTAGAGTTCCCAAATGATGTGGACATCCTACAGAAGGGCCTCACTGAGACATATACCTGGTGTCAGAGGCATGGCCTCAAGCTCAATGCCAAAAAGGGCACTGTCATCCCCTTTGGTAAAAACTCTGTACCCATGAACTACCGCATAAACGGCAGTCTACTTAACGCCGAATGTGTGATAAGAGACCTTGGGACCCAGGTGGACAGTAGTCTCTCCTTTGATAATCACATCACTACAGTAGTCAGGAAATCCTTCTATGTGGCACACCTCATCACAAAAGGGTTCTCATCCAGGGAAAAAAAGAGGTCATTGTTCCCCTCTACTCGGCACTCATTAGACCCATTATAGAGTACAACGCCCCTTTTGGAATGCACCTCACAAGACACCTGCAGCAGCTGGAAAGGTCACAGAAGTACCTCACAAAGAGGATTACTGGCCTCAAACAGATGCCCTACACTGACCATCTCAAAAAACTCCAGCTTTACTCTGTAGCATATCGCCTACTCCGAGGAGATCTCTGCCTAACATATAAAGTGTTAGGGGGAAAAGTTAGCACTGAACCTATCTGTTGGACATGCTACACCTAAAGAAATCCCAATCCCTCCGAGCTACATGCTCTAGGGACCTAAACCTTGTCACCACAATAAACAGGAAATGCTGGAGGGATAGTTTCATGTCCTAGAGACTTCCTATACTCTGGAACAAGCTACCCATCTATGTCAAGCAAAAATCTTGATGAGTGGATGGGAAATAGGAAATACACTTTGGGGATCACTTCTGTGGCTTTGCTCGACAGGGGCACAGGAAATTAACTTTCTTGGGTGGCATAAGCCAGGGAACCTTGTTGGCTAGGCTTACTTAGGCTCTTGGGCCGATAGCCTGATACTTACCTATAAACCTATGGACACAGTGACGACAGTCATAAAAAAGTGGAGGAAATATGGGACAACAGTGAGTTGCAAAGAACTGGACATTCCTCAAAAAACTGATGAAAAGACGAGACGAAAACTGGTCAGGGAGGCTACCAAGAGACCTACAGCAACATTGAGGGAGCTGCAGGAATTTCTGGCAAGTACTGGTTGTGTACTACATGTGAAAACAATCTCCCATATTCTCCATATGTCTGGGCGATAGGGTAGGGTTGCAAGACAGAAGCCTTTTCTTACACAGAAAAACATCCAGGCCCGGCTAAAATTTACAAATCAATACATCAAGTCTCCCAAAAGCATGTGGGAAAATATGTTATAGCCTGATGAGACGAAGGTTGAACTTTTTGGCCACAATTCCAAAAGATACGTTTGACCCAAAAACAACACTTCGCATCACCAAAAGAACACCATCCCCACAATGAAGCTTGGTGGTGGCAGTATCATGCTTTGGGATTGCTTTTCTTCAGCTGGAACTGGGGCTTTAGTCAAGATGGAGGGAATTATGAACAGTTCCAAATACCAGTCACTTTTGGCCCAAAACCTTTAGGAGTCTGCTAGAAAGCTGAAAATGAAGAGGAATTTCACCTTTCAACACGACAATGACCCCAAACATACATCCAAATCAACAAAAGAATGGTTTCACCAGAGGAAAATTAAAGTTTTGGAATGGCCCAGCCAGAGCCCAGACCTAAATCCAATGGAAAATTTATGGGGTGATCTGAAGAGGGCTGTGCACAAGAGATGCCCTCACAACCAGACAGATTTGGAGCGCTTTTGCAAGAAAGAGTGGGCAAATATTGCCAAATCAAGATGTGCCATGCTGATATACTCCTACTCAAGAAAACTGAATGCTGTAATTAAATCCAAAGGTGCTTCAACAAAGTATTAGTTTAAGGGTGTGCACACTTATGCAACCAGCTTATTGTACGTTTTTTATTTTTTATATTTTTCCCCTAACAGATTTGTTTGCTTTTCAATTGAACTATACAGGTCATAGGTCACATTAAAGGTGGGAAAGTTTTGAAATGATTTATTGTAGTCTCATTTTTTTTAATCACAAAAATTCACAAAAACCTGGCATTTTAACAGCATGGCACATCTTGATTTGTCAATATTTGCCCACTCTTTCTTGCAAAAGCGCTCCAGGTGTATATCCACTGTATAATCTTTATATATATATATATATATATATATATATATATATATATATATCTATATATATCTATATATAGATATATAGATATATATAGATATATAGATATATATATATATATATATATATATATATATATACATATATATATATATATATATACATAAAAGATTTTTTTATAATATAATATATTTTTGTCCTTAAGCACCTAGTCAAACAGTTAATTGCCATATCCTGTACAATCTCTGTCTAACTGGTTTGCCACAATGAATTCCTACCCTTCCCTTCATCTCCTGTGGCTCTTCCTACTCCTCTGCCTCAACCAGTTGGAAAGCCCCCTGGGTTTGCAGTCCATATGTATTCAGCTTCCATTACTTCCCACAGTGATAGCAGGGGCATTTCTTTTAACTTGTATTCTTCATCAAATGTCAAAACATTCCCTTACCAAAACAGTTTCAATGGCTAAGAAAGAATCTATAATTTAACTTGTATTCTGCTAAGAAAGATGATCTGTAATTTGACTTGTATCCCTTACTTTTTAATTGCATCCATAAGCTGCAACCTCTCTTACAAAACTTGCATCTGTACCACTTGATCTGCCACTCCAGATTTTCTTCTTGGTCACTATAACTGCCTTCATACTTGCTACTTTACATACGAAACCATAACATTACTCTATGTTTATCCCATGGCCCTCAAACCTCAAAGATTTTTGTAAACCCTGCCCATAGCACCAATTTGTTTTTTCACACAAATCCATAAAATTCAGACCCTTTTCTCCTTCCAAGACTTCAACTTAGCACTACATTCTTCTTGATGCCTTACCCTCCAGTGTAAGACTATCTTTGCTGCATGTACTCTACTTGCAGCCCAAAATATACCTCTTTCTTCACACTTACAATACCCACTGATTAATGACAAGCTGTTGTACATAGATAAACTCCATATCATCAAGTTCAAACAGTTGCAATCTCTGAATATATCATCCAAAACAGTAAATATGCGTCACATTTGAAACATTACCTCATCCGAACCTTTTGCCATCTCCTTACCATTCAAGTAAATTGTCCTTCTGCCATCTCCCGAATTCTGCTATGAAGGGTCTGTGGACTACACTGATCACCAGGACAAAAGTAAGACATGTGGTGGCACAGTCTCACTTTCCTTTGTTGCGGCAAAATACATTAATTGCTTTGTTAATGACATTCCAAATGGCAAGCTAAAAAGAAAATGGTTATGCTGCTAGCTCTAAAGCTATTGAACACCAAAGAGGGAAGTCAATGTATGTGGCTTATGATCATCATTTTTATAGCTGTAGAACTGGGAGTACCCTACTCAGATGAACTAGTGAAATACTTACGTTTCCTGACAGAATCTGTGGCTGCCTCATTACATCACTTTCTCCCATTTTATCATAACTTTTTCTTTCTTGTTTTCTGCCAGCCTTCATTGTTTCTCATGATCTCATAGCCTGGTAAACTTTGAATATTTGTCAGGAGACTGTACACATTTTTTCAGTAAAGTAGACAATGCTTTGGTGTGCAGTAAACTTCTGTCTCTAAACAGAACAAACACTAAATATGTCAATTTTATCTGCTATATGCTTACACCAAGCACACAGCATTTCTTTATAGATTTATTAACCGGGTTAAGTGCACCGGTTAAAAGATCCTATACAGACACGACCTAGGCCGTTTTGCAGAAGACAAGATAGCACTGTACAGTATGATTACTAATTAGTTAAACATCATATTTACAATTGTCACAGAATTATGAAGTACACTGTAAACAGAAAATTACAGCAAACTGTAAAACACAACAGTGTTATTAAAAAAATTCTATCAGAAATGACAAAGTCAAAATAATCAGATGGAACACAGTCAATTAACTAAATGATAGACATTAGCAACTTGCTCTGGAATAGACTTCCCATACGTGTCAAGCAGAGCACCTCAATTGCCCTCTTTAAGAGAAATCTTGATGAGTGGATGGGAAACAGAAAGTTCACCCCGGAGATCACTCCAGTGGCTCTACTTGATAGAGGCACTAGGAACTAATGACAAGTGGCACAATGCCAGGGCACTTCTATGGGATAGGCTTGTAAAGGCCCCAGGGCCATTAGCCTAGTACACACCTACGAACAGGAGGGCCAGTAGTTGGAGGCAGGAACAGAGAGGAAAGTAGAGTGCTGTGGAAGAAAAAGTGGTAGCAACAAGGAAAGAAGATGTGAGGTATGATCAGGTTAAATTTTGGTATTACAGATAAATTAGGATAAGTGAGTATTTATTTTACATTTGTATAATTTACAGGTATAAAACATCTTCAAAGAAGCAAAAAAAAAGAAGTTATGTACTCACCATAACTTTCCATCTGAGTAGTTGTACTTCATTTGTCTTCAACCAGTGGGTTTCGGATCTGACACGGCCGCATTTTCCAGCTACTGATCTGAGCTCCCAGCTCCTCCCCTTTCTCATAATGCCCCCTGTCTCCTTCCTCCCTCCCTTCAGATCAAGTTTGCTGCTAATCACCTAACACATACCCGACCCAACAAGACCCCATCCTTACAGACGGCCTGAAAAAAAAAACAATTCCCAGATTGACCATGAGCAATTCTAGAGTTGTAGTACTCGTAAATGGTCAGTACCAAAGAGACAAGGCCAGGGGAAGGAGGGGGGGGGGGGTTGAAGACAAATGAAGTACAACTACTCAGATGGAACGTTATGATGAATTACATAACTTCTTTATCTGAAGTAGTTGACTTCATTTGACCTTCAATCTGTGGGGCAGAGTCCCCAGCTACCAAACACCTGGGTGGCCCTCATGGAAAGATACCCCACAGCACCGTGGAGCCAAAGGAAGCCCTGTTCCTTGACACAATGTCCAACTTGTAATACAAAATGAAGGTATACGATGAGGACCATGTTAGCTGCAGAACAAATATCATCCAGTGACACTCTAGAGCAAAAAGCCTCTGAAGCAGCCACAGACCTGGTCGAATGCGCTTTTACCTGACCCGGAGAGGGAATTCCTCTAGAGGAATACGCTTGAATAATGCATTGGGAAATCCAATGAGCAACTGTCACTTTAGAAACTGGTTTCCCTAGGAAAGGTCTTGAGTGAGAAACAAACAATTGACCCAATTTACGAAATGCTTTAGTCCTGTGCAAGCAAAATCTCAATTGCCTATGAACATCCAACAAATGCAATTTATATTCCCCTTTATTTTGAAAATTTGGGAAAAACACTGGCAGATTAATAGTCTGGTTAATATTTGCCTCTGACGCTACTTTGGGAAGGAAAGAAGGATTAGTGTGTAAGGAAACTATCTTTATGAAATATCATATATGGAGCCTTGATGGAAAGAATTTGAAGTTCTGACACTCTCTTGGCAGAAGTAATGGCCACCAAAAAGGCAGTCTTCCAAGATAGATACTGTAAATCTACCAAAGTTGCTGGTTGAAAAGCTGGGGAGACTAATGTCTGGAGCACAAAGGTAAGGTCCCGGAGGAGAGTGGGATCCTCAACTGGAAGTCTAAGTAGAAAAGTACCTTTAAGGAAGGACCTTTGAAGAAGCTAAAGAAGACATGTTTTCCCCCACATTTTAGAAATGGCAGCCAACTGAACTTTCACTGTGGAGAAACTGTCCCCTTGATGAAAAATTCCCATCAGAAACTCTAATACTGCAGACAGTGGAGCTGTGAAAGGATCCACGGTGTGTTATGAGGCCCATATAGAAAAATGTCTCCATTTGCTACGATACACCTTTCTGCTGGAAGAAAAAAGTTTTTAGTCTGATGAAGAGGTGGACCTTCGAAAGTGCTTACTATTTTCATTACACTGGATATTGTCTTTGGATTGTCTACTGTGTTGCTTCCAGTGTTTTTCTACTATAGCTCTGAGGTCCCCTGTTTTCTTCGACACTAAAAAGAACCGGGAGTAAATGCCTGATCTGGATTGGTCTCGGGAGGACAGGTTGGATGACCCATTTGTTTAGCAGCTTTTTTATTTCTAGTGCTGCTACCTCCCTCTGCACAGGCGGGACCGTCTGGGAGGTGTTTCTTCGGTAGTGGTGGTTCTTTGAACGGGATGAAATATCCTCTGGATATAATTTGCAACACCCAGAGATCTCTTGTAATGGACTCCCATGCCTTTGGGTGAAGAGACAGGCGACCCCCCCGACTGCCTCCAGAGACGAGCAGTCGGGCAACCCATTAGAGCTGCTGCTTAGGTTTCTCTGAGAAGGATTCTCAGGACCCAGAGTTTCTAAGACCCCCTCTGGCTCTAGGGCAGCATCTGTCATAACCCCCTCTGGCTCTGGGGGAATGTGAGTCCTGAGTGTCCCGGGAAAATGCCTGAGACTTCTGGAACCACATCTTCTTTGTCCCTAGTGGATTCCTGGAAAAGGATCTTTGAGGGGAGGAGAAGTGGATTCCGATGGCAGTGTCTTCCGGTCCTCACTCTGGACCAGAGTCTCTAACAGATTTTCCAAAATGGGAAGAACCATCGTAAGGGGCATTTGTGAATGATGCCTTAAAGGGTTCCCAGAATTGACAAAGCTGGAGCCAGGCGTGGCGCCTGATGGCAATGTCCGTCCCAGAAGCCCTTGTGGCTCCCTCTGTAGCGTGGGAGAGTAGGCACATGGACATATTCTAAACTGCTTTTAAGAGTGGCCATTTATGCAGAGAACTTCTTTTTGTCCTCTGTCAACATGGACTCCAGGGTCAACTCAGCGACTTCCTTGACCAAGTCTCGCTGTAATCAAATGACGTGTGCCATGTAGTTCAGTGCCCTTACCGAGAAGGTAGCTGAAGCATACACCTGGTTCACAAAACGGTCCATCACCCTTGATTCCCGGATCAGGAGGGTGAACCATTGAGCTCTCCTGCGAGCTCCTTCTTGGTGGCAGCCACCACAACCATAGCATCTACTGGGGACCCCTTATTCCAGCACATCCTGTCCAATGGGGGGCTCAAGACCTTGTCCAGGCACTTAGGGATAGGTTCCATGGTGTCCGGTTGCTTCCATGCCCTAGATGTTATAAGGTCCACTAAAGGATCTGCAGGAGGGGACAACCAAGAGGTAGATGGGCCCGTGCCGAACGCCTCCAGGAATACTGACTCATCTGAGGTCGGTTTTGGGGCAGACCAATCCCCCCTCTGGCAGAGGAGTTCCATGACATCTCCAAAGGAGACATCCTCGGGGGGGCCTTGGGGAACATTCCCCCTCCTCCAAGTCAGTGTCTTTTCGGTAAGGGACTCTGGTGGAGAATCCAAGTGCCTCCTCTTACACATCCATTTGCGAGGGGCTCCTCAGTGGGACTCTCTGGAGAGTACTCACAAACTTCCTGTTGTTCCTGTGGGGGAGCCTCCTGAGGCAGGACGGTCATGGGCTGTCCCTGAGATAGCAAGATGGTCAGAACAGCACCCAAAGCTGAGGGGGTCTGGACAGAGTCCGAAGACGAGACGGTCAAGGGTGTTGAAACCCAAGAGAACCCTCTCCACCACGTCAAAGGCTGAAGGGGAATGCACCTGCTGGGAGATACCAGTGGGGGCCATCCCCCTCTGACCTGACAGAGGAGTCAGAGCAGAGGCTCTAGGACCAGAGATGCCAAGAGGGATACTGTGCTCCAAAATGCTTGGAGCTGACAGCACCCCCCCCCCCCCGGATCCAACTCACAGACTACGGCTATGAGAGCTCGGATTCGAGCCAGTCAGATCCAACAGGCTCAGGGCAACGGCCGGCATCGAGGTACATGGAACAGTTGGTGCCGACCCCTCGACCCCGAGGGTCCTTGGATCCAAGTACTCCGAAACCGATGGTTGGATTGGAAAAGGAGTTATAGGTGTAAAGAAAGGCTGCGAGTTTCCCCCTCCAGAGGGAGAGGGTGCAGGCAAGACCCCCATCTGGATGGATAAATCTCATCATCATCATCTTGTCCATTTCTGCTTCACTCAAGCTCTGGATGGAGTGGGAAGAGGATGCCACCGAAACAGGTCTGAAAAGCCGGTGAGGAGAAGACCTAACTGGGGACTGGATAGGGGTTTTTCCGGCTCAGGGGAGAATCTCGGAGACCGTAGCCGAGGAGACCCAGGCCTGGTTGGAGGCCTCACTTTTGGTGGCGGACCTGCCTGAACAGAGCGGTCAGGGGACCGCTTTCATGGCTTGTCCTTCTTGGCCTTCTCTCCCTCCTTGGATCTCTTGGTGGGAGTTTAAGTCCCAGAGGCCGGGGAGGAGAAAGAAGGTGGAGCTGCTGCTGTTCCCCCAGAGCAGGATGAAAATACTACTGTTCCCAAGGATGGAAGTAGGCCTTTTAGAACTAGGTTGCCCCGTCCTGCACTGTTCTGGGGTTGAACCCAGCACAGACAGGACAGGAGGTCTGAAGGTAGGCTGCTCCCAAACACACCACACAGTGTGTGGCCATCCTCTGTGGAAAGCTTATGGCCACACTCTGTGCATTTTCTGAAACCTGATTTAGGGGCTTCTGACATCCCTAAACAGACACACACACACACACACACACACACACACACACACACACACACACACACACACACACACACATACCCACACACTAGAAAAGACAGAAAAAAAGAAAAGAAGCGGAAAGAAAAACCTTTTTTTTTTTGACTGATGACTGTAGCAGGGGGTAAAGAAAAAAATTAAAGAAAGAAAAGAGAGAGAGATTATCACAAAAAAGTTTACTCACAAAGACCCAACTAATGCTAAGAGCTCGGACCATGCTTACTGTTTTCACTAGTGGCAAACAAGATCTGAAGAGAGGAAAAAGACGGGGGGCATTATGGGTAAGGGGAGGAGCTGGGAGCTCAGTAGCTGGAAAATGCGGCCGTGTCGGATCCGAAACCCACAGGTTGAAGATCAAATGAAGTCAACTACTTCAGGTGGTATGAATTTAAAACCTGAAAAATGAAAAACCTGCATACAAAACAATTCTAGCGGAGAGTAAATACTGATTTTTTTTAACAAAATAAATCACAATCATGCAAGCATCAGGAAGGTGTGCTTGAGGAGAAAAGCAGTCTGGATGAAGAAGTCAAAGCTAAAATAAGAGGTGCTGCAGCCAAATGGCACAAAGTGACATGAGTAGAGTATGATTCAATAATGCCAAAGAAGCTGAAGAGTAATGTGTGACCAGTGCTTTTGTACAGCAGAAGCCTGGGCAGTGAAGACAGAGCAGCAGAAGACGCTCGAGCTGATGGAGATCGATCTACCTATCTATCATTTGTTGACCATGTTACTCCCACTAGACTAGTAGTCTTTTTTTTCAGAGAAGACCAAAGTGGTATTTATATTACCAAGACCAGAATATCGAGACAAGAATCACAAAACTGAAAATTCCGAAACAAGCAAGTATTCCCATGGCAAGTAAACAGTTGCCCAACACAAAATTAACACACACCACAGTACCTAAATCCCCCACATCTCCTCAGCTATATACACCAACTCCAGGATCACACTACAATGGAGAAAGGGCATAGTGTTTACTTGCCTTGGGAATACCTGCGCAATTCGGGATTTTCAGTTTCATGATTCTCGTCTCGATATTCTGGTCTTCAGTATTGTGGAATTACAGCATTTAGAAGTAGACCCAGTAAAACAGGATACAAACTAAAAAAAAATGTGATTTGAAATGTAGGAAATGTGGTCACAAGGGACGTGCAAGGTTAGAATGTGAAGAAAATCTGCACATTATAGAAAAAAGATGTACAAAAAAATAGATCAGGATAAAAGTAAAAGAAAGGAGCAAGAAGGGTAGATTGAGACAAGATATAAAAAATAAATACAAAATAATGGGAGAAAGAAAGAGAAGAAGTGTCATTGGACACAAATGAAGAAGAATATGTGAACTGGCAGGTAGTGAGAGGGAAAAGTGTGAAAAAAAAGAAAATTTAAAAGTATAATCACAAAAGAAAGCAAAAAAAGGTAAAGGATGAGAAAGATATCCTACTAACTCCTGTTAGAAGACAAATATTTTAGCTTTAAATGTAAATAGCTTGAAAATGTTAAGAGAAGAACAGGAATCTTGGAATGGTAGATGTCTTAATAAACGATCATATTATAATATCAGTGGATATTAGATTATTAACAGTTGAAGAAAGGGAATAAACAGAAATGTTATGGGATGGACCTATCATCTGGAATATGGGAACAGACACATGTTCAGGGATATGTATACTACCTCAAAAAAATATAAAAAATGTTAGATGTTAATATAACTAAATTAGGACAAATTACAGTATTAAATGCAAGTTGGAAGACAAATGTGTATAGAATTATTGCTATATATGTGTATGTCACAAAGAAAGTTATTGTTTAAAAAGATCTTTAACTATGTTTGTGTTAATATGGATAAGATTTGAACTGTAATTTAAGAATAAGTAAGAAAAGAGTAGTGATGTCAAAATAGTAAATTAAATATGGCAAATTATATATATGGGACAACGTACAGTGGATTTATAGAAGCAGTGAGATTAAGACTGAAATTGATTACTTTTTTGTATCAGTTTAACAATCTTACAGAGAGGGATAAAATACAGGATTTTCAGACCATATAGCAATATGGATAAAAGTACAGGAGAAATAAGAATATATAAGAATAGGTAAAGGAATTAAAAAAGCTGAATGACAAGGAGTTAAACCAAGATGATATTAAAGAAATCACTAAGCTAAGGGAAGACCATACAGACATAAGAATGCTTTATGAAAACTGGACAAGTTAGTGGATATGTCTTAAGGAAAAGTATAAAAAATGTTTCTTAGAATGTATAGAGAATAAGAAAAAAAAAAGAAAAAAACAAAATGTAAAGCATTAAATCAGGCAATGTTTTGAGACTTAAACAAAAGAACTTTTTATGAAAAAGAAGAATCAGCACCAGGTCCAGATGGATTAGGGTATATTTTTTATAAAGAAATGTCATATGATAAAAAGGATGCTTTGTTGGCAATATTGGATGAATGGATGTAAGAAAGGTATAAAGGAGATTTGTAAGGGGTTACAATTCATATAAAGGCAAAAAGATAAGAAATAAAAAACCTGGAGATCAATTAAAAATAATGGCTATAAAATATTTATGAAGATTATTCAGAAAAGAATGATGGGTGTCGTGAAAGAAGAATTGAATGAGGGAGTGCATGGGGTTAAAAGTAAAGGATTAAATGAAATGCTAATAATGGTTAAAGAAGTGACCGAGTGTATCGTTAAGGGGAAGAGAATGAAAAATAAACTGTGTGATGTGGCGAATGCATTTGATAGTATTGATCACATGGAAATGTTGAACATTTTAAAGAAATACAAGGTAAGAAAAAAAAATTAGGATGACAGTAAGATTTTGTGCATGTCTAACAGTAAATGGATAAGCAGGAAGAAAGATAAGACAGGGAAGGGGCTACAGCAAGGTTGGCCAATGAGCATGTGGCTGTTTGTCATGGTAATGAACGAGGTTATACAAACATTTGGATCAAGGACAGAGGATGGTAGATGGGAACTTAAAGGAATAACATTACCGTTCATGTTAACCTATGAAGATGATATGGTCTTAATAGCCAGGAACCAAACACTACACGAAAGAGATACTTTACAAAACAGAACAAATATTAAGGTACAGTAGGATTACAGTTAAGTCAAAAAAGTAAAGGGTTTGGAAATGTGGTAAGAATGCCAGGAATTTGTAAGAACTGAAATTGATGTTCTGTGTGTTACATTTGGAAGGGAACAAGTAGTAAAAGAACTGAGAGAAGTTCTAAAAAATACAAAATGTGACAGACGGGTGGAGGGCGTTTCAGTTGTCCATAAGACAACTGGTATACATGTTAAAACATATATTTTAGGAAAGCTAGCTTATTTAGGTGGTGTGTACATGTTGCCAAACTGTGAAACCTGAATTATTTGGTATCTTTTTTGGTTTTCTGTGGGGAGCAAGGTTGAAGCCAGACGAAAGAGGAATAGTTTACAATGTAAAAGAAAATGGGGGTCTGAATTTAATAAATACAATTTTGTTAGTGTCAATAAATTTATTTTGGGTGTTTAAAACAGTGTCTGGAAAAAATACAATACTACGAAATTTTTTATTTGAAAAATATCAAGGTACATGGGTGGGGGGTAAGAAAAGGAAAAGCAAATGAAAAGGTTTGGAAGAGAAGGAATGTTGTTGTTGTCTCTTTCCGCTTTTCTCGGATAGGCGTCGCCACAGTGGAACTCCAGTCTGCTAATGATTGGTAGTTGATTTTTACGTGCCGAGTTACCAGCCCTGATGCACAACCTTCAACGAAGGTACGTCCATTCACGCACGTCTCCACGTAGAAGACGCTCTAGCTGAGAATCGAACCGGACAGCGTCTTACTGTGAGGCGACAACGCTACCGCAGTACCACCACGGAATACAAAACTAAAATAAAGACATGAAGAAGGGATGGAAACAAAGTATTAGTTTAAGGGTGTGCACACTTATGCAACCAGCTTATTGTAAGTTTTTTATTTTTTATATTTTTCCTCTAACAAATTTGTTTTCAATTGAATTGCACAGGTTATAGGTCACATTAAAGGTGGGAAAAGCTTTGAAATAATTTATTGTGGTCTCATTTTTTATATCACAAAAATCTGGCATTTTAACAATGGTATGTACACTTTTTATATCCACTGTATGTCTATAGCTATATATTTACACATGGAAGAAATGCCTCATGCAGAACTTACACAACAAACTAGAAATGGGTTAAAAGGTAAACATATTTAATTAAATGGTAAAAAAAAAAACTTTTAGGCAATAAGGAAATATATTTTAAAGGAACTCTATAAAAATACCTGTATGGGATTTAAGCTGCAGAATGACAGAAAATGTAAAAAGGCAGAGCATTTGGCTCTGGGCAAGAAGATACAGCCACCTGCTGAAGGAAGCAAATGAGGTACGAGGATAATTAGTGTACGGGGGATTATGGCAGAGAAAAATCTTAAAGGTGCTTGTGGCAGGAGCACTCGCAAGGCAAAATCGGTACTTATCAATCAGATTGGACAGAGTGGATTAATGGGATCTAGTAGCTTTTGATAAGTTTTCTTACTACAAACGAAAACAAAGATCATATCAGCAACAATAGCAAATAACAATATACTACAAATCAAATATAAATTCAGACTCTTGGGTCAGCATTCCTAAAACAAACAAATTAACAAGTTTACAAATAACCAACTAATTTGATTTACCCATATGATCATCATGAGACAACGAACAACATAATTCTAAGCCCAGGTAAGTAAGCGTACCCAAGCAATCAATAAAAAAAGATGATCTACTGACTTGATCGCATTTAAAAATAACGATAATAATCAGCATGAAAAATCTTAAATATTTGAACAATTATAAAAGCCTGAATGCAAAATAATGCCATCAGCATATGCTAGCATAAGAGGATTTGCTGCACCTCTCAAACTCTTCAGATAACGGACCTTAAAGAAAATGAAGCAGACATACCCTTCGATGGGTATAAATGAGTAGTGGTTACTCTGCTACAGCACCTTCTATCAGACAAGAAACAATACGTCATTCAGCTGCATCTGACCTTCTATCAGACAAGAAAAAATACATCATTCAGCTGCATCTCACCATGCCAGAAAGCTATAATCCTTAGCAGCAATATCAAATGCAGTCTGCAGACAAACATAACCCTGCTCTTTAAGTCTGATAATTATGCTAAACCCATTCAAATAGAATATTTTTGCCTTTAGCACAGAACATTGCTTTATGAAATTAAAAAGTATATTCTTTTCTAACTTATCAGCTAAATAGTAAATTTGTGTAATATTTTTAACAAAGGTGATACCTGTAAACATATAATTTACAACTCAGTCCTTAATACACTTTTTTAAAACCTTCAAACATAGACAAACACACACTAATAAAAAAAAAACTATGTTAACATTTTTTCCATTTAAATGCATTACACATCACGTGTTCTTATAACTATCATCAGTCTAATATTACATAAACTGCTGAATTCCTGCCTTCCCCTAAACCTTACTCCTCCTACTGAAAATAACTCTATGTAATGTCCCCACAATTTCTATTTATTACTATGTAATTTGTTCCTTCTCTTTTCTAAAGCTCCCTCTTCCAGTTCTTTTATCTCTTTTATAATATTCAATGCTACCAATACTGCTGGTTTAGTATTTACCATTTTCTAGTAACTGCTTTTTTGGCAGCCAACACAATTAAGCTTAAGAAGGACTTAACCGAGTCTGGGTAATTCACATTCTGTGACCCAGCTAAACACAATCAGTTCCTTAGATCCAGCTGAATGGAATTTTTAAAATCTGCCAACACATCACACACCCAAAACATATATTCCCTTTTAACTTTTTCTTCCCCATCGCGCCTCCAACATTTCCTTTCTGCTCGAGTTAAAATTCTTTTTAAGTCTACTTGGGATATTAAACTACCTATACAGACACTTCAAAGTAAAAGTCCTAAACTTTGTTGCAGACTTGGCAACCATTTAAATATATGTCCTCCCATTAGGATTAAATTGATCAGTCACAGCATGACGTTATGGGAAAGAGTAGTGGAAGCTAGGTTAAGAAGGGAGGTGATGATTAGTGATCAGTAGTATGGTTTCATGCCAGGAAACAGCACTACAGATGCAATGTTTGCTCTAAGTGTGTTGCTGGAGAAGTACAGAGAAGGTCAGAAGGAGTTGCACTGTGTCTTTGTCGACTTAGAGAAAGCATATGACAGGGTGCCTAGAAAGGAGTTGTGGTATTGTATGAGGAAGTCGGGAGTGTCAGAGAAGTATGTAAGAGTGGTACAGGATATGTACGAGGGTAGTGTGACAGCGGTGAGGTCTGCGGTGGGAGTGACGGATGCGTTTAAGGTGGAGGTGAGATTATATCAAGGATCAGCTCTGAGCCCTTTCTTATTTGCAATGGTGATGGACAGGTTGATGGACGAGATCAGACAAGAGTCCCCGTGGACTATGATGTTTTCAGATGACATTGTGATCTGTAGTGAGATTAGGGAACAGGTGGAGGAGACCCTGGAGAGGTAGAGATATGCTCTGGAGAGGAATGAAGGTCAGCAGGACTAAGACAGAATATATGTGTGTAAATGAGAGGGAGGATAGAGGAATGGTGAGGATGCAGGGAGTAGAGGTGGCGAAGGTGGATGAGTTTAAATACTTGGGATCAACAGTTCAGAGTAATGGTGAGTGTGGAAGAGAGTACAGAGGCAGGATGGAGTGGGTGGAAGTGTCTGGAGTGATTTGTGACAGACGAGTACCAGTAAGAGTGAAAGGGTAGGTCTACAAGAGGGTAGTGAGACCAGCTATGTTATATGGGTTGGAGACAGTGGCACTGACAAAAAGGCAGGAGTAAGAGCTGGACGTGGCAGACTTAAAGATGTAAAGATTTGCACTGAGTGGGACGAGGGTGGACAGGATTAGGAATAAGTATATTAGTGGGTCAGCCCACGTTGGAAGGTTTGGAGACAAAGCCAGAGAGGCAAGATTACGTTGGTTTGGACATGTGCTGAGGAGGGATGCAGAGTATATTGGGAAAAAGATGCTAAGGATGAAGCTGCCAGGTAACAGGAAAAGAGGAAGGCCTAAGATAAGGTTTATGGATGTGGTGAGAGAGTACATGCAGGTGGTTGCTGTGACACAGCAAGATGCAGAGGACAGGAAGAAATGGAAACAGATGATCCGCTGTGGCAACCCCTAACGGGAGCAGCCGAAAGAAGTCTCTCTATCCAATCTTTTCTAACCTCCTCTGATTGATTCTTATAGTTATCCAGAAATATTTGATATGACCTAATAATTATCCCTTTTTTAACAGCAGCTTCTGCTCTAGATTAAAATAAAAACTCTACAAGAGCAAGTCTGTCGCTAAGGACTTTTCTATCCCTATATCATTGCTTACACTCTGATATCTATCCCTGGTAGGGAAGGCAGTCTCTGGCCTTGCATTTCTTCTGTCTTGTTGGCCTCATCCTTCTTCAGTCATCTGTACCCAATATGTTCCTTCATTTGCCAGTTTTCACTAGTAAATTTCAACCCCCTCTTGCTATTTTCTGCACCCCAATTTGCAGTCGTCCCTATTTTCTTCATTCTCGTGTTGCCTTAGTTCTTAGAATACTTGCTGCTACATTATGAATATAACATTCTATATGGTTATACTCCTTAAGGATCTGTATCCAAACCCCTACTATTGTCTTATTTCCTGTACCCCATCTTCCCAACCACTTCATCCCTTTCCAGTTTAAATTATAACCTACTTGTGTTATGCATGTGAACCTTAACTGTGCAGCTCTAAAAATAACCCTTCAAATCAGGGAATCCTAAACCACCTTGTTCTGTTGGAAGGATCGACAAATTTATATCAGTATATAGAAAACATTTTCGAAACTCGTATGGTCAACAATAGTTAAACAACCGATATAAGTTCACACAACTTCCGCCAACACATTATATTTTTGCAGGGGGGGGGTAAGCCCCCCCTGCACCCCCACAATTACTTATACAAACTCCAAGATCGCGCTACTGTGGGGAAAAGGGCAAATCCCCTAATCCCTACTGTACCACATTCTTAGTCAGAATGGTTCGACGAACTGAACTAGCGACCATATGGGTTTTGGCAATTTGGTTCTTCGACCAATTCACACAGACCTGGATCACCTTTCTTACTTAACTCTTGCCCCTATCCCCCTCCCTGATAAATTCTTTCAATTTTTATTTCCCACAACTTCTCCTCTGGTTGATAAAAATATGCCTGGCCTGTATATAAAACTAAAGAGACTAAATATTTTCACTGTTTGTATCTAACTATCCATCAGTTTGAAGAATGGCACTAAAACCATTTTTCTCCATTCTTTAGGAAACTGTTATAGCCAGACAGATGAAATGTATATGTGGATTATGGACCATACTAAAAAGGCAAATTCTAGTTGCACAAAATATGGTTCTATGCCACTTAAAGTCACAACAGTCCAAGGAGAACAAGTACTTTGTGGTTGCAAATACATACTCTTCAGTAATCGCACACCAAAAAAGGACACAAATGTCTAGTGCAGAAGGACCCACAGTAAACACTGACCTGTTGCCATCTCAGAATCACACCTAGTAATTGAACCATCATCTCTCATAGGACGATCTTGGAAACATTTGTATCCTACAAAGAAGTCTACTTAATACTCTCTGTTAAAAAAAAAAAAAATGATTACCTTTGCAAGAGAGTAGTTTTGTTTCTCCCAAAAAAGTACATGTGGTCATACTTCATGTAACCTTGCAGCAATTCTTCCATTATTTTACAACCTTCCCAGTATTCTGCAGCATAAAAATGAACTATTTTTTAATAAGTGCTTTCTTCCATATAAGCTCACACCAAAGTATTTTAAGCTCATTTTGTGATGCCCAAGACCCAAAGCTTATGTAACAAGATTTATCTCCCATTTTTCATGTGTATCGAAGTAAACTAAAACCTACTCCAATAAAGATGGGCAAGGCAAAGTCAGCTATCAGTGGACAAAAGTACAGTTGGGTACCTACCATAAATGTAGATGTTCGAGTGTATTCACTGTTGCAGTCATTACTCTTGGGTTATCCTGCTGGCAGGCTACCCTCAGTCGGCCAGAATTCCAAAGTCTAGGTCCTGCGTCGGCTGCTGTCGCCTCTTCCCTGACGTCAGTGCACCAGGGGTATAAAAGATGCAGCAGATGCCATTTTCTTCAGTTTTTCTTGCCCCAGAAGTCAGGTGCCCCCAAACTGGTAGGCTGAAAAAAAATATGCCAATAAATATGCATGCACAAAAATAACATTTCCTTCATCTACAAGCAAATACACCGCATAGGTTGTATAGGATAGAGAAGTACAGATAAGTCCCAGCAAAGAAAAGGGGGATGGTGGGTGGGTAACCTGGACTGCAACAGTGAATACACTCAAACATCTACATTTATGGTAGGTACAAAACTGTACTATGTTCATCGTGTTTCACTGTCATTACTGAGGATGGGTGGCTGGGCTAAATAGGATTAGGAGAGGCTATGAGGCCTTGCAGAACTGCAGTGGCAAAGCCTGCTCTGGATTTAGAGTAAAGAGGTAAGTGGTAGTGCTTTGCGATAGTGTGCACTGAACTCCAAGTTGCAGTCTCTAAGATGTCTTTGGTTGGTACTCCTCTGAGGAAGGCTGCTGAAGTGGCTGCTGCTCTGGTAGAATGAGGCCTAATGCCCTTAGGCACTGATTTGCCATGCTCAAAATAGCAGAAAAAGTTGGAATGGCCTATCCATTTAGAAATAGTCTGTTTTGAGATAGCCTTTCCTTGTGATCCTGCAGCATATGACACTAAAAGTTGCTCAGTCTTTCTGAAAGCTTTAGTTCTGTCCAAGTAGAAGCGTAACTGCCTGTGTATGTCCAAAGAATGCAGAATTTTCTCACCCTTGTTCTGTGGATTTGGATGAAAGGTAGGCAAGAGAATTGTTTGGTTGAGGGCCACACTGGACACCACCTTAGGCATAAATGTTGGGTTCGTCCTCAGAGAAACCCTGTCTGGATGTAAAATGATAAAAGGTTCCACAGCCATGAGTGCTTGTAACTCCGAGACTTGTCTTGCAGAGGTTATTGCTAGGAGCAGAGCTGTTTTCCAGGATAAGAATTTTATATCCGCTGTTGAGGCTGGCTCGAAAGGAGGCTCGAAAGGAGGCAGTGTGAGTTTTTCCAAAACATAATTGAGGTCCAATGGCGGAATTGGTGCTCTCCTTGGAGGCCTAATGTTTTTGGCCCCATCTGAGGTACTGCCTTATTAAAGGATGAGAAAAGATAGGTGGTTCCGTATTGTAATGGGCTAAAATGGCAGAGGCATGAATCTTAACTGATGAGAAAGAAAGGCCTTTGTTCAGCATCTCAGTTGGCTACTGTAAAATCTGAGGGATATTTGGTACACACGTGTCAATGCCTTGTTCCTGGTTCCAAGCACAGAATCTCTTCCATTTTTCTGCATAAGATTTTCTGGTACTGGGCCTCCTGGCCTCCAAGATAACATCCAGAACAGCTTTTGAAAGAGGAGTGTTCTGAATGGCTACATTATCTGCCATGCTGCCAGATTTAAGGTCCCGAGTTGGCTGTGCAGAATCCGATTGTTTTGTTGAGTTAGCAAGTGAGAAGTTTGAGGCAATATCCATGCTGGACCTTGAGACAAGCTCTTTAGGTTTGGGTATCAGTGCTGGCGTGGCAAGTCTGGTGCAATAAGTATTGTTTTTGGCTTCTCTTGTCTGACCTTTAGGAGTACCCTGGGAAGGACAGGCAGTGGGGGAAAGGCATATACTGTTAGATTTTTCCAGCTGAAGGATAGGGCGTCCACTCTCCATGCTTGCTTGTGATAAAGCCTTGTGCAAAATCTCTGCAATTGGCAGTTGTGAGGGGTGGCAAATAGATCTATGTCTGGGCATCCCGATTTCCTTGATATCATGCTGAAGACTTGTGGATCCAGTTTCCATTCGTGGGGATCCATGAGGTTTCTGCTTAGTTCGTCTGCCAGAGTATTTGTTTTTCCTGGCAGGAATTGTGCTTGCAGGTGAACTTGATAAGTCAATGCTGTGTCCCATAAGGTCATTGCTTGTCTGCAGAGGGGGTAGGAATGTGTACCTCCCTGCATGTTTATGTACCACATGACCGTAGCATTGTCTGTCTTTATCAGTAGCTGTCCTGGATGAAGTAGATTCTTGAAAGCTGTCAGGGCATTTTGAACAGCTAGCATCTCTTTTTGATTGATGTGAAGATGCATCTGGTTTTCAGGTCATGTGCCCTGAATACATTTTCCTGCCATATGGGCCCCCCAGGCATAATCTGATGCATCCTTTGTCAGAGTCTGTCTGGCTGTAGGTAAACTGAATGGCAGACCCTTGTTGTGGTGACAGGCCTCTGCCCACCATCGAAACTCCTGTTGCAGGCTGTCTCCAGGCTGTGGCAATGCTGAGTCCAAACACTTTTTAGATACCATTGTAGTTTCCTCATATGCAGTCTGGCATATGGAATTAGTAGAATGCAGTATGCCATGAAACCCAAGGCCTGCAGGATTTTCCTTGCAGATAAGTGGGTCTTTGTTGCCAATTTCTTGAAGTAAGAAGTCAGTTGTTTTTGCTTGTCTGGCATGAGATAAGCCATATGGGCAGTTGTATTTAAGTTTGCACCCAGGAATATTATCTCTTGAGAGGGCACTAGTTTTGATTTCTTTTCGTTTACTGTGTACCCTAGGCCAATTAGCAATCTTTTTACAAATGCCAGATGCTTTAGAAGAATGTCTTTGTTCTATGCTTGAATTAGGCAGTCGTCCAAGTAGGGATATATTTGAATTCCTCTTTGTCTGCAAAATGCAATTACTGGTGCCAGGCATTTTGTGAAGACCCTGTGTGCAGCAGATAAGCCAAAGGGCAGTGCAGAGAATTGGTAGTGCATTGAGCCAGCTATGAATCTGAGGTATCTTCTGCAAGACTGTCTGATTGGGACCATGCAGGTATGCCTCTTTTATGTCCAAAGTTACGAGCTAAGCCTTCTTGCCCAGCATGGGCAGTAGCTGCTGTAGAGTCAACATCTTGAATTTTGGAACTTTCAGAAACGTATTTAGGATAGACAGGTTCAGTACTGGTCTCCAGGTTTTGTCCTTTCTGGGCACTAAAATCCTTGCCCCTGCTCTTGTTGTGGTACTTGTTGAATGGCTCTTATGTCCATGAGGGCTGTAATTTGTTTTTGTGTCTCTGCCCATTGATTGTGTGGCAGGTCTGGCATACCTTTTGACCTTGGCAGGGTGTGAAAATGGAACATGTAGCCTTGGGACACTATGTTCAAGACCCATTTGTCTTGGGTAACCATTTGCCAATTTGATGAAAAAAGTGCTAGTTTCCCCCCTAAGGGGGCTGCCAAAAGAAAAGTGCTTGGATCTGGCAGAGGAAAGTCATTGGGACTGCTTCCTGTACGGTTGTGATTTGTCTTCTCCGCTTTTGGAGGTAGGAGCACCCCATTGTTTAGGCCTGTATGAGCCTTGGGGCTGAAATCTGCCTCTGGGACGCCTGTATCTGCCTCTTTGTGGTCTGTCTGACACTGGAAAGGAACAATTTTTAGGAGGCCAGTTCCTGCTAAATCTGAGTGGCTGTACCTATAAGAAATCCTTGACTGTCTGCATGCATTTTGCTTTACCTTCCATTTTTTTCAACACCTCTTCTGCTTTAGTACCAAACAAAGTATCATGCTGTAATGGAGCATCTAATAATTTTGCTTTAACATGATCCGGCAGATTCTGTTTCTTTAACCAAGCATGCCTTCTAATAACAGAACATGTAACAGCGGCCCTGCAAGAGGCCTCCAGTGAATCACAACCACATTGCAAAGTATGCTTTCCTACTTGTTCAGCTGCATGCAATAAATCCTGCATTTCCTTGTTCTCTGAACATTCAGTATTTGTCAACAATTTCTGTTTAAGCAGTGACATTAAATATTGCTGATATTTAAGCATCTGAAACTGACAATTTAAAGCCCTTACAGCCAAGGTAGCAGAAGTGTAAACTTTTTTCCCTCATCTGTCTACAGCCCTAGAATCCCTATCAGAGGGGACAGGGTTTTTTGCAGTGGAAGCTTTGACCCCTTTGGGACCCGGGACCCTGAGATATAGTTTCTGGGTCAGCAGCGGGGATTTTATATAGGAATTTATGAGAATCCAGGACCATGTAGTATCTGTCTGGCTTAGCAGGTGCAGGGGGTAAAGAGTCAGGGGACAGGCCGGACTCTGAAAATACATCTACAATGTCTAGAACAGGTGGAATAGCAAGGCGTCTGTGCTGAGGAAGTAGAAGAAAGTCTCTGAGCCTTTTCTTAGATTCAGAATAATCTTGGCTCTCCCAGTGGAAATGCGCCCTCATGGTATGCAGGGTTTCCCAATAATCCTCAGGAGGAGAGGCTGAAGGAATTGGTTCTTCAGCATCAGAATCCTCATAGGGAAGCATGGAATAATCCTGTTCAGAAGAGGAATCAGAGGAAATAGAAACCTGATCAGAAGAATCATACTTTGTCTCTTGCCTAGGCCTCTTATCAGGAGGGGGATGGGAACCCCTGATCAAAGTAATTAGGTCTTCGGCCATTTTGAGCATCTGCTTTTTAGGCATGGAAGTCTGAGTAGGAGAATGCTGTACTTGTTTCTTTGTCTTTAGAGCTGCTTTAGTCTTTGAAGCTGAAGATGGCTTAACATAAAGTTGTGTAGGTCTGAAGACACCCTCAGAAGCCGATGCCTGCTCAGCAACTCCGGACCTATCTGAGGGAATGATTTCCGAGTGTCCAATACCTTGAGTATCCAGAAGACCAGTCGGCTCCACGTGGGAGTCGGAAGCGGCCTGTGGCTCTGCGGTAGCGGGCGCCAGGGGCTGCAAATGCGCCTCACTGAGAACCGGCGACTGGCCTAGCGGAGGCCTCGTCGTCGGTTTTGGACCTCGGATGCTTATCCTTTTTCTTGTCCTTGCGTTTTTTGTAAACTCCGGTCATCGGCTGTTCCGACGGCATTATATAATTAAATCTTCGGCCAAAGTAATAAATTGAACTGACGCTTAATAGTGCATTGGTTAAATCTAGCACAAAACCGACAGCTAGCAATGATGTGATCAGGGCCTAGGCAAGGAATACAGTAAGAGTGAAAATCCTTATGAGGTATTTGCTTCCCACACGAAATACAATTGTTAACTTTTTCTGACATTGGTCTGGAGCAAGAAAAAAGTTTCCCCAACGGGGTACTTAGCTTTAATGAAGACTTCTGTTCTGAAATTCGGATTTGAAAATCTCAGGAGTCGGCCGACCGGCACTTGCGAACTGCTTTTGCTTTGGGCACCGCGCGACAAGAAAGACTGAAGAAAATGGCATCGGCTGTATCTTTTATACCCCTGGCGCACTGACGTCAGGGAAGAGGCGACAGCAACCGACGTTGGACCTAGACTTTGGAATTCTGGCCGACTGAGGGTAGCCTGCCAGCAGGACAACCCAAGAGTAATGACTGCAACAGTGAAACACGAACATCCAACTTTATCAAAAGGTAGACTAGCACTCATAGTCTCAAGTAAGATCTCACAACTTACTACCTTGTCCCCATTTGAAGACAAAAATCAAACACAAAGAAAATATCCTTATTATGAATATTTACCTCAAAGGTATCTAATCATTTTGGCTCAAGGGGCACATATTTGTCATGGTAAGGTTTGCTGGGTCACATTACCACCAACTAAAACACATCTATATCGTATGTCTACCCACCGACATTTCAAGGACTGAAACTATGAATCTTGGAATACTGATGCTGCAAGTTAAGCCAAAGTGAATTTTTCAAAGTTTTTATGAGTTCTGAAAGTTGAAATTCAAGTCTAGAACTTTCCAGAACATCTGCTGCGCAATTCTCAATTATGACAAGGTGTTGTTCTGTATTCCTCCAATACTGTCAAAGTACTGCACCACCTCAGTTCGGGACAGTTCCTGTTAACTTTCTGAGGACAATGGACTGCAACCATCAGAACAAAGTGAAAAAAGTATGCACTGAGAGAACATTGTACACACCACGTTGAAAATTGCTGCATCATGGAAATTCACCTTACTCAGACGTATTGCAATTTCAGAGATAGTATATTTAAGTAGCTTTGGTGTTAGGAACATGGGGCGTGAAACCCTCCTACAGAAAAAGTACTTAAAGGTACAACAATTAGTATCAAAATTCCCAGCTGCATTTTTAAGTGTCAAGCCTTGAAAACTTGAGTATTGCAATAACAAAAGGAAGCCCCAGTCCACGACCAAGAACAAAACAGTCTTGCACTTGTGATAGGAATCCCAGTCCAGAAATAAGAACAAATGGATACAACTGCAAAGTCTAACTGTAATGAATTTAAGGAAACATTGCCTACAATAATGTACTTCAGTTTGCTGAAACATACCCTGCAGCCCACTAAACAAGCCATATGAATGACTTTTTATGCCTAACTGCCTCTGCTTTTACACTCAGCCTGCCTACTCAACCCATTTCCAAAAATAACTATGCCTTCTTTATACAACTCTAATGCTTTACCATGAAAACAATAGCCACAATGATGCATTTCAGCCTGCTTTCCTCAGACATGTACACCGAAGCCCTTCTGTCAGTCATATCGATGATTTTTTTTTTTTTTGCAGATTCTGCACACAGCTATTCTATCTCACTACCTTACTCCCTCCCCAAAAAAGCCATATTGTGTGCATCTCTTTCACACAATGTAGTGCCTCCCTAACAAGCCACTTCGGTAATTGTTTTAACAGAGGCTTATGTAAGTATCTTTTTGCTTTCATACACCGACAGACTATTTACCATCACCCACCCCAGAATAAAATAGCCACACATTGTAAATACCTCTGGTGGATGGTTAGATGACTATGAAAGAAATTACAGCCACAGTAACACATTTCAATTTGCTTGTGTCAGCTTAATATTTTTACAGTGCTCTTACCATGACTACACCACAGAACTGATAGCACCTTGTCTGTTCCAACAAGCACACACTTTTAATCCACCCATGTTCCCTTCCTTATTCTCAATGTCAGTGACATTTGTAGGCACTACTGCTATCATTCTGTCCCTCTTTAACGTATAAGAACTGTTTCCAAGAAATTATTTCATTGTTATTTCTTGCTCAGTCCCTTTCACAAAGTTATCCCGTAGACAGGAGGCATTTCTGGACTTGGTTACCATTATATACATATATTTTACAACAAGTACATACTTACTCCCTTCTAAAATGCTGCTTTCATTTTGCAGATTTAATTTTTCTGTATTTCTAACATTCATAGTTCCCCTTCCTTTCATTTACACTCATATCCATCTTACAATCTGGCAAGCTGTCAAACTCTTTCTCCAGAGTCATTCAAGTCAAACAGCCTCAAGTCCAGGGAATCATTGAAACGATGCTTGTTTTCTGCTCCTCCATGATAGATTATTGCCCCAATTTGGCCTCTGCAACCTACAATGAATCTTCATTATCCTTTAGTAAAAGCGTGTACGGCTTAAACTGTTATCTTGTATGGAACAACTTCCTCCCAAATGCAAAGTACGTCATCTTAAATTCCATGCTGCATTCCCCAGTAATCACAAGGGCTACTTCCAAAACCACAAGGTGTTAAACTTTCCCTTCTCTTCTCCCTATCAACTCCCATGGATTTACTCAGTGCACTCTGCAATTCTACCCAAAATGCTCCCCTTTCACTCGGTTGCTGCTTGTGTTTAGCAAAAACTAACATTAACATTATACAGACTTCATACAATGGGATAAAAGTACAGTTGTGTAAGCAGTATTAAACATTAGATGTGTAAATAATTACTGCTTCAGTAGTCTAAGCCATGTGGGTTATGTCCTGTCAAGGACAAGACAGCTAAGCTTCCAAAGCTTCAGTCCACCTTCCACACACCCAAACCATTAATCAGCTCAAGCTGAGCTGAATAAAAGTTACACCTGGGCACCAAGCTCTTCAGAGCTTCCATACCAAAAGAGAGAGGCAGGCTAAAGCCCTGAAAAGTACAATGCTATGAAAACAATTATAAATGCCCACACACTGGCATAAAAACATAAAACAGGGGAGATGGCAGAAGGGGATGACTACTGCAGCAGTGATCATTCTGACATCTACTATTACACTATGTTTACTTAAACTAGTCTACCATGTCCTTCATTTACTCACTGGTGCAAAAGCCTAAGCTGTATGGGTAGATGACAACAGGTTATGTAGAATACTAGGAAAAAGGATAGGAGTCCAACAATGCTAGGGAATGGTCATAGCAAAGTCTGTCTTAGACTTAAAGGAATCTGCTTTATATTGATTGTGTAAATGTATGCATATGGGATCAATTTGCTGCTTTTAGAATACTTCTAGAATCCGACCCTTTCCAAAAAGCCACAAATTAAGCCAATGCCTCTGGCAGAACAAGCCTTGCTCCTGCACAGAATAATTTTGTTGTGATGGAAGTAACAAAAAGTATTAGCATGACACAATGATTTAGAAGCAGTCTGTTTTGACACTGGTTGTCTGTGCTTACCTTAACAAGACATGAACAACTGATCAGAAATTCTGAAAAAAAAATTTCAGTCAAGATAGCACCAGAGTTGCTTGTCTGTGACTTCCAAGGTATGAAGAAACATTTCTCCCTCATTTTTAGACTCTAGAAAGAAGACGGTAAGATGAACAGACTGGCTTAAAGTAAAAGTGGATAACACTTTAGGGAGCAAAGAAGAACCAGTCCTCACAGAAACACCATCTTTGTGAAAAATGAGATGTTGACCCATCATAACAGCTTGCGACTCGTATACACTTCTTGCAAAGGATAGAGAATAAGTAAGGCCGTTTTCCATGTCAAGAATTTAAAGTCTGCACAATGAGCTGGTTAAAATGGAGAAGGTTTTTCTAGTACAAAATTAATAACTCAAGTAGAAGTCACTTGTTTTCTATGAGGCTTATTGAACAAAAACAGATTTGCATGAGTCTGCAATGAAACAGGAGGAATTATAAGAAGACATGCACAAATGGCAGTCAAATGAATCTTCATCAAGGAACACATCTGGCCGTTGGACAGTAAATGATACAAATAGTGTAAAATCAGGGAAACACTAGCCCTGAATGGATGCTGGTTTCTTTGTTGGAACCAAACAGAAAAGCATTTCCATTTGCTAATATATTTCTACTAAGAGTTTTCTTGCCTTCAATACCTGCTACATGCCTTCAGAAAAAAAAAGATGCATAAAAATATTAGGATCCTGTCATCCATGTAGCGAACTGCAGTTGCTTGGGATTGGAATGCATCAAACAAGTCTGGAGGTAACTGCCACTGGCCATTATTAGTGGAATGGGTAGAAAAGCAAACAATAACATTCATGTCTAAGGAAAAGAAGAGGCATCAGTCTTTCAGGCCTTATTGCATGACATCCTGGAGCAGAATTTTCCCAACTGACTGTTTTGATAGGAGGTAAAAAGATTTAACTGAAGTGTTCCCCACAGATGGATAAAATATTTGAAAATCCTCTGATTCAGCTTCTACTTGTAAGGGTCTGTCCTGGTGCTGCTCAGCTTGTCAGCCACACAATTTTGGTCTGACCTAATGTAATAGGTTTATAGGCTGATACTAGGCTATCTGCCCTAGGGCATTTATAAGCCTAGCCAGAGTGTGTTTGGCTTTTGCCACACTTTTAGAGTAGTTGACTGTGCCTCTGTATAGTAGGTCACAGAAGGTAGCCCTTTTAAGGTTTGTTTACTGTACCTCTGTCAAGCAGCGACACAGAAGAGATCCCAGGGGTAAACTTATGATCTCCCATCCAGCCGTCAAGATTTCTCTTGAAGAGGGTCAGTGAGGGGCTCTGCCAGACATGGATTGGGATTTTGTTCCAGAGTGAGGGGAGCCTCTGGGATATGAATCTGTCCTTCCTGCATGTCCTATTTATTTCTGTGCTGAGGTTTAAGTCCCTGGAGCGTGTAGCTCTAAGGGATTTAGATTTCCTGAGGTGAAGCATGTCCATTAATGCTGGGTTGGACATGGATTTATACGTCAGACACAGATCACCTCTGAGTAGGCGGTACGCAACTGAGTAGAGCTGGAGTTTCTTTAGCCGAACTGCACAGGGCATCTGTTTGAGCCCCTTGACCCTCTTGGTGAGATACTTTTGGGGTCTTTCCAGTTGCTGAAGGTGTTGGGTAAGGTACATCCCAAACGGGGAATTGTACTCCATTATGGGCCTGATAAGTGATGAGTGATGAGTAGAGGGGCACAATGACCTCTCTTGATCTAGATGTGAACCCTTTCATGATAAGGTGGGCTATATAGAAGGTCTTTCTAACCACTTTGGTAACGTGATTGTCAAAGGAGAGATTGCTATCTACTTGGGTCCCCAAGTCCCTAATTACTTCCTCCGTACTTAATGGATTACCACCTATGTGGTAAATTGTGGGCACTTCAGGTTCAAGAGGCAAGATCTGCCCTTAACAAAGCCGAATTGGGTAGGATCAAGTGTATGGAGGTTCTCAATGTCTTTGTTTATGATTTCCATGATGATACACTCCATAGCTTTGCAGACCAGGCTAGTCAGGCTTATAAAGCAATAGTTTCCGGGGTCTGCTGTGGCACCACCTTTGTGGAGTGGAACCACTGTTGCTGTACGCCATTCCTTAGGAACATATCCTGTAGTAAGGCTGAGACTGAACAATGACTTTATATGAGGGTTTAGTTCTTCTTGGAGCTTGTGTAAGACACAGCCCGGGACACTGTCTGGTCTCATTGATGCTGTGTTTTAGCTTTGGAGAGGGCAGCTCTCACCTGTGCATCTCTGATCTCAGGAAGGCTACACTCTGTTGGCATAGACATTTGCTCTTTTGGGGGGGAAGGGGGGGGAGAAGTTTGCACTGAACCTTTCTGCCAGGATGTTGGCAATGTCTGTGGGTTCAGTGAATTTTTTGTCATTTTGCACTAACTCAGAGCATATCTGGGAGTTGCCTCCCAGGTTTCTGACATAACTAAAGAAGGCCTTGTGATTATCTTTAGTGTCTTGTGCAATTTTTCTTTCAAAGCTGGCCTTAGAAGATTTTATGAGGGATCGTAGTTTCCTGCTAGTACTGATCAGTGACACCTTCCCTTTTTGGGATTTTGCTCTGTCATGTAGTAGCTTTCTCCTTCTGTTGTATAGCTTATTTATGGCCGGGGTCCACCAGACAGGTCTCCTGCCTTTGGAGGAGTGAGTCTTGGTTTTATTTGGGATAGCATGCTCCATGCATTCCTGTAGGTGTCCATAGAATGCTTTTGTAAAGGATTCTGCAGTTTGGGCCGTATTGTCCACTGGCCCGGGCGCTTTGAAGGATTCCACCTCAGTTTTGAGAAGTGTGAAGTTTGCTTTTGAGAAGTTCTTCACCGTGGTTTCCTTGGCTAGGGGTGGGGATGGAATATGGATGTCCAGTGAGATTTGTTTATGGTCTGATCTTACCAATGAGGGGTATACCTCTGGTTTGGATCATAGAGACCCCATGTTCGTGATGACCAGATCCAGTATGTTTTCCCCTCTTGTGGGAGTGGTGACCAGTTGTTCCATAGCATTTGAGTTTATAAATTCTAGGAACCATTGGGCGAGGGTGTTTGGGCTCGAGTAGTTTTCCCAATCGATATTTGGGTGGTTGAAGTCACCCAATATAATAGTGTTTGGAGAGACCTTCATATTCTCCAGTGTTCTCAGGAAAGCAGAGTGAGGTTCCTGTGTTTGGGAGGGTGGTCTGTAGCAGGCTACAAACTGAAAGGCAGTTTTGCCCACTGTTAGTTGCACATGGATGGTCTCCGAAGCTTCATGCAGTGCCACTAGCCTGGAAGTGTGGGTATCTTTGATAAATATGGATACTCCCCCTCCTTTTGTGGTTCGGTCTGAGTTTTGGGGCTGGAAAGCAGGGTATGAAGTAGAGCCTGGTAGTGCTGGGGTGCTCTCGGGAACCTTGAACCAGGTTTCTGCTACTGCACAGATATCGATATTCTCCATACTGAGGAGAGTCTTGAGTGCGTGCATCTTGAGGTTTAGACTTCCGGCGTTGAGCAGCATTACCCTTAGTTTTTTTTTTCTTTGTGTTGTCTATGGGGGTGGGTTTGTCTTTTGAGCCTTGCCTAAAAAAGGCACTATGGGGGAGGCAAGAGCCTTACCCAGTATTTGAAAACCCAGGGGTGACAGGTGCAAGCTGCCCCTAGCGATGCAACGTGGTTTGTCGAGCATGTCATCCCAGGCTGACAGACACTGGATCCCCTTTGAATGACACCAATACTTTAGCCAATTGTTAAAATTGATCATTTTGTCTTTATACTGTGGCATCATTCTTGGTGAGGGTAAGATGCTACTCAAGGTCAGGGTCATACCGGCCTGGGCTACATGATCAAAGAGCTCCTGTACGTCTTTTTTCATGTAGTCCAGGGAGGTACGTCTCAGGTCATTCACACCAGCATGGACAATGACTGAGTCATACTTGTACTTGCTTTGGAGTGCTTGTGTTATGTGGCAGATCCTGGCACCAGACAGGCAGCTTACAGTGACCCTCTCCTTGTTCAGCCTGGTGAGTGGGACGTCAGTGTGTCTGACAATAGAGTCACCTATTACAAGTTTATTAGGTGTGTTGTTTAGCCTTAAGGGCTGTGATTGTGTGTTACACTGACTTTGTGAGCTATGCTACGTGGATATTGTTTCATGAAAGGTGTTGCTTGGATGTCTGCTTTGGAGGTCTCTGCTGCATAGGCAGATTTTTATTTAGAGCCTCCGAGTATGTTTTTGTGTGTTTATGTGTTTGGTTTGCTGATGCGATAGGTCTATGTGAGACTGGATTTGTGGTGTGTGTGGTTACCTTCTCCTCCTCACAGGCTGTGCCAGTACTGGGTTGAGAGAGCTTAGCCTCCAGTTTGGCTATATAGTTGCATCTCTCACATATATTTGAGCTTGTTGGGAGGAGGAGAGGGTGGTCTGTATACATAAGGCAGTTGTAACATTGCCTCAAGATTCCCAGATTCACCAGCTGGACTGGAGAGTAAACTCCAAATTGACCTTTGGACATGCCTGAATAACATAGGGAACTACTTATTGACTGATCAGAAAGAACCAATAGGGATCAAGTACTTTGAAGGAGTGTAAGAGGATGTAGTGCTTTAGTTTGTGTTTACCTATGAGATTACTTATACGAGCAAGTGCAGGGCTTTAGAATGAGAATAGAGTGCTTAATTTGAGATTTAGAGCAGTTCAAGGGGAAAAAGTGAAGAGTAGACTTTGTGGAGCCGCGAATAGTTTAAGCCTGTTTAAGCTGCGCTTCCCGACGCTGTTCTGTGCGCAAGACCGCGCTAAAAGAGGGTTGCAGGGTTTTAAGAGGTAGAGATCAAGGAGTTTAGAATTGACCCAAAATGGCCAATAAAACTACAGCTTCTAGGCAGTAACCACTCCTACAGGGACAGGCAGGCTGTTCAGTGTTAACCACTGCCACTGGTGAACACAGAGACTTCCCTTTAGTCCAAGCAAGCACTGGCCTCCAAGAAACTTACAAACAGTTCAGAACAGCAAATCTGTAACTGAACTTTCTTAAATTTCAGAAAGTGGGAAAAAAGCAAGATTTTTTTTTTTGTTTTAGTTTAATGGTAGCAGAGATACACAAGTAGCAAAATATTCACAACAGTGCAATAAATGACCCTACACTTGAGTGCTAGGCCAAAGTCAGGTAAAATGCAGTTTTAAGAGAAAAAAAACAATTTTAAATTAAGTGCAACACAGGAAATGCCGTAAACAGGCTCTAGATGTGTTCTAAATACTGTTTCTAATACATATATAAACTTTAGCAAGCTGGAAAATGCCGAAAAGTAGGCGGCAAAGCAGTAATTCTTAACAAAAAAACAGAAGAGAATACTTAAAATCTTAAACGTGGCTCCTTTCTCCTCCCAGCATTTTCTCCCCTTGGTAGGTGCTTCAGCAACAACTAACAAGCCTGGAAAGACGCCAAAACCACAAGGCAGCAGGGTTTTAAGAGATAGAGATCAAGGAGTTTAGAATTGACCCAAAATGGCCAATAAAACTACAGCTTCTAGGCAGTAACCACTCCTACAGGGACAGACAGGCTGTTCAGTGTAAAATTATGCTGAAAAGCTACTGTATATCCCAGGTTACCATGTCTAGTCAGCAGAGAGGATCAT
The DNA here is from genome assembly GCF_019279795.1 of Protopterus annectens. Taxonomy (NCBI): domain Eukaryota; kingdom Metazoa; phylum Chordata; order Ceratodontiformes; family Protopteridae; genus Protopterus; species Protopterus annectens. Next base: position 16,648,450 of record NC_056730.1, read on the forward strand.
ACAGCTTCTGACAAAGGGGGATACTGCCAGCGCAGCTATCTGGAATTTTGTAAATAATTATATGTCATTTGTGAATATCAGCATGATTCATATAAGATTCTTGTGTTACCAATGTATTAGAACATGATGTCACTCACACACACACACACAGATATATACACACACACACCAAACTAGGTTTCTACTGACAGGTGTTGAAAAAGGTTTTTGCAAAGTACTTGAAATGTATCCACAGTGTGCCCTACTGGAATAGAACAGAAATGTACATCCACTATTGTAGCTGTTTAAATGTATATATTTTAGCAGTGGAAACTGCAACATAGGAAATTAACTTCATTCCAGCTAAACCTCAGAAAACTAGCTGAAATTGAATTACTTTATGGCAGCTAGAGACATAATGTCTATACTAGGGAACATTTAATATCGTCTTGGAAGTGTTTGATTGTTTTATGACTTCCAGTATCTGCCAAAGATCTGAGGAAAAGTCCTTGTCTATGCATTTTTACAGAGAGATGCTAAATGCTACCAGCTGCCATCAACAGTTGTTTTGGGCCTGGAGACTAGAAGTCAGATGATAAGAAATTATGTCATTCTGCAAGCTAGCCAAGGAGTATTATTGGAGATGCTGGTCAGAGAGGTGAGAGAGAGCATTCTGTATTTGACCTGAGAACAACTAGAAGATCCATTCACCACACTTCTTAAGTAAATTAACTAAGTTATAGTATAATTCTCTTAGATACAGTCAGGAATATAGCAAAGCTTAGTTTAGATATTTTTCTTTATTTATTTGAGACTGTCCTGCAATAGCGTTTTAAATATTTCCTGTGATTTTGAACTCTGATGTCACTGTGAATATATATTGAGTATTTTCTTGTTCTTTTATTTATTATTAAATATATTTAAACCTTTCATTGTGGCTGATCTTTTAAGAGACATCTAAGTTTGAGAGCAGTTGCACATTTATTTGTTGATACTGTGGGCCACTCCTAATAGCTTTGCTTTTGGTCAAACTACCATTTGTAGTAATATTAATATTACACAGTAAGATTGGACACCCTTTATTAAGGGCCTTAAAGTAGCTGATAAGGAGGTGGCTGGTGGCAGAAATAACTACCTTATAGTCTGGGCAAAAGGGGGCATAGCTAGTAAACCTGTGCCAGCCTTTCCCAAGTGTATTTGTGTATAAATCAAACCTCAAACAGTGTGTGTGTCAGCTACTTGGGAAGGGACACAAAGCACTGGTTGGACAGAGAGGGTGCTGGAGGTCTTAGCATGGCCATTCAGCTGAGATCTCAATTCTATAGCTGTGCCAGTGGGGAGTCTTATTGGGGATCTGGAGAAGGAGGGAGAAATCAGCCCTAGACTGACTGTGGTCTCTGTGTGCTCTTCAGGGAAATTGCACTTGATGCAGAGAGCTGCATCCGGAAATATTGTGTGTGCGCTTGCTATCCTCTCAATGTATGTTCATCACTGATGCTAGTGGTGAGGACTGAGGCTCCTGGATTACTGGTCCAGTGGTGGGTTGTCACACAACTCATAGGTTAATATTAGGCAATCATTCTGTAGACCATTATATGCCTAGCCAATAATCAGGTAGTAATAAATGGTGAGAATCAAACTTTGCGCTGATAAGGTAAACACCTCTACCATTATGCCACTCCTTCCAAATAAGTCAGAGTTATTAGCCAGTAATTTGTTCAAGGGGGTTCTTTCTTTTTGGAACCTCTATGTCATGTTTTTTTATACATCTGCTTACCAACAGATTGCTGGGCCTGTTTATGTTGCCTTTTATTGAAACTGACCAAGGGAGCATATAATTCCTTGGTAGAATTGCAGAATGAGGTATGAAAAACATCCAAGGCAACCCTTTAATCTGCTTCCTCCTCTCATCACTCTTCATGATAACCTCTGCCACAGAGGGTCAAAAAAGTACAGTTATGTACACTTACCATAAATGTAGATGTTAGAGTGTATTCGCTGTTGCAGTCATCACACTTGGGTTATCTGCCTGCAGGTAACCCTCAGTCAGCCCGAATACCAGAGACTTAGTATTTCTGCATCAGTTGCTGTCGCTTCAGTTCTGACATCAGGTCGTCAGGGGTATAAAAACAGGCAGCCGACGCCATGACACCAGTTTTTCTTGCCCCAAATGTCAGGAGCCCCCAAATAGGGAGAAAAGTTATGGTAGGAAAAACACCACCAGTAAAAAGTAAATACCAATAACCCAACAAGGTGAGTAACAGACAGAGAGGAGAGAGAGAAGGGGGCTGGAGGGTGGGAAACCAGGACTGCAACAGTGAATACACTCGAACATCTACATTTATGGTAAGTGTACACAACTGTACTATGTTCTTCATGTTTCACTGTTGCAGTCATCACACTTGGGTTGATTCCCAAAGCTGACGACAGGGTGGTGGCAGTCAAGAAGAGTTGGGGGCTGGCTAGTATGCCCTTGCAGGATTGCTGTTGTAAAACTCGCCCTGGATTTGGAAAAGATAGGTAGGTGGTAATGCTTGGTGAAGGTGCGTACAGAACTGCCAGGTAGCAGCTTCCAGAATGCCCCTGGTGGGGACTCCCCTTAGGAATGCTGTAGAGGTAGAAGTTGCCCTAGTGGAATGCGTTCTGACCCCCTGAGGGGTTGGTTTCCCATGGTGTTTGTAGCATAAATGGATACAGTGTGATATCCATTTGGAAATAGTTTGTTTTGAAATGGCCTTGCCCTCTGCCCCTGGTGCAAAACTGACTAGTAACGCGTCAGATTTCCTGAAGGCTTCAGAATCTGAGCTGCCTGTGCACGTCCAAGGAGTGCAGGATCCTTTCCCCTTTATTTTGAGGATTAGGGAAGAAGGTTGGCAAATGGATAAATTGGTTGAGAGCTACAATGGACACCACTTTTGGCATAAAGGAAAGGTTAGTCCTGAAGGAGACCCTGTCAGCATGAAAAATAATGATGGGTTCCACAGCTGTAAGTGTTTGTAGCTCAGACACTCTTCTAGCTGAAGTGATGGCCAGAAGCAAGGCTGTTTTCCAAGAGAGGAATTTTAACTCTGCTGATGCTGCAGGCTCAAAGGAGGGTAGCGTGAGCTTTTCCAGTACAAAGTTAAGGTCCCAAGCAGGGGTAGGTGCTCTCCGTGGTGGCCTTAGGTTGTTTGCCCCTCTCAGGAACTACTTGATGACAAGGTGAGAGAAGAGATTTGGCTCAGTGTTGTAATGATTCGAGATGGCAGAGGCATGGATTTTAATGGAGGAGAAGGTTAGGCCTTTGTGGAGTAGATCTGCTAAGTAATCCAGGATTAGAGGTAAGGAGGGCAGTGCTGTGTCCTCTCCTTTAGATTGAATCCAGGAACAATACCATTTCCACTTATCAGCATAGGACTTCCTTGTACGGGGTCTTCTGGCTTCAAGAATGACGTCCAGCACCTGCTTGCTTAGGCTGGTCACTGGAGGAGAATTCAAGGAATAAGCCAGGCTGCAAGATTAAGGGATTGCAGTTGCGGATGCAGGATCTGTCCCTCCTGCTGGGTGAGGAGAGTTGGGATTTGGGGTAGGTGCCAGGGTGGCACCGGTGACAGGCTGCACAGTAGTTGGTACCAATGCTGGCATGGCTCCAGGGCAATCAGGATTGCTCTTGATTTGTCCTGTCTTATCTTGAGTAATATTCTTGTGAGAAGAGGCAGAGGAGGAAATGCATAGACTGAGAGGTTTACCCACTAGAAGGATAGGGCATCCACTTTCCAGGCCCTGCTATGAGGTGTCCTAGTGCAGAATTTGCTGAGCTGGTAATTCTAGGGGGAGGCAAAAAGGTCCACCTGAGGGGTCCCCCATTTCAGGGTTAGAAGGTTGAAGGTGCTGGGGTCTAATTGCCACTCATGTGGGTCTAGTAGATTTCTGCTTAAGTCGTCTGCCAGAGAGTTTTGTTTGCCTGGCAGGAATTGAGCTTGCAGAAGAATCTGCATGTCAAAGGCTGTGTTCCACAGGGCCATGGCTAGCCTGCGGAGTGGGTAAGAGTGGGTTCCCCCCTGCTTGTTAATGTACCACATAACTGTGGTGTCATCTGTTTTTATTAGCAGGGGTCCTTGTGAGAGTAGGGATTTGAAAGCCGTCAGAGTGTGCTAAACAGCTAGCATCTCTTTTTGGTTGATGTGCAGATGAATTTGACTTGGGCTCCAGTGTCCCTGAATGCACTTGTCGTCCAGATGTGCCCCCCCAGGCATAGTCTGATGAGTCTGTGGTTAGGATCTAGGTGGTGTGGGGTTGAGTAAAGGGAAGTCCCTTGTTGTGGTTGCATTCTGCTGCACACCAAAGAAACTGTCCTTAGACAAGGTATGACTGTTTCCAGATCCTGAGAATGTTGGCACCAAAGACTTTTTAAGTACCAGTGAAATTTCTTCATATGCAGTTTGGCATATGGAATTAGAAGAATGCAAGAGGCCATGGACGCTAGGGCCTGCAGAATTTTCCTTGCGCATAGCTGGGTTATGGTGGTCATTTGAGTGAAGTAGCCCATCAGATAGGCTTGTTTTTCTGGAGTAAGGAATGCCATCTGGGATACTGTGTCTAAGCTTGCTCCCAGGAATACAATCTTTTGACTGGGGACTAGTTTTGATTTCTTTTCGTTGATAGTGTACCCCAGGGAGGTTAGAAGGTTCTTTACAAATGTTAGGTGCTGCAACAGCTTTTCCTGACTGTCTGCCTAAATCAGGAAATCGTCCAAGTATGGGTAAATTTGAATTTTTCTGTCTGCAATAGGTAATGACTGGAGCCAGGCATTTTGTGAAGACTCTGGGAGCAGTGGATAAGCCAAAGGGAAGTGCAAAGAACTGATGATGCATAGATCCTGCCCTGAAACGTAGGTATTTTCTGCATGAGTCCCTGATAGGGATGTGCAGATAGGCTTCTTTTAGGTCTAGGGTGGCTAACCAGGCATCTTTGGACAGCATAGGAAGAAGCTGCTGAAGGGTAAGCATTTTGAATTTTGGTACCACCAGGAAGGTAATACTACCAAGAAGCAAAGTAAACACAATATACTACCCAGAAGTAAAGTAAACACAAATACTACCCAGAAGTAAAGTAAACACTGTGTGCACCACAAGGAAGGTGCTTAGAATGGAAAGATCTAGGATTGGGTGCTAAGTGCCCTCTTTTCTGGGTACCAGAAAAAGTCTGGAATAAAACCCTTGACCAATTTGTTCTGCAGGAACAGGTTGAATTACCCTTATGGAGAGCTGGGATTGAACTTGGTTTTGTGCCTCTGCCCACTGGTTTGGAGGAAGGTTTGGGAACCCTTTTGGGGTTGGCAGTGAGTGGAAGTAAAATTTTTACCCCTGGGATACAATGTTGAGGACCCACTGGTCTTTGGTGATGGAGGTCCAGTTTTTTGCATGATGGGCAAGTTTTCCTCTTAAGGGCATGAGCAATTGGGCAGAGGTGAGGAGTGGAGTTGAGAAGTCATTGTGAATTCTTTCCATAAGGGGGTGGCTTAGCACTCCCTGTTTTAGAAGTGGAGGCACTCCATTGCTTATATCTCTGCATACCCTGAGACTGTAATCTGGGGGGTCTGTTTCCCCTGGGTCTAGTTTGAGATGGCCTTGAGGGGGCTGGAAAGGCCCAATGTTTCAAGGGGCAATGCCTACTGAATCTTGGAGGCTGCACTTGCAAAAAATCTTTGTCTGCACAGACTTTGCTTTTTCTTCCAGCTTTTTTAGAACCTCTTCGGCTCTGGTGCCAAACAGATTGCCATTGTTCAAAGGAGCGTCTAGTAATTTTGATCTGACATGGTCTAGCAAGGTCTGTTCCTTAAGCCAAGCATGCCTTCTCAGTACAGAACCAGTGACTGCTGCCCTGCAAGAAGCTTCTCGGGCATCAAAGCCACATTGCAAGGTATGTTTGTAGAATGCATAACCTCTTGTAATTCTTTATTTTGTGCACAGTCTGTAAAGGTAGATAATTTTTGCTTAATATGTTCCATAATATGCTGCTGGTATTTCAGCATGTGAAACTGGCAATTTAATGCCCTAATGGCAAGAGTTGCAGAGGTGTATACTTTTTTACCCCATCTGTCTAAAGCTCGGGAATCCCTGTCTGAAGGGGTGGGATTCTTAGCTGTAGTTGCTTTTATACCTTTAGGCTTCTGAGAAATGACCTCTGGGTCAGCAGTAGGATTTTTGAAAAGAAATCTGTGAGAGTCAGGGACTTTAGTACCTTGTCTGGTTTCCTTGGAGCAGGGATAAAGTATCAGGAGTTAGACTAGATTCCATAAAGACATCATCCACAACATCCAGAACAGGAGGGATTGCTAAAGGTCTATGTTGAGGTAAATCTAAAAATTCTCTGAGTCTCTTTCTGGACTGAGGATAATCCTGGCATTGCCAGTGGAAATGTTCTCAAAGTATGAAGGACTTCACCAAAAGAAAAATCCTCTGGAGGGGAGGTAGAGGGAATGGATTCCTCTGCATCTGAATCCTCATAAGCAGATAAAGGCATGTCTTCATAATCAGAAACTTCAGAGTTGTCGGACTCTTGGTCAATTAAAGCTACTGCAGACAGGTCTCATTTTCTCTTAGCAGGGGAAAGCTGGCTCCCCCTAATCAGCATAATCAGGTCTTCTGCCATTTTAAGCATTTGATTTTGTGGCAAGGAAGCAGGTGGTTGAGTTTGGGTCGTCGTTTTTTTTAAGCGTAGCTCATACTCTTGGCCTTAGAAACTTAGTAGTTTTAGACAGAACTCAAGACGCAAAAGAAGTCGGTTTGTGTCGAATATCGGTAATGCGAAGAACTTTCTCGGAAGCCGGTGCCTGCACAGCGGCTCCGGACCAATCCAAGGTAGAGACATCCGCAGGTTCTGTAATCAAAGAAGAGTCTCGCGGCATACCGGACTCCGAACGGGCCTCGGTAGCGGCCTGTGAATCCACAGAAGTGGGCATCAGGGGCTGTGAAAGCGCCTCACCAGGTACCAGCGAACTGTCGACTAGCTTAACGGAAGCGTCGTCATCAGTTTTGGACCTGTGTTCTATCTTTATCCTTCCGTTTTTCAGAAGATTGGTAGTCAGATGGCTTACCGAAGCCATTTCAGAATACGGAGATCGAGCGTGAAAGTATTTAGTGACAATAAGGTCCAGAAGACGAATAGTTTGGGTGTTGAACAAGGCACAAAACCGACAGCAAGGTACGTTGTGGTCTGGGTCTAAACAGGTGATGCTGTAAGAACGGAAATCTCAGTGTGGTATTTGTTTTCCACATGCGAGACGATTGTTAACTTTTTTTTTACATCTGTTACAGCAAGAAAAAAGGATCCCCAATGGGGTACTTAGCTTTAGAAGACTTCAGGATGATTCAGTTCGGAAACGAAAACTCAGGTAGCAGCCGACTGGCACTCATGCAAACTGCTTCTGCTTTGGGCTCCTCGGCAAGAAAGACTGATGTAATGGCGTCGGCTGCCTGTTTTTATACCCCTGATGACCTGATGTCAGAACTGAAGTGACTGCAACTGATGCAGAAATACTAAGTCTCTGGTATTCGGGCCGACTGAGGGCTACCTGCAGGCAGATAACCCAAGTGTGATGACTGCAACAGTGAAACACGAAGAACATCCAGCTCTCTTTCCAAGGGATAATTCAATATTTCATTTTTGACATACTGTTGAAGGTTTTGTGAGCCATAAAAAAACACCTCATAGCAGTTCCAGTCGCAGCTCCCTGGAAATGCCATCAGTAGAATCATATGCCCATTTTTAAAAAATTACCAATGACTCGAGAAACAGTAGAAGCCAAATTACACAAAGCAGGTTTTTGCTTTGCAGAGGCAACCTGTGCCAAAACATTTCTCATTCTCAAAAGAAGCCAGGATAAAATTCAACGTATTAGCCTGACAACCGATAATTCTAAAAAAACACAAGAGTTGTAGAAGCATGCAATTTTTTCCTTTAAACTTATCAACTTCCCTTCTTTGTCAAAAGGAGAGGGATTAGTATTAACAAAATGCTTACCAGCAGCTGGATTTACTAAAGCAATACCTGCATGGTCAGGTCTGGGATTAGTGTATAAAAACTTATAAGACTGAAGAACTTTGTATAAGTTATCTGCTTTTTTGGAGCAGCTGGCTGACTGTCGGAAACTGCAGATTGTGAAGCGGACAACCTCCAAAGCAGAAAGGAAGTACAATTTTGTAAGTTTAATTTACTATAACAGTAGCTGCCTTAGTTATATGGGTTATTTCCTACCAAGGATATAGCAGCCGGCCAGACTCCAAAAACCCAGGACATCTTCCATGTGCCAAAGTGTCAGGCAGCTCAAGCTGAGCTGACTATAAGGCAAGTTTGGAAGCGAAGGCCTTCAGAGCTTTCCTGCCAGCAGAGAGACAGAGAGAGGCTGAGCTCCTGAAAGGACAATGCTAGAAGCAACAAAAAATACATGTCTCACACTGGCATAAAAAAAACATTGGGGATGGAGTGAAGGAGCAGCCACTGCAGTAGTGATCATTCAAACATCTACTGTTATGGTACGTTTAACTTGCACAATTGTACTATGTTTTTCAAATTGAACACTGCTACAGTAACCTTAGCTATATGGGTGAATTACCTTAGCTAACTACATTTGAGAAGTGGAAGGAGAACAGTGCATGAGCCCTTGGAGAATGGACCTAGCAAAGCTTGATTTGGACCTACAGAAGGCTCAAGCTTACAGTGCTTTATAAAAGTGTGTACAGAGATTAAAGCAGCAGCTTCCAGAATAGTTATAGAATCCAACCCTTTCCAAAAAGCCATAGAGGCAGCCAAGGCCCTGGAAGAGTGGACCTTGACCCTGAGTGGAATACTTTTGTTATGGTGAGTATAACAAAAGCTAATAGCCTTAGACAACCATTTGGAAATTATCAGTTTTGACACGTTTGTTACTTCTTACATTCACAAGAAATTGATTAGCAGATCTGAAAGATTTCGTTCTGTCAATAGGGTTCATTTAAAATAAACTTGGATAGCACTTTAGGCATAAAAGAAGCTTTACTTCCCAAAGAAAACCAGTCCCTATGGAAAATGAGACAGGGCTGACTCACCAGATTGTTCTTGCAGATTTCAGAACAATCAGTCAAACCGTCTTCCATGTAAAGAACATCAAGTTAGCCAAATTAGTTGGTTCAAATAGAGAAAGTGTTATCTTCTCTAACACAAAATTAAGATCCCAAAGGAGGAGCCACTGGTTTCCAAGCAGGCCTTTTATGCAAAACCCTTTCAAAAGCATTTTGACATGATACTGTACTGAAAGAGGCATTGAAAGAGGAGGCTCCATGAGCAGACATACTGAAATGGCCAATAAAATTAACTATAATACAGGAATGAGAAAGGCCATAGGAATGCAACTTGTACAAACATTGCAGAAAGTACAGTTTTGTACCTACCATAAATGTAGATGTCCGAGAGGAATGCATCTGCAGTCCTTACAAATGGGTTGTCCTGTCGTCAGGCAGCCCTTCGGTCGTCCGGATTCCAAAGTCTGGGTCCGGCTTCGGTTGGTGTCGCACTTCACCCGACGTCATAGCTGCAGTTATTCGGGTATAAATGCATCAGCCGACGCCATTTTCCTCAGTGTTTCTTGCCCCAGATGCCAGGTGCCCTCCTGGAAGGCTAAATTTGGATAAATGCCAATGATTCCAAATAATAGAGAGTAAACACAAAAATAAGCATGTATGTACATATATACAAACAAATACACCATAATAGATCCCCCCAAGCTAGCTGAAGGCTGGCAAATACCCTAGGAGTACCTCAGAGGGGAAGGAGGGAGGGTAATCCTGACTGCAGATGCATTCCTCTCGGACATCTACATTTATGGTAGGTACAAAACTGTACTATGTCCTTCAAGGATGCATCTGCAGTCCTTACAAATGGGTAGAATACCATAGCTAAACAAGGGGAGGAGGAAGAGTAGTGATTATGGTGTAGCTAGGATCCCTTGCAAAACAGCAGTGGCAAAACCTGCTCGGGATCTAGAGTATAAAGGCAAATTGTAATGCTTGGCAAATGTATGCACGGAGGTCCAAGTAGCAGCCTCTATAATGTCCTTGGTAGCCACTCCTCGTAAGAAAGCTGTGGTAGTGGCTGTAGCTCTTGTGGAGTGAAGCCTGATGTTTTCTGGAGTTTTCTTTCCATGGTAGGAGTAACAAAATCTAATGCAATTTCCTATCCATTTGGAGATTGTCTGTTTTGAAATTGGTTTTCCTTCCTTTCCTGTGGCATATGCTACCAGTAGCTGGTCAGTTTTTCTATTGGACTTAGTCCTGTCCAGGTAGTAGCGTAACTGCCTGTGTACATCCAAGGTATGCAAAAGCCTTTCTCCCCTGTTCTGTGGATTTGGGAAGAATGTAGGTAGGTGGATAGCCTGGTTTAATGACACTCTGGATACCACCTTAGGCATAAATGTAGGATTTGTTCTCATAGACACTCTATCTTGATGGAAGATCAGGAAGGGTTGTACTGCCATTAGTGCCTGTAGTTCAGAGACCCTTCTTGCTGAGGTTATTGCCAGCAGAAAGGCAGTCTTCCATGATAAGTATTGTAATTCTGCTGTTGCTGCTGGTTCGAAGGGAGGAAGTGTTAATTTCTCTAGCACAAAGTTCAAGTCCCATGCTGGCAATGGTGGTTTTCTGGGAGGTTTCACATTTTTAATTCCTCTCAGAAATTGTCTGAGCAGGGGATGAGAAAAGACAGGAGGATCCAAGCTATACTGTGCTGAAATAGCTGATGCATGTATCTTGATGGAAGAGTAGGACAGGCCTGTGTGGAAGAGCTCTGCCAAGTACTCGAGGATGTTGGTCATGTTTACTCGAGTCACATCTTCTCCCTTTGCAGTACTCCAGATGAAATATCTTTTCCATTTTGCAGCATAATTCTTTCTTGTTGAAGGTCTGCGTGCCTCCAAGATGATGTCTTTAACCCTTTGGGATAAGTTTGGGTTAATTGCTGTTATGTAATGTTCCAAGCAGTTAGCTGCAGTGTTTTCAGGTTTGGATGCAGGATGTTGTAATTGTTCTGTGTTAACAGTAATGGGATCAGGGGTAGTGTCCATATCTGTTCCCGAGACATTGCCCTCAGCAATGGGTACCAATGTTGTCTTGGCCAGTCTGGAGCTATCAGAATGATCCTGGGACGGTCCTCTTTGATCTTCAGAAGCACCTTGTGCATCAAAGGAAGTGGTGGAAATGCGTATGCTGTCAGGTTTTTCCAACTGAAGGAGAGGGAGTCCACCTTCCAAGCAAGTGGGTGGTACGTCCTCGTGCAGAATTTCTTTAGCTGGTGATTGACCGGAGATGCAAACAAGTCTATTTGTGGTAATCCCCATTTCCTTGTGATGGCTTTGAAGATGTCCGGATGAAGCATCCATTCGTGGGCATCTGTGGTTGTTCTGCTTAATATGTCTGCTAGAATGTTTTCTTTTCCTGGTACAAAGATTGCTTGTAACTGAATGTTGTAGGTCAGGGCCACATCCCATAGGTCCAGTGCCAGCCGACATAGAGGATATGAATGGGTGCCCCCCTGTTTGTTGATGTACCACATAACTGTGGTGTTGTCTGTCCTTATCATCAACTGGCCTTCTTGGAGAAATGGTCTGAATGACTGGATTGCCAATTTTACTGCCAGCATTTCCTTTAGATTTATGTGTAGGCGCAGCTGTTCTTGAGTCCATAAGCCTTGTATGCACTTGCCCTGCATGTGTGCTCCCCAACCAAGGTCTGAGGCATCTGTCGTGATGGTTTGGCTTGGTTGGCTGTTGCAGAAGGGCAGTCCTGGGTTTGATTGACAGGCCTGAGCCCACCATAGGAACTCTTGTTTCAGGCATGGGATTATTGGAATTTTGGTTTCTAGGCTGTGCTTGTGCTGGGACCACAAATTCCTTAGATACCACTGTAGCTTTCTCATATGCAGTCTGGCATGAGGGACCAGTATTATGCAGGATGCCATGAAGCCTAGAGCTTGCAGTACTTTTCTTGCAGTTAGGTGGTTCTGCTTTGTTAATGCCAAGAAGTAGAGAGGTAGTTGTTCTTTCTTTTCTGCAGTTAAGAATGCCATTTGTTTTGATGTGTCCAGCTCTGCACCCAGAAAGGTTATTCTTTGGGATGGGATCAGCCTTGACTTTTTTATATTGACTGTGTATCCCAAGGCTTGCAGCAGGTAAATAACTTTTTGTAAGTCCTCTGCTAGTTTGCTTTTGTTGTCCGCTTGTATCAGGCAGTCGTCCAGGTAGGGATAAATTTGGATTCCCTGAAGCCTGCAATGAGCAATTACTGATGCCAGGCATTTCGTGAACACTCTGGGCGCAGTAGATAAGCCAAAGGGCAATGCTGAAAACTGATAATGCTCTGATCCTGCAAGAAATCTGAGGTATCTTCTGCAAATTGGTCTTATGGGGACGTGCAGGTATGCCTCCTTGAGATCTAGAGTTACCAGCCAAGTCTCCTTGCCCAGCATGGGAAGAAGCTGCTGTAGGGTCAGCATTTTGAATTTTGGAACAATAAGGAAAGTGTTTAAAGCGGACAGGTCTAGAATGGGTCTCCATTTGTTTTCTTTTCTTGGTACCAGGAAGAGTCTGGAGTAAAATCCCTTTCCTTGCTCCATAGGTGGTACCCTTTCCACAGCTCTCATTCTTAATAGCTGAGATATTTGTTTTAGAGCTTCTGTCCTTTGTGAAGGTGGTAGGTTTGGCATTCCTCTCTTCCCTGGTAGAGTATGGAAATGGAACCTGTAACCTTGGTCTATAGTTTGCAAAATCCATTTTTCCCTTGTTATGCAGTGCCAGTTTTTTGAGAATAATGTTAATTTTCCGCCTAAGGGAGCTTCTAGTTGTTCCCTGGTAGGCGGTGCCACTGTCAAGTCACTGTGATTGAGATGTTGTAGTGGTGGTGGCTGCGTCTGTGCCTCGCTGGTTGTTACCTTGCCACTGGCGTCCCCTGTAGGCACCCCTGGATTGGTTTCTGCCTCTTGAACGCCTATTCCTGCCTCTCTGGGCCTTAGAGGAGTCTGGAAAGGACCAATTTTTGGAGGGCCAGTTCCTGCTAAACCTTGGAGGTTGAACCTGTAAAAAATCTTTCACCGTTTGTACAGATTTTGCTTTTTCTTCCATCTTTTTTAGCACCTGTTGAGCAGGAGAACCAAATAAGTTGACCTTGTCCATGGGTGCATCCAAAAGCTTTGATTTGACATGGTCTGGTAATGCCTGTTCTTTCAACCATGCATGTCTCCTGATAACTGTGCCAGTCATGGCTGATCTAAAGGAAGCCTCCAGTGCATCATAGCTGCATTTTAAAGAATGGTTACTAACCTGCTGTATGTTATGTACCATTCCTGAACATATTTCTTATCTAAAGATTCTTCAGAGGAAAGCTTTTTAGTTAATTGGTCAAGCATAAACTCTTGATATTGAATCATATGAAATTGGCAGTTCAAAGCCCTAGCTGACAAGGTAGCAGAAGTGTAAACTTTTTTACCCCATCTCTCTAAAGACCTGGATTCCCTTTCAGAGGGGAGGGGGTTTTTAGTAGAAGTAGCAGCTACAGCTTTAGGACCCTGAGCGATGGTCTCTGGATCTGCCAAGGGAGCCTTGTATAAATGATGGTGAGTGTCCGGGACCCTGTAGAACCTATCGGGCTTAGCAGGAGCCGGAGGTAAAGAATCAGGAGCAGTGCAAGCATCATTAAATGCATCATCTACAACAGAAAGAACTGGAGGTATAGCTAGAGGCCTATGTTGTGGCAAATGTAGAAAGGTTCTAAGCCTTTTTCTGGAGTCTGAAAAATCTTGGCCCTGCCACTGAAATTGTTCCCTCATAGCATGCAATGTTTCCCCAAAGGAAAATTCCTCAGGTGGAGAGGCTGAAGGAATGGATTCTTCAGCATCAGAGTCTTCGTAAGGAGAATAAGGAGCCTCAGGAAGTTCTGAATGTTCTGATTCAACAGAAGAACCATCAGAGGATACTGGTTCAGGGGGCTCTGCTCTAGGCCTCTTTTCTGGGGGAGGGAAAGAGGACCTGTCTGTATGGGGCTGGGAACCACGAATTAAAGAGATTAAATCCTCAGCCAAAGATAGCATATGAGAGCTAGTGCTGGGCCTGTGTGGGGGTGGTTTGGCAGGCACAGATTTTGAAGCTTTGGCTGCTTTGGCCCTGGCAAAGGCCTTAATAGACATGGCTGCAGGAGGTCTAGCAGCTCCACGTGCAGGGGTTGAAATATCCAGGGGAATTGTGTCTGATAAATCCTGGGAAACCGCAACAGAAGGCTGAGTTTCAGAAGCAGATTCTACCAGGTTAGAAGAGGCCTCGGTAGAAGGCATGGTTTCAGCTGGAGAAAGAACCGCTTGCTCGGTTTCGGCCGAAACCGAGACACTCGCGGTTTGCTTAATCGCGGTTTCGGCCGAGACCACGGACCGCGAGTGTCGGTCCTTTTCTTTTCGTTTTTTGGCAATTTGCGCTGTCGGAGGATCCGACGGCATAATGTAGGCGAAATCAGAGCCGAAAATTTGTTCAGCAAACTCCGACCGACGTCTGAGCGTCCGTCGGTTAAAAGAAGAGCAGGCTAGACAAGCTGCTACGTCGTGATCTGGGCCTAAGCAATGTATACAGTAGGAGTGGAAATCTTTATGAGGTATTTGTTTCCCACAGGATAAACAGTTATTAACTTTCTCTGACATCTGCTGAGGCAAGAAAGAGTCCCCAACGGGGTACTTAGCTTTTAGAAGTCTTCGAAGTAGTATTCGGTAGTAGAAATCTCTGGATCTGACCGACCGGCACTTGCGAACAGCTTCTGCTTCGGGCGCCACTCGGCAAGAAAGACTGAGGAAAATGGCGTCGGCTGATGCATTTATACCCGAATAACTGCAGCTATGACGTCGGGTGAAGTGCGACACCAGCCGAAGCCGGACCCAGACTTTGGAATCCGGCCGACCGAAGGGCTGCCTGACGACAGGACAACCCATTTGTAAGGACTGCAGATGCATCCTTGAAGGACATCCAGAGAACAACTAGCCCTGAATAGGTACGGTTTATGTTGTTGGCAACAACCAAAAAAACTTTTCCATTGGCTAATATATGATTTTTGAGTAGTAGGCTTAGTTGCATCCATTAGTATCTGCTGCATGTCCTCAAAAAATAAATGTCTAAAAGGAATTAAGATTGTATCATCCAGACAGTTGATTGATGTTGGGATGCACCAAACACCCCAACATCCAGTCTGTAAGACAGCTTGTGGTAATGGTCTCTGACCATTTCCAAAAGAAGAGAAAACCATGGTTGTCTGGGCCAGTAAGATGATCTGGGGGGATTCCTTCTGAATCTTCAAAAGCACCCCATATATTTGTGAAAAGGGTGGAAAAGCATGTAGGAACATTATTGTCCAAGGAAAAAAAAGGCATCAGTCTTCTGCGCCTTCTTGCAAGCAGTCCTGGAACAGAATCCTGACAGCTGACTGTTCAGAGAGAAGACAGAGAGGTGTAATTTGAACTCCCCCCCCCCCCCATAATGGATTACATCTTGGAAGGTCCCCAATCTGGTTTCTGTTTGTTAGAGTCTGTCCTGCTCAGCTTGTCTGCCCTTTTGCTCTCACAGAATGTAGGATGCCTTTAAAGTGAGACTGTGCAATGAAGCTATATCCCAAGCTAACATGACTAGTCTGAAAAGGGGGTACTACCTGGATCTTCCTTGCATGGTGAAGTACCACGTGACTGTGGTTTTGTCTGTAACCACTTGAAGAGGTCCCAAAGACCAAAGATGGTTCAGAGAGTTGAGTGCCTTGATCATGGCAAACATCTCCTTGATACTGATGTGTTTGCATCTGTCCTTGGTGTTCTACACCCCATGCACTTTTACCCCTTCTGAAACATTTCCCCAAGCAAAGTCCAAAGTGTCTATGGTGAATGACTGCTTTGAAGCAGGGAAGGAGAATGGAAGACTTGGATTTAAGCACATCAGTTGCCCACACCAAATTATATATTTTCTGACAAACCCCAGCGCTGGGCTGTTGCTCCTGATATCAAACAGATTTCAGATACTACTGTATTTTTTCATATGGAATCTTGCCAGGGGTATTGTGACAATCATAGATGCCATTAGACCCAAAATCCTGAGGTATTTCCTTGCAGTGACAGAAGTCCAAGTGGAATACCCTAGAAATAGATCTAGATAAAGAACTGGTTTTCCCTGAAGAACAAAAGCTCTTTTAACTGAGGTGTCTAGTTAATATCCCATGAGCACAATCCTGTGTAGGAGTCAAGAAAGACTTTTGAATGTACTTTTGAAATCCCATCTTGTTTAAGAGATCTCTCAGCCAAGAGACAGATCCTGACACTTTGAAAAGGACTCTGCAAAGATAAGCAATCATCTAAATATGGAAACATGTAGATATCCTGTAGCTGGCAATGAGTTATAACTGGAGCTAGACGCACGCAAACTTGGTGCAGTGGATAGTCCAAAGAGTAAGGCAGAGAACAGATAATGTGATCTAGACAACAAAACCTTAAGAAAAATCTGAAATCTGGACGAATAGGGATGCAATAAGCATATTTTTAAATCTATTGTTAACAGGAAACCTGAAAGAAGAAGAAGAAGAGGTAAAAGGTTATGAAGTGACAATTTTAAATGTGAGCACTATCACAAACAGGCTTAGCAAAGAAAGATTCAGAAAGTACAGTTGTGTACACTTACCATAAATGTAGATGTTCAAGTGTATTCACTGTTGCAGTCATCACCTGCGAGTTATCCCTGCTGTGGTAGCCCTCGGCCGGCCCGAATACCAGAGTCACGTCAGCTGCAGTCATTTGCTGACTGACGTCAGGTCGTCAGTGCTATAAAGGAAGGCAGCCAAAGCCATTACATCAGTTATTCTTGCCCTAACCAGTCAGGGCCCAAGTAAATATGGTAAAGTGATCTTGGTGGCTAAATGCCACCATTAGAAGCTTATGTCTTGTTTATGATATAAGGGGGAAGGAGGGAGGGAAACCAGGACTGCAACACTGAATGCACTTGAACATCTACATTTATGGTAAGTGTACACAACTGTACTATGTTCTTCACGTTTCACTGTTGCAGTCATCACCTGTGGGAGGATTCCCAAAGCTGAGGAGAGGGGTACTAGGATTAGTAAGAGACCTAGAAATGGGGTCAGCATGCCCTGCATAACTGCAGAGACAAACCCTGCCCTAGCCTTAGAAAACCAAGGTAGGTGGTAAAGCCTGGTAAAGGTATGGACAGAAGTCTAGATGGCAGCTTCCAGAATGTCCCTGGTGGGAACTCCTCTGAAGAACACTGTGGAAGTGGAGGCTTCCCTAGTGGAATGGGTTCGAATAGACTTGGGGGGGGGGGGTTCCCATGCAGTTTGTAGCAGAAATGGATACAGTGTGATATCTACTTGGAAATGGTTTGTTTGGAAATGGGCTTCCCCTCTGCCCCTGGAGCAAAGCTGACAAGTAGTTGGTCTGTATTCCTGAATACTCAGCATTGCCACAGCCTGGAGACAGTAATTACCTGCCTGCAACAGGAGTTTCGATGGTGGGCAGCGGCCTGTCACCACAACAAGGGTCTGCCATTCAGTTTACCTACAGCCAGACAGAGTCTGACAAAGGATGCATCAGATTATGCCTGGGGGGCCCATATGGCAGGAAAATGTATTCAGGGCACATGACCTGAAAACCAGATGCATCTTCACATCAATCAAAAAGAGATGCTAGCTGTTAGTACGGTCCAGATAGTATCTGAGCTGTCTGTGCACGTCTAGTTAGAGTGCAGAACTCTTTTCCCCTTGTTTTAAGGGTTAGGAAAGAAGGTGGGTAGATGTATGGCCTGCTTGAGAGTTACATTAGATACCATCTTGGGCATAAAGGAAGGATTAGTCCTCAGGGAGACCCTGTCTGCATGGATGATTATGAAGGGCTCAATAGCCATCAGTGCCTGAAGTTCAGAAACCCTTCTGGCTGAGGTGACAGCTAGAAAAAAAGCAGTCTTTCAGGAGAGGTATCTTACTTCTGCTGAAGCAGCAGGTTCGAAGGGTGGTAACAAGAAGTTATGTACTCACCATAACGTTCGATGTATGTAGTCCATCTCACCTCACATTTTTACCCGTGGGTTCGGAGCCGAATATCAGCTCCGACTCGGCCGATTTTACTAGCTCAAAGTCTCTCATTGGCTGGGCTAAAAGGGTATCCCATGGTGCACTGCTCCATATCCCCAGATCTAGTTTGCTGCAAAAAAACATTTGTACTCAATACACACCTCATATCCATATAAACAATAACTAATCAAAGGGACTCTGCAGGTGACAACCTAACATCTAAATCCTACAGGCAGGGGGACGGTGGGGGGGTAAGTAAGAATGTGAGGCGAGATGGACTACATACATCGAATGTTATGGTGAGTACATAACTTCTTGATGTTATGTAGTCCTATCTCGCCTACATTTTTACCCGTGGGACAGCATCCCTAGCACCTACATCCTGGGTGGCTCATAGGAAAATACTCCTGAGAACTGTGGAGCCAAAGGAAGATCTGCCCCCGGAGACCACGTCCAACTTGTAATGAGAAACAAAGGTGTGAGGAGAAGCCCAAGTAGCTGCAGCACATAAATCATCCATTGACAATCTAGCTTGATAGGCTGTGGATGTAGAAACAGCCCGAGTAGAATGTGCCTGGACTGGAAATGGCAGATGTTTACTTCCTGCCTGATAGATGAAAGAGATACAACTGGCTATCCATCTAGACAGCGTGACCTTGGATACCGGAGAACCCAATCGGTTTTCCGAAAAGGAGACAGAGTTGGTCAGATTTCCGGATATGTTTTGTCTGGTGTAGATAGAAGCATAACTGTCTATTTACATCCAATTGGTGAAACCTAAATTCTGTCTTGTTAGAAAAGTGGGGGAAGAACACAGGCAGCTCAATGGACTGATTCATGTTAGACACATAAACCACTTTAGGAAGGAATGAGGGGTTTGGTCTAAGAGAGACCCTATCTTTATGGAAGATTAAATATGGGGGTTTAATGGAGAGGGCTTGAATTTCCAAAACCCACCTTGCTGAAGTGACTGCTGTTAAGAATGCTGTTTTCCATGTCAAGAATTTTAATTCACAGGTAGCTGCAGGCTCAAATGGTGGTAAAGTAAGGGCTTGAAGAACAAAATTGAGATCCCAGGGCATGATAGGTTCAGACACTGGGGGACGAAGTAACAGAGTACCTTTAAGGAATGCTTTGCATAGTCTGTGTGCCATGAGACTAGGTTCATTCGCTACGTGGAAATTAGATATCGCCGCCAGCTGAACTTTGATGGTGGCTGATGCGGACCCCTGATAGAACAGCATAGACAAGAACTCCAGAATGAATCTATTGGAGCTGTGTAAGGATCAATGCCTCTAGTATGTGCCCAGATAGAGAACCTTTTCCATTTGCTAGAATAAATCTTTCTAGTGGATGGCTTATGAGAGGATGATAATATATGGACCACTTCCGGTGAAAACTTATGACGTCTGACTAGCGATGGAAGTGGAGTAGCAAGGCTGTCAACCGTAGTGTCCTCAGAGAGGGGTGGAACTGTCCCGACATGTGTGTCAGTAAATCTGGTAGATGGTCCAGAATCCAAGGAGTGTCCACAATGTATGGTTGAAGAAAGGGGAACCAGACTTGACAAGGCCAGTGTGGGGCAATCAGAATCATTCTGCTTCCCAAGGATTGCGCTTTCTGAATCACCCTTGAGAGGAGGGGAAATGGAGGAAAAGCATAAAGCAGACCAGAGGGCCAATCGTGAACCAGAGCGTCCCTGGATGATTCACCCTGTGGGGGGATCAACGTGAAGTAGTTGCTGCATTTCGCATTGAGAGGGCTGGCAAAAAGGTCGCAGCAAGGCTGACCCCATCTGCTGAAGATTCGCTCTACAACCAGGAGATTCAGGGACCACTCGTAAGGCATAAGTATCGTTCTGCTTAGCCTGTCCACTATTACGTTGGACTTCCCCGGAATGTGCGTTGCCACCAGAAACTTTTGGGAAGTTATTGCCCAATGCCACACTCGCATAGCCTCTCTGCATAGAGGGTAAGACCGGGTTCCACCTTGCTTGTTGAGATACCACACTACTGACATGTTGTCTGAGTGTATCGCAATAGTCCCTAGGGGCAGAACTTTCTGAAGTGCCTGCAATGCAAGGAGCACTGCTCTCATCTCCAGGACGTTTATATGCAAATGCATCTCGTGTTCCTGCCATGTGACTTGGACTGTCCTGCCGAGATAATGCCCCCCCACCCCATCTGGGAGGTGTCCGTGGTCACCGTGGCAATAGGGACGGGTGGAATGAAGGGCTTTCCCCATTCAAATTGTTGGTGCACAGCCACCAACAGAGATCCTGCTTGCACCTGTCTGTGAGTAAGATGGGATGAGATAGTGGATGTCTTTGGAGAGACCACTGGACAAAGAGGAGCCATTGAAGAAGTCTCATGTGTAATCTGGCTAGAGGGACCAACATGATAGTTGCTGCCATGGTCCCTAGGAGTTGCAGAACCAGTCTTGCCTTCGCTTGTCTCAGGGGCATCAGCATGTGTATTTGTTGTTGTAATACTGTGATCCTTTCTTGTGGTAAGAATGCTCACATTCGAATGCTGTCCAACTCTGCTCCTATAAAGGTGACATTGCTTGAGGGCAGTAAGGCAGATTTTTCCCAGTTTATTGTTATGCCCAACTGGTGACATAGACTGATGGTAGCGTCCCTGAACCTAACTAGCTGATGCCTGGTGGGGGCGGTAAGGAGCCAGTCATCCAGGTACGGAAACACCTGGAATCCCTGACGTCTCAAGTAAGCCGTCACCACTGCCATACATTTGGTGAACACCCTGGGGGCTGTGGTAAGACCAAAGGGTAGGGCTCGAAACTGGAAGTGACTGGCTCCCAGCCAGAAGCATAGGTGACTCCTGGATGCTCTGTCCATTTTGACATGGTAGTAAGCATCCTTGAGATCGATGAAGCACATCCATACTTCCTCTCCCAACAATGGGAGAATCGATTGCAGTGTGACCATACGGAACTTTGACTAGTGTACGTAATTGTTGAGTTGACTGAGATCTAGTACGGGTCTCAGGTCCCCTGTTCTTTTCGGCACCAAAAAGAATCTTGAGTAAGTCCCTAATCCGATTTGGTCTGAAGGGACTTGTTGGGTGTCTCCTTTTCCTAGCAGCTGAGAGATCTCTGAGGCTGCTTGATCCCTTTGACTGGGTGGAACGTCTGGGATCTTTCTGATTGGCAGGGGTACTGAAGAGAATGGAATGAGGTAACCTCCGGAAATTATCCGTAATACCCATCGGTACTGGGTAATGCTCTCCCAGGCTTCCGGATATAAGGAAATTCGACCCCCGACTGGATCCGGATAAGCACAGTCGGGCACACCCTCAGGAATGACAGTATGGAGAGCCACGGGAGGAGTCACGGTCTCCGGAATTGCAGGGGCCCCCTCTGCCTCTGGGGCGACGTCTCCCTGAGTAACCCCCCCCCCGCCTCAGGAGGGGGGTTCACCTTGTGCGGCAGGAAAAAACCTCTGATTTCCTGAACCACATCCCCCCCGCTGGGCCTTGGGATAAAGCCTAGAAGGAAGGGAAAAACAGACCCCTACGGCATACAGGGTCTTTCCTACTTGCTTGCACCTGGTGAGGGTGTCTTTCACTCTGGTACCAAACAAGGAGGAACCGTCAATGGGGCGTCTGTGAAGGAAGACTTGAAGGCCTCCGCAAAGAGACACAGGTGCAGCCAGGCTTGCCTTCTAAGGGCGACCCCTGAGCTTGCTGCCCTACTCGTTCCCTCTGCTGCATACGAAATGAGCCGCATGGACGAGTTAGCGATGGAGTTGAGGGTAGAAACCTGCGCATTAACAGTCTGAGCCACCGCCTGAGGTATGTTACCCGCAAGAGTATCTCCCAACTCTTTGAGGAGATCTCTCTGGAGTCGAGTGAAGTGAGACAAATAATTCAGCGACTGTAAAGTGAAGGTTGCTGAAGACAGGGTACGCTTCCCGTACCGGTCCATGGTCCTAGACTCCTTGTTAGGAGGATGGACCGATGAAGAAGACTCTGCAAATTTTTTCTGGGTGGCTGCCGCCACCACCATGGCATCTACAGGGACTCCTTTTGATAGGAAACTCTTTTCCCTGGGGTGCGGACAGGAATTTGTTGGGACACCTGGGCATGGGCTCCACAGAATCGGGGTTCTCCCACACTCTTCGACAAATGAGGTCAAGAAGTTCGTCGAAGGGTGGAGACACCCAGGAGGCGGAGAGTTGAGCGCCAAAAGCCTTAAGGAATACTGACTCCTCCTCAAAAGGAGCTTTGGAAGGCCAGTCTCCTCTTTATTCCAGTATCTCCAGGATATCGGAGAAGGAATCATCATCAGAGGAAGACTTGGGGGTCCCTTCCGATTCCTCAAGGTCAGTATGAGAGGTGAGAGACTCATCCTGGGAGTCTATGTGCTTCCTCTTGCACAATTTCATTCTAGGAGGCTCCACAGGCACAGACTCTGGAAGACCTTCAGAAAGTTAGGGACCGCTCGTGGGGGTATCCTTAGGGCCTGGTGATCTACTGTCCATGGATAGGTGAGTGTCAGAAGCTCTCATCGGGGTGGTGGGGGATGGAATGACTGACCCGGGTGATGTAGCTGACGATCTGGCCAGCGCACTCTGCATGGCCTTGAAGGCAGGCCCCCCCCACCAAGTCTGAAGACCGACCGGCCTTTGAGGCCACGACTGGGACCCGGGTCCCATGAGCCGATGCACCGAGTGGGAGACTCGGAACAGACATATGTCCCGAAGTATCCCCCTCCGACCCGACCAGAGAGACCAGAGTCTCGAACCCTGTGGATGGAACCGACATGGTCGGAGCCCAGGTCAGCACCGATAGACCCAGAGGGGGTATCGGAGCCGGTGCAGGAACATCACTCAGAGCGGAGCATACTGGCTCTGACGACAAGGATGTGCTCGGAGGAGGAATCATCGAAACGGTCATAGGAACTGGCTCCGGAGCCAAGAACAATTTGGCCAACACCGGCGACTGCAGGAGCCTCTGCACTACCCTATCAACATCCAAATCAGAAAGTCAGGAGGATTTGGAGGAGAGCAATGGAGATTGAGATCTCTTGTCAAGTGAACCAAGCCTCACACTGGGCGACCGCCTCCGAATGGATTTAAGAATAATAGGAGCCGACGCCAATTCATTTAATACTGATACTTCCTGCGGCCCCGAGGACAGTGGAGCTGAGGGGGTAGAGTCCAAAACAGTAACCTTCTCTGGAGGCTCCGAAGTGGCAGATGGAGCCGGAGACCTTTTCTTAGACTTGGAAGCTTTGGATTTTGACTGAGTACTAGAAGCCGAGTCTATAGCTTCCTCAAATGACGGAAGTCCCTTTAATATCAATTTATTTTTCCTCTCCTGGAGCACCCTAGGACTGAACGTGTGGCAAAAGCTACACGACTCCTGTAAATGGATGGCTCCAAGGCAGTAAACACACTGAGTGTCCATCCGTGATGGACATCTTATATCCACATTTGGAACATTTTTTAAAGCCAGAAGGCTTATACTCCTTCTGATCCTTAGACATTATATAACTAACGTTAGCGAAACACCTAGACGCAACTTACAAAAAGGGCGGGAAAAACCCACAATTTAGAAACACCAGAAAAAACAGTACTAGACATACTCTAAGAACCTCTAACTGAAACGGTTCTTCTAGGGAAAAACACAATCACACAAAAAGGTTTATCCAACAACAGAGGGGAGGACTAGGTCCTCTAACTAAAATGGGCCTAGCCCGCTGGAACAGTTAGGGATACCAAAAACACAACTATCACACTCAAGCACAGCGACAGCAGCAAGAAATAGCTATCAAAATAGCTTTTGGGTATGAACTAACAAATTTCTCTAAGAGAAATAGCAAAAAGAAGGTACTTAGCCACAGCCAAGCAAGACCACGTCCGAGCTACACAAGCGGCAAACGAGATCTGGGGATATGGAGCAGTGCACCATGGGATACCCTCTTAGCCCAGCCAATGAGACTTTGAGCTAGTAAAATCGGCCGAGTCGGAGCAGATATTCAGCTCCGAACCCACGGGTAAGAATGTAGGCGAGATAGGACTACATAACATGGTTAGTTTTTCCAAAATTTAATTCAGGTCCCAGGCTGGAGTGGGTGGCCTTATGAGAGGTCTGATATTAGAAGCCCCTCTGAGGAATTGCTTAATCAAAGGATGGGAGAGAACAGGGCTGTTGTGTATCAAAATGAGCTGAAATGGCTGAGGCATGGATTTTAATAGAGGTGAAGGAGAGGCCACTATTAAGTAGCTCTGCTAGGTAGTCCAGGATAACAGGAATGGAAGGTTGTGAGGCATTGCCCCCCCCCCCCCCCCGGACTGGCTCCAGGAGCAGAATCCTTTCCATTTTCCTGCGAAAGATTTTCTGGTACTGGGCCTTCTGGCCTCTGTGATAACGTCTATGACCGCTTTTCCTAACAGGGACCCTTGTTTGCCTTTAGAGTATTAGCTATGCTGACAGTCAGAGTCTGCAAGTATGGGTGCAGCATCCCCCCACCTGAGTCAAGAGATATGAGATCAGGGGAAGCTGTCTGGCAGGCTATAAGGTCATGTTACGCAGTAAGGGTACCAATGTTGTCTGGGCCAATCTGGATCAATGAGGATGGCCTTTGGTCTCTCCTCCCTTATTTTGATCAGTACCTTGGGAATTAGAGGCAGAGGAGGGAATGCATACACAAAGAGGGTGTTCCAGGGGAAGGTCAAGGCATCCACCTTCCACGCTAAGTGGTGATACTCCCCGGTACAGAATTTGCTCAGCTGATGGTTGAGATGCGAGGCAAAGAGATCCACCTCCAACGTCCCCCATGCCTGAGTGAATTGTAAAAAGATTTTTCTGTGGAGCTGCCATTCGTGGGGATCCAGTAAGTTTCTGCTTAAGTGGTCTGCCAGGGTGTTGTTGATCCCTGGTAGATACTGGGCTCTTAGGTGTAATCCCATGGAAGAGGCCGTCAGCCAGAGGTTCATGGCTAGCCTGCACAGAGGTTAAGATTGGGTCCCTTCCTGTTTGTAGATGTAACACATTACTGTGGTGTTGTCTGCTTTGATAAGGAGAACCTCTGGCTTGAGATATGGTTTGATAAGGAGAACCCCTGGCTTGAGATGGGGTTTGATAAGGAGAACCCCTGGCTTGAGATGGGGTTTGAAGGATGGCAGTCTTCTGTACTGTCAAAATGTCCTTCTGGTTGATGTGTAAGGGAAGGTGCTGGGCATCCCAAAGACCTTGGATGCACCTGCCGTCTAGGTGAGCGCCACAAGCAATGTCTGAGGCATCGGTGGTAATGGTCTGCCCGGTTGGATGGAGGGTGAAGGAAAGACCCTTGTTCTGGGCACAGGCCCCTGCCCAACAGAAAAACTTGGCCCTTATATAAGGGATCAGAGGGAGAGAGGTCTCTAGAGGTTGAGAGTTCTGAAACCAAAGGTTCTTTAGGTACAACTGAAGTTTTCTCATGTGAAGCCTGGCCAGAGGAATTAGAAGGATGCAAGATGCCATGTACCCAAAGGCTTGCAGGACCTTCGCGAGGTGACTTCTGGAAGCCAACTGGGTAAAATAGAGAGGCAGGAAAAGCTCTGCGTTTCTGAATATATGAAGGCCATTTGGGATGCTGTGCCCGGCAATGCTCCCAAAAAAAAATGATCTTCCTGGAGGGTGTTTACTTTGATTTCTTCTCGTTGATGGTGTACCCTAAGGAGGTTAGGAGAGTTTTGACAAAGAGGAGGTCCTTGAGGAGCTCTTCTTTGCAGTCTGCCTGAATGAGGCAGTTGTCCGGATAAGGGTAAATCTGTATATTTTTCTGTCAGCAAAAGGCTATGGCCGGGGCTAATCATTTGGTGAATACCCCGGGAGCAGTAGATAGGCCAAAGGGTAGCTCAGAAAACTGAAAGTGTTGTCAGCCTGCTCTGAAGCAAAGGAATTTCCTGCAGGATTGGGGATGTGGAGGTAGGCGGCTTTCAGATCTAGAGTAACTAACCAGGCATTTTTGTCAGCATAGGCAGCAGCTGCTGCAAAGTTAGCATTTTGAATTTGGGGACGACCAGGAAGGTGTTCAGAATGGATAGATCCAGGATGGGGCGCCAAGTGCCCTCTTTTCTGGGAACAAGGAATAGTCTGGAATAAAAAGACTTTACCTGCTGGATCTGAGGGGACAGGTTCTACTGCAACTTGGGATATGAGAGTTTGGACTTGTTTCAATGTCTCTGCCCATTGATTTGGAGGCAAGTCTGGGTAACCTCTTGGAACTGGGAGTTTGTTGAAGGAGAATTTGTATCCCTGAAAAATTACCTTTAAAACTCATTGGTCCTTTGTTACAGAAAGCCATTTTTCTTTGCAGAGGGAGAGCCTTCCTCCTAGTTTGTGGTGAGTGAAAAGAGAGCAGAGGGGGAAGGAGGAGTCATTGAGAGTTTTGGCAATAGAGGGATGGCTTAGAACTCCCTGCCTTTGGAGCGGAAGTGGTCCACTGTTTGATTCTCTGCTGTCCCTGGGATAGGAGTCCGGGTGGTCTGTCCCTGCGGGGCTTACCTTGCCCCTGTCTGCTAGGTGCAGGAAAGGGCCACTGCTTTGAGGGAAAAATTCCTGCGGAACCTAGGAGGTTGTACCTGAAAGAAATCTTTTGCTGTTTGCATAGATTTTGCTTCGTCTTCCATCTTTTTAAGCACCTATTCTCCTTTTACTCCCCAACAAGCAGTCCTTATCCAAGGGTGCATCAAGTAATTTAGATCTAACATTATCAGGGAGAGGTTGTTCCTTCAGCCATGAATCTCTCAATGTCAGATCCTGACACTGCTGCAATGCTTGAGGCTTCTAGGACGTCATATCCACAGTGTAATGAGTGTATGGCCACCAGACAAGTAGAGTGGATAAATCTGCTAACTCTTTCGAATTGGCACAATCAGGAAAGGTTGATATCTTTTGTTTTAATAGTTCCAAAGTGTGTTGTTGATATTCATGTGGAACTGACAGTTGAGTGCTCTAATAGCGAAAGTTGCAGAGGTGTACACTTTTTTACCCCATCTGTCCAGAGCTCTGGAGTCCTTGTCAGAAGGAACAGGATTCTTTGCAGAACTAGCCTTAGCTCCTTTTGGTCCCTGTGTAATGACCTCCGGGTCTGCAGCAGGATTTCTGTACAGGTATTTGTGAGAATCCGGTACTCTGCAATACCTTGTCAGGTTTTCTGGGAGCAGGTGGGAGGGTGTCAGGAGGTAAGCTGGATTCATGGAAGACATCATCCACCACCTCTAAGATTGGAGGGATGGCCAAGGGTCTGTGCTGGGGCAGGTCTAGAAACTTTTAGTGTTTTCTTCGACTGAGGGAAGTCCTGGGATTCCCAGTGGAAATGTTCCCTGAGGGTGTGAAAGGTTTCCCCGAAGGAAAGATCTTCCAGTGGGGAGGCAGAAGGAATGGATTCCTCTGCATCTGAATCCTTAATAAGGAGTCAGAGGCTGTTGTTCCTCTTCAAAATCTGAATAATCAGACTCCTCAGAATCTTGTTCTGTCAGTATTTCAGGAAAAGGGTCTCTTTCCCTTTTAGAAGTTGCGGCCCGATTACCCTTGATAAGGGTGATAAGATCCTCCGCCATTTTAAGCATTTGAGCTTGGGGTGCTGGAGCAGGAGTAAAATGGTGGCTAGAGGTAGTTTTCCTAGGAGTGGCCTTGCTTCTAGGCCTACGAGTATCCATCAGTCGGAGAGAAACGGTAGTCGGATGACAAGACGTTACTTTTTGTCTAGATTCGGTAGTGCGAAAAAAACTCCTCAGAAGCTGGTGCCTGCGTTGTGGCTCCAGACCCAACCAAAGGCGCGGAAGACGAAGATTTCTGCGGCATACCGGACTCAGAAAGGGTCTCAGTAGAGGCCTGCGAAGGTATCGAATTGGGCATCAGGGGTATCACTGATGACCTGCTTAGCGGTAGAGTCGTTGGAAGGCTTAGCCTTGTGTGGTCAGTTTCTATCTTTATCCTTATGTTTTTTAAAATGCCTATGGATTGTTGGCTGATGGATGCCATTTCAGAATGTGAGACGGAAGACAAAAATACCTGGCTACAACAACAGCTCTAGGACGAATGGTTCTCATGTTAAAGCGGGCACAGAACTGGCAACGGGGGATGTCGTGGTCTGGGCCTAAACAAGTGATGCAGGATGAATGGAAGCCTTGGTGTGGGATTTGCTTTCTACAGGCGAGACAACTGTTAACTTTTTTGGACATCGGTTAGTACAAGAAAAAAGGATCCCCAACAGGATACATAGCTTTAGATGTTTTCAGCTGTAATTCAAACTCTGGTAGCAACCGACCAGCACACTTGCAAACTGCTTCTGCTACGGGCTCCATGGCAAGAAAAACTAATGTAATGGCGTCGGCTGCCTTCCATTATAGCACTGATGACCTGACATCAGTCAGCGAGCAACGGCAGCAGACGCAGAAAAACACTGACTCTGGTATTCGGGCCAGTCGAGGGCTACCACAGCAGAGATAATCCACAGGTGATGACTGCATCAGTGAAACACAAAGAACATCTGGTCTCCAAGCACTTTCTTTGGCACTAGGAACATCCTTGAATAAAAACCCTTCCCAACCTGCAAAGGAGGAACTGGTTCGATCACTCCTTAGGACAGCGTGTGATGAAGAAATGGTGGAAGCAAGAGTCTGAGGAATGACCCCCTGGAAAAGAGGACTTTCTCCCCTTGCAATCTGTAACCTGTATAAATGATTTTCAGAACCCATTTGTCTGAAACAATCTGTTGCCAAAGAAAACAAATGGAGATTTACACTTTCTGGAAGAAAAGAGAGTACAGGTAGGAGAGAGTAACAATGTCTCTTAAATACTCATTCAGACTTGTTGGACTGTCCTTGGTTTTTGGGAGGTTTGAGGCTTCAATGGAACCCCCATGCCATTTCTTCTTAAAAGTCTGTATATCTGTATTTTGTTGAGACTAAATCTGTTTTTTGACAAAACTGGACGAGAAGACTGAAAATCTCTTGCAAAATTTGGAAATGAAGGGCTGAAAAAAAATTGAGTTTCTCTGAATCAACTTTCCCTTTTCGTCACACTCTTTGATCACCTTTGCACCAGAACAGTCAAACACCAAATTTCTGTCCAAGGCAGAATTTAATCTCTCATTTTTTATCATCTGAGAGGTTCTGAGAATGCAACCAAAACAAACCTCCTCAAAACAATACCAGTGGCCATAGCCCTGGAAGAATCATCAGAGTCATACTCACACTGCAAACAATGAGAAGTGACCTGTCCAATAGAAGAAACTTAAGTTATTTAAAGCAGATTTTCCTCACAAGAAGAAACTGCAGATTAAACATTCCTCATAAGTCTTTCGGCTTTTCCTGGTTAGGGGTCGCCACAGCGGAACACCAGTCCGCTAATGATTGGCAGTGGATTTTTACGGTGCCGAGTTGCCAGCCCGACGCCGAACCTTCAAAGAATGTACGTCCATTCACGCACACACTTACCTGCATGTCGAACGTCACTCGACCACAGGGAGGACACGCAGACTCCACACAGAAGGCGATCCAGCCAAGAATAGAACGGGAGAACCTCTTGCTGTGAGGCGACAACGCTAACCGCTGCACCACCGCAGTTACACATTCCTCATACTTTCACAATTTATCAGAATAAACTTTAACATATGAGCCTGACAATTCAAAATTCTGAAAATCAAAGTTACAGAAATGCACATTTTTCCCTTGCCTATAAATAATTTTCCCTCTGGAATTAGCTATAGCTGCTGGGTTAGGTTTGACAACAGTGTTTAAAAATTTAAGGTTAAGGAACTTTATTCACCCTACTCACCTTTTTATGGGCAGCTGGCTAACAGGAAATTGCAAGCAATAACGCACACATCCTCTAAATCAGAACAAGATGAATGGGTGTAACTCAGTATTTTCTGAGGGACAGAGAAACCTCAGTGTTCTCCCACTGAAAACACTGGCACATTCTGGAAATAGTCTCAGAGAAAGAGAAACCACCACCAAGGAGAACAGAAACTGAGCTGCTCTCGGAGTCTGAATCATAACTCAGAGGAAAAAAAAATGTATCCATCTATGCCTCTTCCTCTTCAGATCCTGGAACCGCTTCAGGAAAAGAAGAATCCCTCTTTTTTTTTTTTTTTTTTTTTCCAGAAACTATTTTACAAAGAGGATCAACAGCCTAAATTAAAGCTAGAGTCAGACCCACTAAACTACTACTATCCAAAGAAACTTGAGGAGGAGGAGTAGATACATGCTTGCTTTTTTTTTTGTTTCGTTTCTTATTAATAGGAAATATGACACCAACTGTGCTACTAATGACAGCCACTGCATCCCCAGGGATGGGCACAGCATTCTAACACGGAAATCTTCCCTGTTCCCCTCTCCCAGGACCAACAAGAGTGGCTCTCCCTTACCACCGAGAGGACCCTAACAGCCACAGATGAACATGGCTAACCCCTAGTCCATAGTAGCTCTAGGTGCTACACCAGTGGAATCAGAGGTAAAAGATGAGTGGTCTGAGGTATAATAAATGGTCACAGCAGAGTCACCCCCACCTGTGGCTGAGGCAAACTGCTAGCCTGCTGTGGTGGCAAAAGCGGTTTCCTTAATATTTTCTTTTTGTGGCTGGAAGAAGGACCAACCATGAGACCAGCAGTCTGTTCCATGGTCAAGCCGAAAATGTTGCCTCTTTCCTGTGGAATATAAGATTCTGAAAATGGTGCATCTTTCCTGAAAAGGACAAGCAGTAATTGCTGGTAAACATTACCAGTCCAAAAAAATTACTTTTATGAGATAAAACGCAGACAAAAGCACTTTAAAATACTATGCCAGCTACTGAAAAGTAAAATAAACAACTTCTCCACAGAAAAAAAATGTTTTCATTTACATCACACCGCTTTTAAAATGACAGAAAAAACTGAGCGCTTCATTTAAAAGTATGTTACATTCTCAAGAAAAGCCCATTGAAACACATTTCTAGCTCTAAAATAACTTTTCTGAAGAGGAAAGTAATAAAATATCAACAAAATGAAGAAAATAAAAGTATTTTCCACAAAGAGAGCTTATCTGCCCAGCAAACGAAAGCATAAGCAGACTGTTGATCCTCAAAAGCCTCAGAGGAGCATACTCTTCAGCAGCAGCAAAGCTGCGAAGGTCTTCATGCTAAAACTTTTTTAGTCAGCTCAGCTCGAGGTGCCTGACAGTGTGGGCATGGGAAAGGTGCCTGAAGCTTTGTAAGCTGGTGGTTGTTATATTCTTGGCAGGATATAACCAATATAGCTAGGACTGCTGCAGCTGTGATCAACATGATGAACATCTGGAGGAATATTAGTTTCAGGAAATTCCAGCTGTAATAAATCACATCATTTTCTGAGGGACACAGAAACATCATTATGTTTCTACTGAAACTGATTCATTCTGGAAATAGTCTCAGAGAAAGAAAATCCTTCACAGGCACTATCTGAAGTCACACACACTAGAAAATCTGAATCCAAAATCTGCAGAGATGCATAATTTGTTCCTTCACAGTCCTTTTATGGTTCAAACTCTTGAATATTTTCAGGAAAAGATCCAGAGGAACAAACTTTGGCCATAGCAAAGTCAGTCACCTATGGATGAGGAAAAGTATCAATCTGCTGTGGGGGAACAGGCTGTTTTAACAATCTTTTTCATTTCGGGGCTGTAAGGTACAACCGAGGGACCAGTATGTTGTTCCATGGTTAATCCCAAAAAAGGAGTGTGATTCTTATGGAAAACTAAGCCAAACTAGAAGGTAAAATAGGAAAGGTGTAAAAAAAAAAAAAAAAAAAAAAAAAGTAACTTTTTCACTGATAAAATACAGTAAAAAGTACCTTGAACACTTAACCCAGCCCCAAAAAGAAAAACACCAGTTTCTCCACAGAATATGTACTTTTAAATAGGTTTTAACTATTTTTTTTACTACAAAAGTAAAAATGTAATACTCCTGTTTAAAAGTAAACAAAAGTCACGACAAACACTTTTCTCTCTCTATTTGTAGACACACACACACACACACACACACACATATATATATATATATATATATATATATATATATATATATATATATACACACACACACACATATATATATATATATATATATATATATATATATATATACACACACACACACACACACACACACACACACACACACACACATATATATATATATATATATATATAAACAAAAAGCGTGTTTTTGTCACAAATGATAAATGGACCAGTGGTTAGCTGTCCATCAATCCTTGAAAGCCCACAAAGGAGCACACTTTTCAGTGGCAGGAAAGCACGGAAGGGCTTGTTGCCAAAACCTAAATGTAATGACTTGCAGCTTGGGTACTTGGAAGGTTCCCTAAAGCTTTGGAAGTTGGCTGTCCATTATGTCCTTGGCAGAACAATCTATACAGCTTATGATGCTGCAGCAGTGGTCAAATTAAGAACATCCTGCAACATGCCTGGCTCTATGTCATAAATACAGATGTTGTAGGTTCTCTCTCAACTTGCTAATGTGGTTTAAAACTCACACACTAGTAATTGGTGAATGTGTTCTACACACCAGGTGGGCCACAAGGAAGCCTCTGTTGGGCCAGACTGTGTTCCACTATCCATAGGTTCGACAGGCCTGATCTGTTTTGTATTAGCCCAAACAATGCTATAGATTCTAGCATCACCTGATTTGCTGTCAATTTTTATTGACTTAAGGAGGAAAATAACCATATCTCTTCTGATGATCAGATAAGACTTGTTCAAATTAAAAAATAAAAAAATCTGATGCAACACAACCAATGCTCAGCTGTGCAAGTCACTACATAGGTGAAAGATTTGATGTAAATCAAGGGTTTGCATTACTACAGCACTAGATGACCACTCTGGATATTTAGAAGAACTTTCAAAGACATGAGACCACTGTTGACCCTCACAGGAAAGAATGGGATAGTAAGAGTACATTTCAACCAAAATGAATAGAAGAAGATGTTTAAATATAAAAGTTATGATTTATGACTCAAATGACTCTCCATGAAGACCATCTACCTTGTATGGGATACATAAAAAAGCCACCGGTCATTTAAAGTGGGATGGAATAAATATGGTGCTTGAAAATGGATGCATTAAAGAGCATAATGATCCAAAATCACTAATTTTGATGTGAGTAGGGAAATGGTCCTGTCACCCACCTTAAAATAGGTTTTCCTTCAGTCATTCAATTGAAAACAAACTGCAACAGATGCACATGGTTACTGCAGCCTAGGCTGCATCTTCAAGCTTGCTGCTTATGATCCAAGGTAGTTGTAGGCCAAATACATTAAGTTCATCTATCTCAGAACTCAAGGGCTGGTATGAATGTCCCCTCCCTGCAAACTTAATCTCACCTTATCCCCCTCATCCACATCTCATACTCCTTATTCTGTGCTCAGCTTAAAAATTATCTCAAGTCTTGAGCCAATTTGCAAATGCTTTCCCTCTGGATACATCACCTAATCCCTCAGTATCCCCTTCACCAGTCAGGTAACCTCCGTCTTCGTCACTATTTCCACACAATACAAAAGACAATGCTTCCACACTGTATGCACTGTATACTGTTAATTTCTGTGTCCTAACCTTACTTTTACACTTTGTGCTCCATTCTTTCACTATTTCATCTCTTCTTCGTCCCTCATTACTCTAATCCCTTCCTACTGTCCCTTATACTGTGTACTTATTACTTACTGATTCACTGCTACGTTCACAAAACATCTGTCTGTATTCATAATACTTATTAACTTGCTTGTCTACTGTCATTTATATTTGATTGCGCTGAGACTGAAACAGCTCTACCCTAGTTGCCAAATTTAATTAATGAATAAACAAACAGATGCATTTTATGTTGTCTGTAATCTGAAGCACTAACTTTATGTTGTCTGTAATCTGAAGCACTAACTTTATGTATTCAAAATCAGATGTATTGTTCTAGTAGCACATTGTTTTTTTAGGTTGCTAACAAAGTCAAGACTGCTATTTAAAATCTGCTGGAAGACATTAAGCATTTGAATATTAGTTAACAGTATAAAAATCCACTTGTCTAAGTCATGTCACACTTGAGAACAAGCAAACTCATACCACATGCACCTCACATAATTAGATTTTTCTCAAACACCTGTGTCGACCACCCTTACACCTTCTACATTAACGGTGGCGTGTTAGCTTAATTATTCTTCAGGTTTTTGCATCATTGGCAATTGTGTGACCCTACTTTAAGTAAATCTTCTACTCAAAACATTTATCAGTACTTAAATAAAATTTACTGTTGAGAAACAAAAACACAAGGTGTCTGCAGTACTCAAGGGTAAAATTACTGTTTACAATCGGATGTGAGAAGGTACTGTAAAGCATGACTAAAGCACTTCTTACACAGAGCACTTAAGACTACATACTGCCCACTTACAAGAAGAAGTGCCATCCCAGACAATCCGCAACATACTCAAGTTTTACAATGTACGACCTAGACAGCCATTTTAACTGCATTAGACATCTGCTGAGATGACAGCAGACAATCAACTGCTTTGAGTGCAGGCACTCAGTTCCAATCTGCACCTTGCTGTAAAAGCATAAACAAAAAATAAACCTCAATTAGAGGAAAAATGTCAAGTTGCTGCATTAACCCACTCCGTACTGAAAACATCCAAGTAAATGCCTTTTAACCTGTTGGCTTTAAATAAGTACACATTTGTTTCATCCCATTTCAGGCAGTCTCCATTAGAGCACTCCAGCTTAGCTGCGACATTAAAAGGCAACTCTGTGCTTTCCGTATTTCAACAATATTCAGAGTCACAGGTGGCAAACTAATAAAAAGAATGCAAAAAGAAACCTTTTTTAAAGTATTCCATACAGGATTGATAAGTAAACAAAGAAACCTAACCTGCAAAGATGAGAAAATAGCATCTGACATTCTGAATTAACAGGTACTACACCCAAGGGCCTATAAATGGAAACAATATTCTTCTGAAACCCTTAACCAGCTATTAAGGCAAGACAGAGTTTTCAATTTAAAAGGTAATCACTTTGAGTAAAACAATTACACCATCAAAACTAATCAAAATACACAATCAATAGAAAGAAAACTTGCTTAAGATGTTTCTTTGGTATAGATCCAATATGACTGCTGAGTGTTAAGACATTTCATCCTGATTTTCTGTAAATTTCATCACTCATCTTAGCAGTAATTTACAGTCCAATATTTCACAGGTTTGCTGTGCATCTATGCCAAAAATAAGTAAAGTATTTTAATACAAAATTATTTTCTCACACAAGTCATATCTCTCAAACTCTCAAAGAAAGAAATCAGGACAAAACTAAAAATAATGGGGGGGTGGGCAATGGTCCAAAAATAGGGACAGATTTTAAATATTGGTCATATAAACTTAAGACAGTTGGCAGAATAGCAGGTTTTGCATTATTATATAATTTCATAAAGATATTAAGTCTGAAACTCATGCGTCTGTCAATACTTAGCATTATTTAGTGACTTTAATCCTCAATGATTTGCACGAAAAATCACAAATTCTATAAGGAACCGACCAAAAATGTGAGGCAAAAACCTGGACATTCTACAAAAATCTGGACAGTTGAGAGTTATGCACACAGTAGCTGTAATTTCTGGGTCATGTTTAGTCAGTAGGCCTATTATTTAGAATAGCTGTTAAAAGAATTCTTCCATCATCAGAATCTGACACCACCACCTAAAAACTCTGCAAGTACTGATCAGCCTGCCCTCTGAAGAAAGTACAGTTGTGTACACCTACCATAAATGTAGATGTTCGAGTGTCTTCACTGTTCCAGTCATAACTGTAGGGTGTTCCTGCCGGCAGGCAGCCCGAGGTAGGCCAGAATTCCAAAGTCTGGGTCCGGCGTCGGCTGTTCAGCAAGTACCCTGACGTCAGAACGCAGAGGTATAAAGCTGTCAGCTGACGCCATCTTCTCCAGCCTTTCTTGCCCCAGATGTCAGAAGTCCCCAGTAAACCAAAAGGTGTCCAAAAAGGAAACACAAATACACCACAAAAGAAGTGGAAGAGGGAACAAACAAGAATAAGAGGGGATAGGTGGGAGGGAAACACCGACTGCAACAGTGAAGACACTCGAACATCTACATTTATGGTAGGTGTACACAACTGTACTATGTTCTTCGTGTTTCACTGTTGCAGTCATAACTGTAGGGTGGAATCCCAAAGCAGTGGAAGAGGGAGGAGGTTATGCAGAAGTAGGGGCAGCAAGAAGACCCTGCAAAACAGCAGAGGCAAAGCCTGCCCTAGACTTAGAATACAGAGGGAGATTATAGTGCTTGGAAAAAGTATGCACAGAACTCCAAGTGGCAGCTTCCAAAATATCTTTGGTAGGAACTCCTCTGAGAAAAGCTGCTGAAGTGGCAGCTGCTCTAGTAGAATGACTTCTAACAGTACCTGGAATCTGTTTCCCATAGTGAGAGTAACAAAACCTTATTTCATGAGCAATCCATTTGGAAATAGTTTGTTTAGAAATAGCCTTACCTAGAGAACTGGAGGCATAAGAGATAAGCAATTGATCAGATTTTCTGAAATCTTTAGTTTTGTCCAGGTAAAATCGTAGCTGTCTGTGTACGTCCAATGAATGTAAAATCCTTTCCCCTTTATTTTGAGGATTAGGAAAGAAGGTAGGAAGGTGAATAGTCTGATTTAGAGCCACCTTCGAAATCACCTTAGGCATAAATGTAGGATTGGTCCTCAAGGAAACTCTGTCTTGGTGGAAAATAATATATGGTTCCACAGCCATGAGAGCTTGCAACTCTGAAACCCTTCTGGCAGAAGTCAATGCTAGCAAAATAGCTGTCTTCCAGGACAAGAACTTGATATCTGAAGCTGCAGCAGGCTCAAAAGGAGGCAAAGTAAGTTTCTCTAAAACATAATTAAGATCCCAAGCAGGAACAGGAGTAGTTCTGGGAGGTCTTAAATTCTTAGCCCCTCTCAAAAATTGTCTCACCAATTGGTGACAAAAGATGGGAGGATCAGTGTTGAAATGAGCTGAGATAGCAGAAGCATGAATCTTGATGGAAGAAAAAGAGAGGCCTTTAAGCAGAAGGTCTGAGAGGTAAAGTAAAATAGAGGAAATATCAGGCAACAAAGGGTTAGAACCTCGTTCCTGCATCCAAATACGAAATCTTTTCCATTTAGAAGCATAAGATTTCCTAGTGCTAGGTCGTCTAGCTTCTAAAAGAACATCCAAAACTTGTTTGGGAAGAGCAGAAGGAATCAATGGCCCTTGAAGAGCCAAGCTGCCAGACATAGGGTCTTGATTAGAGGGTGCAGCATCTGACCCTGATGCTGGGACAGAAGAGAAGGGTTCAGAGGTAGAATCCAAGGAGGTTCCAAGAACAGGTGTTTTAAAGTTGGATACCAAAATTGCCTAGGCCAATTTGAAGCTATCAGAATGATTATCTTGGGCTTGTCCTGCTTTATTTTCAGTAATACTCGAGGAAGAAGGGGAAGAGGAGGGAAGGCATATCCCGAAAGGTTCCTCCAGCTGAATGACAGGGCATCCACTTTCCAAGCTGTTTTGTGGAAGGACCTGGTGCAAAAGAGAGGCAACTGATGATTGAGATGGGATGCAAACAGATCTATCTGAGGACAACCCCAAACTGCAGTAATCCTGCCGAAT
Organism: Protopterus annectens; assembly: GCF_019279795.1. Lineage (NCBI taxonomy): Eukaryota > Metazoa > Chordata > Ceratodontiformes > Protopteridae > Protopterus > Protopterus annectens. The sequence goes on from NC_056730.1 coordinate 16,686,190, forward strand.
AGGCTGGGGTCCAGCATCCATTTGTGAGGATCCAAAAGGTTTCTGCTTAGGCTTTCTGCTAAGAGATTCTGTTTTCCTGGAATGAATTGAGCTTGAAGATGCAGATTCAGATTTAAAGCCGTGTCCCATAAATTCATGGCTAGTCTGCAGAGGGGGTAAGAATGAGAGCCCCCTTGCTTGTTTATGTACCACATGACCGTGGTACTGTCTGTACGAATCAGAAGAGGCCCCGGATTTAGATGTTTTTGGAAGGCTAGAAGAGCATTTTGAACTGCCAACATTTCCTTCAAGTTGATGTGCCAGGCTAGATGCTTCTTTGTCCAAGAACCCTGCTGGCAAAGATTTAGAAAATGAGCTCCCCAAGCATAATCCGAGGTTATGGTCTGAGAAGGTTGAGGCAGACGGAAGGGATTCCCTTCGTTTAAAGCACAAGCACTGGAACACCAAAGGAACTCCTTCTGGAGGCAGGGAATCAGTGGAATCATTGTGTCCAGACTGTGGTAATGCTGTCACCATACACTCTTTAGGTACCATTGAAGTTTTCTCATGTGAAGCCTTGCATTTGGAATCAACAGGATGCAAGAAGCCATGTAGCCCAATGCCTGCAGGAATTTCCTTGCAGTGAGCTGAGTTAAAGTAGCCAAGGTTTTGAAAATTGAAGCCAGCTGTAATTGTTTTTCTGGAGTGAGGAAGGCCCTTTGTAAGTTTGTGTCTAGAAGAGCTCCCAAAAAGATCATTTGCTGAGAGGGGATCAAATGTGACTTTGTGTTCACTGAAAATCCCAGTATAAGGAGAAGACGTTGAACAAAATGCAGATGCTGAAGTAAAAGGTCTTTGCTGTCCGCCTGAATCAGGCAGTCGTCCAGGTAGGGGTAAATTTGAATCCCTTGGAGTCTGCAATAAGCTACTACTGGAGCCAGGCATTTGGTAAAGACTCTGGGCGCAGTAGATAAACCAAAGGGCAGTACAGAGAATTGAAAGTGCCTTGAACCTGCCTTGAACCTGAGGAATTTCCTGCGATCCTGCCTGATGGGAATGTGTAGGTAGGCTTCTTTTAAGTCCAACGTCACCATCCAAGCATCCTGGGAGAGCATTGGCAGAAGTTGTTGTAAAGTAAGCATCTTGAATTTTGGAATTTCCAGGAAGGTGTTTAATACCGAAAGGTCCAGAATCGGTCTCCATGAATTTTGCTTTCTTGGAACCAGAAATAGTCTTGAGTAAAAACCTTTTCCCATCTTTGTAAGTGGAACAGGCTCTATGGATCTCATGGCCAATAAGGCGTCCACTTGATTTAAGGCCTCTGACCATTGATGTTTTGGCAGACCTGGCCAACCGACTGACCTTGGCAGAGTATGAAAGTGGAATTTGTAACCTGTTAAAATCACGTCCAAAACCTATCTGTCCTGGGTAATGTGAGTCCAATTTTGGTAGAAAAGAGAAAGTTTTCCTCCGAGAGGGGCATCCAGGCAAAGAGGACCTGTAGCCCAGCAGAGGGAGTCATTGGGTCTGCTTCCTTTGTGATTGAGATCTGTCTTCACCCCTTCTAGGTGATGAAGCAGTCCATTGCCTGGACCTGTAAGAGGCCTGTGCCTGAGCTCGACCCCTGGGGCGTCTATATCTTCCCCTTTGAGGCCTGTCAGACGTGGGAAAGGACCAATTTTTGGAGGGCCAATTCCTGGAAAATCTAGGAGGCTGAACCTGTAGAAATCTTTCACAGTCTGCATAGGTTTAGCCTTTTCTTCCATCTTTTTAATAACCTCCTCAGCCTTGGATCCAAATAAAACATCATGCTGAACAGGGGCATCTAACAGTTTAGCCTTAACCTGCTCAGGTAAATTCTGTTCACGAAGCCAAGCATGTCTCCTGATAACAGTACCAGAGGCTGCGGCCCTGCAAGAAGCTTCCAAGGCATCAAAACCACAATGTAAACTATGTTTGCTAACTTGTTCAGTGGCATGCAATACATCCTGTAATTCCTTGTCCTCTGCACATGCAGGAAAGGTAGAAAGCCTTTGCTTTAAAACAGACAAAAGAAATTGCTGATACTTGAACATGTGAAACTGGCAATTTAAAGCTCTAATAGAAAGAGTAGCAGAAGTATAAACCTTTTTGCCCCACCTGTCCAAAGCACGAGAATCCTTTTCAGAGGGAATATGATTTTTAGATGAAGCTGCCTTAGCTGCCTTAGAACCCTGAGAAATAGTTTCAGGATTTGCAGAAGGGTTCTTAAATAAGAATTGATGGGAATCAGGGACTCTGTAAAATCTATCAGGCTTAGAAGGAGCAGGCGGCAAGGAATCAGGATTCAGATTAGCTTCAGAGAAAGCATCATCCACAATATCAAGTACAGGAGGAATAGCCAAAGGCCTGTGTTGAGGGAGAAGGAGAAATTCCCTAAGTCTCTTCTTAGAAGCAGAGTAATCCAGACCTTCCCAATGAAAATGCTCTCTCATCTCATGTAAGGTTTCCCCAAAAGAGAAATCTTCAGGGGGAGAAGCAGAGGGAATAGAGTCCTCTGCATCAGAATCCTCATAAGGAGGAAAAGAATAATCCTGGTCAGAGGAAGAAACAGAAGACACAGAAGCCTGATCAGAGGAATCATAAGGTAAATCCTGCCTAGGCCTTTTTTCAGGAGGGGGGTGAGAACCCCTAATCATTGTAAGCAAATCCTCAGCCATTCATAGTAATTGCTTCTGGGTCTTGGGAGCTGTATCTGAAGCAGCTTGGGAAGAAACCCTTGGCTTAACAGGAGTCTTTGACTTTGCCTTTGCAGAAATAGTGATATGAGTAGGCCTGAAAACCCCCTCAGAAGCCGGTACCTGCACAGCGGTTCCGGACCCATCTGAAGGAGCGACGTCCGAAGGTCCTGCAGCAGATAAAATAGTAGGCCTAGATGGCTCCCCATGGGAGTCCATGTCGGCCATCGGTTCCGAAGTGGCGGACGACAGGGGCTGCAAAAGTGCCTCACTGACGACCGCCGAACCTGAAGCTTGCTCCGGCTGCAAAGTATCCTGTTTGGACCTCGGAGGTCTATCCTTGTCCTTGCGTTTCTTTTGAATTCCGGTTGTCGGTAAGGTATCCAATGACATCCTGTAATTGAATCGTCTACCGAAGTAATTCAAGGCCCAATCGTACGTACGCTTGACAGTGCGTGAATTAAACCTGGCACAGAACCGACAGCAAGAAACGTCGTGGTCAGGGCCTAAGCAAGGTAGACAGTAAGAGTGGAAATCTTTATGAGGTATTTGTTTTCCACACGATATACAATTATTAACTTTTTCTGACATCGGAGGAGCAAGAAAAAGATTCCCCAACGGGGTACTTAGCTTGAGAAGAGAAGTAAAAACTTTGGACTGATGACAATCAAAGCACGTTGTCCTGAATGCGCCAACCAACGACTTGCGAGCTGCTTTCCACCGCACGGCAAGAAAGACTGGAGAAGATGGCGTCGGCTGACGGCTTTATACCTCTGCGTTCTGACGTCAGGGTACTTGCTGAACAGCTGACGCCGGACCCAGACTTTGGAATTCTGGCCGACCTCAGGCTGCCTGCCGGCAGGAACACCCTACAGTTATGACTGCAACAGTGAAACACGAAGAACATCTGCATTCACTACACTACTGAATCTTAAATAACCTTGTGATGACTGGGGAGAGATGGGCGAAGGCTGACAGCCTAGTCAAACAGAATTTGATACATGACTTTAGCAACTGTATACAAAAATGGAAAATACAGGCTTGTGTTTTTAAATGTAAGAAAACACTGTAAAATGTGAACTTCAAGATTGTTGCAACATTACCATCTGCTGTAAGGGAAACCAAGCCAAGTATTTCAAATGTGTCTTTTTAAGATGGAGATCTTACGAATCTCTTTAATGTTAGAATTCAGCTCCAGGGCGGCTGGATGAAGATTTCATGCCCATTGTTTTAAGGCTATAGTTTTTTACCAGAATTTAGATGTGGAATGTGCTTTATTGCTCTGGTTTCTTTTAGAATATACATATGAAATGTCTTCTATTGATGTAAGTTTCTGTGCAGGTGTTAGATTGCTAAATAATGCAGTTTATGGCCTGAGAACTCAGACCAGGTGTTAAGATTATGCAGTTTGTTTGCATGGGAAAACCTAAGTGTCAAAAATGATGTAATTTAGGGAGGGACCCAGCAAACATTTTTTTTAGTAATGTTTAAATAATATTTCTCACAGGACACTGAAAGCATTTTGACTTTGGACATTAACTTATCAGCACTCTGCCTTATGCTCACATGTAAGTTTTAGCACTGTGATTTCTTGCAAGAACAGTTAAAGCTAGTAAAGATTAATTAGGTATTTTTCTTTGAAATTGGACCTGTCCTACTGTATTATTTTAAGTTTCTGTGTGATCTGTGAACTCTTAGATATCTCTGTGGTGTAGTAGTTTTGTCTTGTGTTTTAATTATTTATTATTAAATATTTTTAAAACCTTCTACACTTGTGGCTGATTTGTGTAGAGATAAGCTAGAGTGCATTGCATATTTATAGAGATTGTTGTAATAGGCCACTCTAAAGTAAGCCTGGACTGTTAGTCATACTACCATTGGATATTAATATTGCACAGTAATTGGATACTCTTTTAAGGGCCTTTTAGTAGCTGATATTATTAACTGGGTGGTGGCAGTAATTACTACCGTATAGTCTGGGTAAAGGAGCACAGTTGGAGAATCTGTGTCAGCCTTTCCCAGGAGTGTCTGTGAAGTTGTATAAATACTTATCTCAAAGTGTGTGTGTGTTGTGTCAGCTACTTGGCAGAGACACTAAGCACTGGTTGGACAGAAAGGGTACTGGAGGATTTAGCCTGCCCAGTTAGGCTGAGACCTGGACCCTATAGCTGTGCCAGTCGGGAGTCTTACTGGGGAGCTGGTGAGCAAGGGAGCAACCAGCCCCAGAATGACTGTGATCTCTGTGTGCACTTAAGGGAAATTGTACTTTACTGTGTGTATTAGTTGTCCTTCCTCTCTTCTAGGAGACTACCTCCCTGGTGTTAGTGGTGAGGATTGAGGCTCCTTGATTGCTGGGCCAGGTCACGGTCGTCACAAGTGTTTGGCAGTGGTGGGATCTACTTCACATACTAATTGGCTTGTAGTGATGTGGGTAGAGCAAATTCCTGTAGCTTATGTACAGTGATCGCTAAAAGTGTTTTGTACTCTAAAACAGCCACGCAGTAGAGTTCAGATCGCAATTGCTTTATTTCTTTTGTTAGCTTAGTGTTAGTCAGGGTGAGCAGGCAGCATGTCAGCAGAAGAGTATGGAAAGCTGACAAGGAGCCGGCTGGCGGAGATGTGCCAGGCCAGGGGACTGGTGCATGGAAACCTGACTAAAGCAGACCTGATTGCAGCCTTGGTTACAGCTGCATCAGAAAACAGCAGCCTGGAGGACAATCAGACTGACAGTGGAGATACAATATCCTTGGAGAATGGACAGCTCAACCTTTCTGCAGTGGACTTAAAAATCCAGCTGGAGCTAAAGAGACTTGAGTTGGAGTCCAAGCGTATGGAACTAGAAGCAGCCGAGAAAATGAGAAGTCTACAAGCTGAAGAAAATGAACGGCAGAGGAGACATGAGAGAGAAATGCTGACTCTTCGCCAGAGTCATGGAGGTAATGGGGAGGAGAGTAACCGGACCCCAGAAGCACAAAAGTTCAGTAAATTTCTTCCAGAGTTTAAAGAGGGGGATAATTTTGATAGCTTCATTCATATGTTTGAGCGGGTATGTAAACAGTATGAAGTTGACCAAGGGCTCTGGGTAAGGTTCCTGACCGCCTTACTCCATGGTAAAGCTGTAACTTCTTTAGCAAAAATGCATGACACTGAATGTTTTGATTATACTGCTGTAAAAAGACATTTATTAGAATGTTTTAAGCCAACACCTGAAATGTACAGGAAAAGGTTTTGTAAGCACAGACGCAAGGCAGATGAAAATGTATGCGAACATGTTGCTGAACTGAGCACTTATTTCCATAGCTGGGTGAGTGGATGTCAGGTACCACTTTTGAAGGGCTGTCAGACCTTGTGGTAAGGGAACAAGCCCTTAGCACTTTGCCTGACGACATGAGGATCTGGTTAGCTGACAGTGTGCTACTTCAGAGGAGTTGGGGAAGAAGGAGACCTATACCTAGCAAGCAGGGCAGCCCTGCACAGGAAAAGGACCCCCAGTGCTGCTCATGGGACTAAAGGAACTCATGGTGGGCAGCACAGACTGCCCCAACAGAATCCACCAGTAGCAGGGGAAGCCACTAGTCCAGGTACACGTCCAGGAGCTAGGGTTAAATGTTTTGAATGCAACCAGTGGGGCCATGTGGCATACAGGTTTCCACGGATGCAAGGTGGGGAACCAAAGTTGAGGGAGCCAGTAAGTGGTAAAGACAAAATGCCAACAGTGTGTTGTCTTGAGACAACAGGGGTATGGAACTACCATCCTGCAGATGTCCTGAGAAGGAAGGATTTGGATGAGGCAGTACTGTGTATTTATGCAGTTACATGCAGTAAGGCTAGGAGACAAGCATGTGGGTCTGGTAGCCTGGGGGAGACCCAGACATACTGCATACTTGCAGCCAGGACTGCTGAGGTGGTTACTTCAGGGAGTGAGCTACGCTGTAGCAATGAGACTGAATGTGAGCCACAGCTGCTTGTTGGTACTGATGTTCCCTTTGGACAAGGCAACTGCAAAGGTAGAGGTGAGTAGTAGTACCCAGGCTGACAGTGAGGCACTGCTGTCAGAGGATGCCAGACTTTCTGTGGAAGGGGAGCTGGGAAAGGTTACAAGGAGAGACTTGAGACAGGCTCAGCTCTCAGACCCTGCATTGCAAGGCTTGAGGCAGGTAGCTAGGGAGGCACCTGATTCTCAAGGGAAGGGGGATTCTGTATACTGGAACAAAAGGTTACTGTACAGAGAGTGGACCCCTGAGGGAGGGCTAGAAGGTGAGAGAGTACAGCAGTTGGTAGTGTCTAGAGCTTACCATCTGGTGTTTCTAGTCATAGCCCATGATATTCCCTTTGCAGGTCATATGGGTATAAAGCATACAAAGAGGCATATTATGCAAAACTTCTATTGGCCCGAATTTCCAGAGATGTAATAGGGTACTGTAGGACCTGTAAACAGTGCCAAAAGGTAGGCAAGGCAGGAGACGAGGTGAGAGCTCCTTTGATGCCTTTGCTTGTGACTGAGGAGCCATTTCAGAGGGTAGCTATGGATACTGTGGGTCCTCAGAGTACCTGAAGTTCCACAGGGAAAAAGTATATCCTAGTGATTGTAGATTATGCTACACAATACCCTGAGGCAGTGGTTTTGTCCTCCATTGAGGCAGAGAATGTGGCAAATGCTTTGCTAGAGATTTTCAGCAGGGTGGGTTTCCCAAAGGAAATACTGTCTGACAGAGGTGCCAATTTTATGTCAGTCCTGCTGGCTTGTCTGTGGAAGTCCTGTGGGGTGAAGCACATGAAGACCACCCCCTACCATCCTCAGACTAATGGACTTGTTGAGAGGTTAAACTCTACAATCACGTCCATGCTAAGGGCATTTGCAGATCAGTTTAAGAGCGAGAGGGACAAATATTTGCCCCGTCTGTTTGCTTACAAAGAGGTTCACCAGGAATCCACACGTTTTTCACCCTTTGAGTTGCTGTCCGGGCATAGGGTGAAGGCACCTCTAGATTTTATTCGAGATGAGTGGGAAGATGAGTGCGAGTCTCACAAGGAGTCTGTTGTGGCATACGTCCTGAACATCAGGACAAGGCTCAGGGAACTCATTGGCCTGGCCCAGAAGAACCTGACAGTAACCCAACAACAGAAAAAAGTGTGGTATGACAGGGATGCTTGAGCTAGAGAGTATCCTGTAGGGCAGCAGGTGATGATTCTCATTCCTGTCAGACACAACAAGTTGCATGCAGCTTGGGAGGGACCCTACAAGGTGGTAAGAAGGGTAAGTGATGTTAACTATATGGTGGAAGTGCTAGGCAGATGGCAGGGGCACAAATTGTACCATGTTAACATGATGAAACCTTACCATAATAGGGAGGCCCTTGTGCTGAGCATTTGCAGTGGATTTCAGGAAGAGTCTGAGGGAGATCTGGGGACTGATCTCCTCAGTGAGGCTCAGGCTGACACCTCGGAGGAAGGGGTAGCAATGTCCCAACAGCTATCTCCTACCCAGGTTCGAGAAATCTGAGCAGTGTTGCAGGAGTTTGTGGGCATGTTCACTGGGAAATCAGTGGGCACCCACCTGGTGCAGCACCAGGTGGATACAGGACCCCAAAGGTCCATCAGGCAGGCCCCTTATAGGGTGCCTGAGAGAGTCAAACAGACTCTGAAGGAGGAGGTACAAGAGATGTTGGAACTAGGGGTGATTCAAGAGTCCAAAAGTCAATGGGCCTCACCAGTGGTGTTGGTGCCAAAGAAGGATGGCAGCACCAGGTTCTGTGTGGATTACAGGAAATTAAATAGTCACACAGAGGCAGACGCTTACCCCATGCCTAGGACAGATGAGGCCCTAGAGCAGCTGGGTGGGGCTATGTACCTTACAAACATTGATCTTACCAAGGGTTACTGGCAGGTGCCCTTGACTCCCAGTGCTAGAGAGAAGTCAGCCTTTGTGACTTCTTTTGGCTTATATGAGTTCACAAAGACACCTTTTGGGATGAAGAATGCCCCAGCGACTTTCCAGAGGCTGGCAGATCACATCTTAGCAGAAGGGTTTGCCCTTGCTTACATGGATGATATTGCTATCTACATCCATTCCTGGCAAGAGCACCTTCAGCATGTTAGGGAGATGCTGGGCAGACTACAGAGGGTAGGGCTAACCATTAAACCGAGCAAATGTCAGGTGGGTATGGCAGAGGTCTCCTACCAAGGACACAGAGTTGGGAGTGGTAAGATAAGGCCAGAACATGCCAAAGTGGAAGCTATTCAGGCATGGCCTGCACCTGTTACCAAAAAGCAGATGAGGGCATTCTTAAGGACAGCAGGGTACTACAGAAGGTTCGTTCCCAATTATAGTACCATAGCTGCTCCCCTTAAAGACCTGACAAGGAAGAACAGGCCAAATAAGGTAGTGTGGACCCCAGCATATGAGCAGGCATTTCAGAAGCTTAAGGAAGCTTTGGGAAGACCCCCTGTGTTAGCCAGTCCAGACTATAGCAAAGAATTTGTTGTGCAGGTGGATGCTTCAAACTATGGGGTGGGGGCTGTACTTAGCCAGACTTCTTCAGAGGGAAAAGTGAACCCAGTGGTTTATCTCAGTCGTAGGCTCCAACCCAGGGAGGAATGCTGTGCAAAGGTAGAAAAGGAATGTCTAGCCATAGTGTGGGCACTACAAAAACTTCAGCCTTATCTGTATGGAAGATAATTCACTGTGATGACAGATCACAGCCCTCTAACATGGTTAAACAGAGCCAGTCAGCAAAATGCCAAGTTGCTAAGATGAAGTCTGGGGTTGCAAGCATATATGTCAGTGCAGCATCGCAGTGGGAGCAGCAATGCCAATGCAGATGGGCTGTCAAGACATGGAATGGGGTGGGGTACACCCAGATAAACCTGACACTCTCTGACACTCTCAAGCGATGTTTCTCAAGGGACACTTGAAAAACTTGTTTGAGTTCCCCAGGGAAGGGGGGGGGGTGACGACTGGGGAGAGATGGGCGAAGGCTGCCAGCCTAGTCAAATAGAATTTGATACATAATTCTATTAACTGTATAAATAAATGTAAAATACAGGCTTGTGTTTTTAAATGTAAATGTAAGAAAACACTATATAATGTGAACTTCAAGATTGTTGCAACATTGCCATCTGCTCTAAGGAAAATCAAGCCAAGTATTTCAAATGTGTCTTTCTAAGTTGAAAAGATCTTACGAATCTCTTTAATGTTAGAATTCGGCTCCAGGGCAGCTGGATGAAGATTTCATGCCCATTGTTTTAAGGCTACAGTTTATCACCAGAATTTAGATGTGGAATGTTCTTTATTGCTCTGGTTTCTTTTAGAATATACATGTGAAATGTCTTCTATTGTTGTAAATTTCTGTGCAGGTGTTAGATTGCTAATAATGCAGTTTATGGCCTGAGAACTCAGATCAGGTGTTAGGTTTTCCCATGCAAACACACTGCATCATCTTAAGTGTCAAAAATGATGTAATTTGGGGAGGGACACAGCAAACATGTTTGTTAGTAATGTTTAAATAATATTTCTCACATGAGACTGAAAGCATTTGACTTTGGACATCTAACTTATCAGCTCTCATCCTTATGCTCAGATGTAATTTTCAGCACTGTGATTTCTTGTAGGAATAGTTAAAGCTAGTAAAGATTAATTAGGTATTTTTCTTCTAAATCAGACCCCGTCCTACTGTATTATTTTAAGTTTGTGTGATCTGTGAACTCTTTGATATCTCTGTGGTATAATAGTTTTGTCTTGTGTTTTAATTATTTATTATTAAATATTTTTAAAACCTTCTACCTGTGGCTGATTTGTGTAGAGATAAGCTCTAGAGTGCATTGCATATTTATAGAGATTGTTGTAATAGGCCACTCTAAAGTAAGCCTGGACTGTTAGTCATATTACCATTGGATATTAATATTGCACAGTAATAATTGGACACTTTTAAGGGCCTTTTAGTAGCTGATATTATTAACTGGGTGGTGGCAGTAATTACTACCGTATAGTCTGGGTAAAGGAGCACAGTTGGAGAATCTGTGTCAGCCTTTCCCAGGAGTGTCTGTGAAGTTGTACAAATACTTATCTCAAAGTGTGTGTGTGTTGTGTCAACTACTTGGCAGGGACAAGAAGCACTTGTTGGGCAGACAGGGTATTGGAGGTTTTAGCTTGCCCAGTTAGGCTGAGACCTGGACCCTATAGCTGTGCCAGTGCGGAGTCTTATTTGGGACCTGGTGAGCAAGGGAGCAACCAGCCCCAGACTGACTGTGATCTCTGTGTGCACTTAAGGGAAATTGTACTTTACTGTATGTATTAGTTATCCTTCCTCTCTTCTAAGAGACTACCTCCCTGGTGTTAGTGGTGAGGAATGAGGCTCCTTGTTTGCTGGGCCAGGGCACGGTAGTCACAAACCTATTAACTTCCACAGCATTAATAGCAATACACAAAACCACTTATAGCAAAAGCACACTTTGAACCTTATCTTACTGGATATTCTATTTCTCTGGGATGTAAAATATTCCATTGTACCCCTACACAGTTTTGTTTTTAAGAAAATATATTTGTTTTCAGGAAACAGCACTGATTAGTGTAAGACTCAAAGGGACTTGGTAGTCTTCAGTTAAGAACACAAGACTTTTATACACTGTGCGATACCACAGTTTTTACAGTGCTGGAAGTAGTGAAGACATTTCGACACATCAATATACATCACATCAGCTCCCACTTGTAAACCTGTGCAACCCATACCCATTTGAGTCTGAGCATCTGTTGAAAAATACAAGACCTTTTATAACCTATGGTTTCAAATTAACTGCTTTTCAGGTTTTGTTCCCAAATGGGTGATCACTGTTCACAATCTGCATGTCTGCTATGTTTTTCACTGGGTGCTTAGGTTTCCTTCCATATTCCAAAGACCTACTGTAGGTGAACTGGCTATCTTCCCAAAGAGAGTGTAGGTGTGGGTTTGTATATGTGCAGTCTAGAATGGAGCAGCATCTCATCCAAGATTATCTTCTCTGTGTTGCACCAGCTGGGAGCTGGAGCAAACTACAATTTTCCCACAACCTCAAACTAGATAATGTACGTATCGTAGAATAAATAGATTAAAAGAATAATGCAAAATTACTCATCTGTGGACTTGTGACAAGTGGTAAATGATGCAGCAATGAAATCTTCCTTCAAAAACGCATTAAAAATAATTATTAAAAAATAAATTACACAAGTATTTCACGTAAAAAAAAATCACTTTTTTGAACCGTTTCAACCTTCAAGTCACTCAAGTTACGCAGCTGCACAATCATATGTAACAGTACAACTGCTATAGGTAGAGAAGTGTAATTATATAATTTAAAACAGTGACAAGCATTGGACACAAATTACACTTATGGTGAACTTCTTTCAGCCATGGAATTCCTCATTACCACTACTACCAACATCAGAGGTCACTGTGTATGCATTAAGTATCCAAGCACTTCTTCATGCAATCTACAGCAAATAATTATCCCCAAACATACAGAGTAGGCTTGTCTGTTCTGAGCCCCTTAATCTATGACATGGGCCACTAGTTAAAAATGGTACAGCAGATAACCAAATGTTTCTAGTTAGACCAATAAACCAGAAATAACATAGTTAATCACATAACAGTACCTGTAACAAATGGACTGAATAAAGTACATAAAGTCTGTTCACATAATCTTATGAAAAGTTCATTAGAGTATTCTTCATAATACAACACTGAGACATGCTGAGAATGAGCAAGTGGTTATCTAATTATGAACCGTGAAGGCTACTCCTCCATCTTCCCTAATCATTTATATCCAAAAGAGGTGAAGTAGTTATCAGTTTTAAACAAAACAAGGTAAAGGTCTATGGTCGATTTAATTCTAACTTCCTAAAGGAGCAGAGAGGTTTTTTTTGTGACCTAGTTCATAGGTGATTACTACACAAATGCCCCCAGGGGAACAATGTACGCTTAGTCTCACTTCCTAAACATATCTGTCAAGTTTTGATACCCTAGGGTTATTTTAAGGGCTATATCCAGGATTGGGCATGGGTGGTCAAACATTTACAGGCTGCCTCTGTCTAATAGAAACACGTGCCAGACCAGGGAAAATTTTCTGATTCTCCATCCACTAGTTCAAGTTACACTTGAACTGGGTTATGGAACAACTCTGCTTCACATGGGTGGGAAGCCTGTTCCAGAGAAGGGGTAATCCCAGAGACACATACCTGTACCTCCAACATGCCTTATTCAAGCTGTGGATGAGATTAAGGTTCCTAGACTGGGCAGTTCTTATGCTGTTTGTTATGCATATGTGCAACAGGACTATCATAGCAAGATCAGAGGATGCACTGTAGGCCAGACAAAGAGTCTCCTAGAGACTGATGATGGACAGAGTACAGGGACTGGGCTTTTAGACAGTCTGCTTTGGAAATGTTTATGCCCTATATTCTTTTTTTGAGAGGAGCCTCTGTGGATGCTCCAGTTGCCAAGACAGGTACATACCGAACGGGGTGCTGTACCCAATGACTGGTCTTAAGAGGGCAGAGTACAGTGGAAGAGTGATATCCTTAGACCTAGATGCCATATCCTTGCTTATAAAAATTGCACAAGATAGAATGAGCATCCTGTGTCTATAGTAGTAAGAAAATCAAATGCCAGTTTACAGTCTACATGTGTTCCCAAATCCCTAACCACTGGGTCTACTCTTAGGGGTGTATTATCAATGTTTTAGTTTCCAGGGGGTAGTCGTCTTCCTAAAGAATACTGTTATGCATTCCTTGGCATTGAGTTTTAGACTGTGGCACTGACTCCAGTTATTGGTCATGCCATGCCTTCCTGTAGAGTATTTGGAGGAGTCTAGGATTGCATCCAGTTTACTACTGTCTGCAAACTTGGCCATCCAGATCATCTTGATGTTGGCCTTAACATCAGAGAAATATATGCCAAAAAGAAGTGAACCTAACAACGAACCCGGGACTCCAGCTAGTGGCTGGCCTTTTTGTGGAGGTAGACTCCTCTATCCTAACTTTTTGGGCCCCATCTTTGAGCCAGCTGGCTATCCAGAAGGTAACATAGGGGTTTATACCCAATGTTATGAGTTTGTCTACAATGCCTGAGTGGGATATTGTGTCGAATACTTTGGCCAAGTCAAGGTAGGTAGAATGCACCATTCTGCTCCTGTCCATTGCTTTGGTGACTTTTTCGAAGAAGTCCACAAGGTTGAGTATGCATGACCTGCCTTTGACAAAACCAAACTGTGTTGGATCCAGTGTCTGAAGGTTTCCAATGTCAATGTTTACCATTTCCATAATAATTCTTTCCGTGGCTTTGCATATGAGACTTGTAAGACTTCCAGGTCTGTAGTCACTTGGCTCCGCAAATGGTCTGCCCTTGTGCAGAGGGATGACCACTGCAGTCCTCCTCCATTCACTTGGCCTGAAGCATATCTCAAGCCTGTGGTTAAATTGTGATGCTAGCAGTCTTGCTAGGTTGCGTTTCAAGCTATTAAAGAGGCATCCTGCATATAATCAGGATCCATTGACCCAGTGAGGACCTATTACCCAGTAATAGTTGAGGGAGTTATGGTTGAGGGTATTTCCTAAGGGTGTCTTGAGGGAAGATTGGTGTTAAAATAGGAGCTAAATTTGTCAGATGGAAGATTTGCTACATTGTTGGGTTCAGTATAGTTGACTTAATTTACAACTAGTTTGGTACGTTTGTTGTTTAATGCCTCTGAGGTTGGAGACACGGAAGCTATTTTTACCTCAAATTTGGCTTTGGCAGACCTGATTAGTCCCCTGAGTTACTTGTTTAGATTGATGAGGGAATGTGTACTTTGCTGAGCATTGCACTTCTAATTTTTGCCATAATTTTCTTCCTTTTGTTATATAATCTATTGATGTTGGGATTCCACCATTTTGGTTTGTCTTCTGAGTTTGTCCTATACTTATTTTAGGTAGGTACAGTTGTCTCTATGTAGCCATTTACATGACTGTACAGAGTTTTGTGAACAATTCTGCACAGCAGAGGTGGTTGGTGTGTGTGTGGGGGTGGGGTTTGAATTTCTGTAAAAGTGTCACTTAACAGTAGGAAGTTTATCTTAAAAAATTCCAAGGTTAGCTGGGATCCCTGACTATTTTTATCTCAAAGGAGACAGCTTTAAGGTCTGACCTGAACAATGAGGACATTACACTGGGGGGGGTGGGGGGGTGGGGGGGGGGGTTGTACTTGCAGAGTCCATGGTTTGAAGGGTTTGCATGCTTGAGATCGTGTAGGATTCCCAGTTTATAGCAGGGTAGTCTTGCCCATGAATATGGTACTGGGTTGAATGGGGACTGTTCTCCAGTGCATTGTGTGTTATGGGTTTCGTGGATCACGGCTTACAAGAATATAGTATGGGACTTTGCCTGTTGTGATTTGGAGAAGCTCAAGCGCATCACACAGTTTGACCAACCTTGAGGTGCGTTTGTTTTTAATGTAAATTGAGACCTCCACCTTTTATTCCTTCCTGTGCAGTGGTTGGTCTAAATATGTGGAAGGCATTGCAGCTCTACACTGCTGGAGTACTCTCTGTAGCTTTAAACTGTGTCTCAATAACTGCACAGACATTTACATTCTCCAGTGTGATGAGAGTTTGCAAGGAGTAGAGTTCCTTGTTTAGACTCCTTGCCTGAAAAAGTAGCACCTTTAGATTTTCTAGGGTTGGTTTTGCTATGTCAGAAGGTTAATAAGGTTGGCAATACCTAAAAAGGCACCATGGAGTGAACAAGGTTTTAGCCAATATTCAAAAGCCTAGAGGAGACAAATACAATTCATCCCTCGCAAAGCAGCAAGGTCCGTCACCCATATCCTCCATAGATAACAAATACTGTACCCCTCCTTCAAATGACACCAAAAACTAAGCCGATTATTAAAGTCAAGTATATTCTGTTCGTATTGTGACATCATCCTTGGAGAAGGAAGAATGATGCTCAATGCTAGGCTCATAACGCCCCTGGACACAGTCCAACAGCTCCACAATGTCCCTCTTCATATACTCCAGGAAGGAAAATCAAGGGTCATTTACACCCGCATGGACTACAACAGAATCATACTGGTACTTGTGGTTCAACACCCTGAGTGCATCCATGATCTGGCAGATCCTGTCCCCTGATAGGCAACCGACTGTGACACTCGACATCTGTCTCTCTCACCATGGGCTCACCTATCACCAAAACATTGGGTTGTGTAGTAGTTTGCCTTATAGGCTTAAAAGCTGAGACACCATGAGATTGGCTGAGTGGTGGTGTTTTGGTACAGTGTTTTTGATATTGCTGAAGGATATTTACTGTAAGTGTGACATTTAGGAGGCATTTGGGGTTTAAAAAGATTATATTTAAGAGCCTTAGCATATGTGGGTCTGAGTCTGGTCCATACCATGTGCAGTGGGTGTTGTATGTGTATGTTTTTGATAATCCATTTGGTATTAAAATGCTTGTATGTGAGAGCTTTGCCTCCAGTGACATGTGTAACTGCATTTCTCACATACCTTATCAGTTTAAGAAATAGGTGACTGCAAGTAAACATGACACAATTGCTACATTTCTTCAGGATGCCCACATTCACCACACCGGCTGCAGAGATAACAGGAAAGTGCATATCAATGGTTATAGATCTTTATCACTTCCTCTACAACAGGATGATACCAGATCGATTTTCAGTTGGCTAGATTGGGTAATGATCAATAACGAGACTTGAGGCAATACTCCTCAATGTGCAAGCTAGTTGCACTTTGTGCAATTAAAAAATGAGGAAAAATTTCAAAGGTAATTTTACAAGAAAATTTAAATTCCAAGCACCTATCTCAATACAGGGCACTGCTGAGACTTGTGCAAACACAACACCTTTATACAGGCTCAGAAAACCAGCAAACAAGCAAAACAGCTTTCTGGCCAATCACAATAAGCACACACTAAGATTTCATCAGTGATTTTTGGCCCAGAATGAGACCAGGCTACTTTCCACTGCCATTAGAGGGCAGATGTAACCCTTCTTACTTATAACCACTGAAAGCGTCTGAAGTGCATTAAATAATCAACTTAAACAGTACTCCCAGCTGAAAGTGCAGAGAAAAGTCAACTCAAACAGTAACGCAAGCAGCAAACCTTTAAAATGGCGATAATGCATAATTAAACAGTCTAAATGTAGTGGCAAAATAACAGTACTCTAAAATGATTCAAAGTGCACTTTGCTTCTTCGCTCGCCAAAAGCAAAAAAGTACCTCTAGTCCCAAGCTGCTTCCTGAGTAGTAGTATTAACCCAGATGTGTACAAGTTTGGTACACCTGCTGTTGTTTTCTTTTAGCAGATACCATGGATGGAACCTACAGCTACACAAAGACCATGAAGAGGTCATCAACAAACGCCACCGGACCACTCAGAAAGGTTTCATACACACTGACCTCTATCAGAGACCAGCAAGATCCAAAGCCCTTCTACTCTTTCTCTCACTAGAAGCAAATCAGTAGCATTATTTCCTAAGAAGCAATTTTCAGGTTTTCCAGTGATTGCCAATCTCTAGGAATACTAGGACTGAATGCCCTTCTACTCATTCTTTCAACAGGAACAAATCAGAAGCAATACTCCAAGCTGACTCCTGAGAAGCATTTCCTACGGTCACCAGTGGATTGGTTGCCTTGTCACACACACTACAGATTTTAAAAGCAAGGTAGAAAAAAGGATTAATACTCTAGAAATTTGCAGTGTGCATCAAGTGAGAGGAATCGTATGAAACAGAAGATAATTCGAGCTTTTACAGTCTGCGGGGAAGGCCTTTCCAATAAATCCCTCAGTGTCCAGTAGAATGAGCAGATGAGATGGGGAGTGATAGTAGTGCCCAAAATCAAATTCGTAGTAGGTGGACAGCTGAAAAAACACAATACAGATGGGACAGCTGGATGGGAAAAATCAAATACAGTCAGCCAACAGCAAAGTCACACAGCACAACGGCTAAATAATAATGCAGCTAAATAAGAAATCCTATTTCTTAGCACCTCTAACAACTTAACTAGATTGGATTATTTATCAGTCAGTGAATGGAAAAAAATTTCTAACAGACCCTAGCCAAGAACTTTTAAAATCCTTTTAAAAATAAAAAAATGCAAGTATCCAAACCTTAAATGAATAACTCAAATCCAAATGAAATGCAGTCAGAAAACGGTCACATAGCACTTCAGCTAAATAATTACATAATTTAAAAGAGCAACAGGCTTTAAACTCACAAAAGCCTCTTGCGGCAAACACCACTGAATTTAAGAACTACAAACATGCCAGCCTAAACCTACTCTGTGACAAAACATCAAAATTCATTTATGACAGCACCTCAGCTGAACTTGATAAAGCAGCATGATTCACTAAGGAATTCTAAAACCGTTTAAAAATGCACAGAGCTAGTGGTCCCTACCCGAACCAATCACAAGATATTCAAAAAAAAAAGGATACTCTAAGAACAACTGCAACATAAAACAAAAGAAACAAATTCCTTACATTATTTAGTAGACCCAAAACCACTCTTTACAAGGATAATATCAAAATCATTACAAAATAACCAAAGAACTCCATCAGTTCCACTAAAGGAGCCCATGAACTCAGGCTTGCCTCTGAAGCCACAGATGAGCATAAATCCTTCTTTACCAATGTTAAAAAAAATACCCTATATTGCTAAAGACTTATTCAAAATTTCACCTTTTATTCTAACCCAGTAGCCATTGGCAATATCTTTGCGCACAAATTTGGGTGTCAGCTACATTCTCAAGATGTCTATTCATAGCTCTGAAATAGATGAATCCCCTCCTCCACCAACTATTTCTAAAGACCATTTATTGAAAGTGCTAACCAAGACCAAAAATACTTCCTCCATGAGACCTGACAATATATCCAGTTGCTCAAGTAGCAGTGTTAAATATGCTCTTGTGGATGCATTCCTCAAACTGTTTAACATAAGTTCAGCTACTGGTTTTGTCCTTGATGAGTGGTGCACTGCAATGGTGATGCCCTCCATAAGGGTGGCCTTACAACCAACCTGGGAATTACAGACCCATCAGCTTTACAAGCCGTTGGGAACATATTTTAACTGATCACAAATTGGGACATCAAGAATCTTGTTAAACTTGACCCCCAACAGTCTAACTTTGTGAAGGGAAGACTCTGTCTATTTAATCTAGTAAACCTCTTCAAAAGGGTTATAGAGAATGTAGACTGTGACCATGAAGTCCAAGCAGCACATCTTATCTGGGTCAAGGCCTTGGACACCATGTCCCAAGTTGGCATCACACAAAAGCTAAATGCTTAGATAATTGACCCATATGTGGTAAGACACACAGCAAACTAGCTGAAAGACAGAACCCACACAGCACCAGCTGCAGGTGCCTCAAAACAAAGTATGAAAGTGATCAGTGGTGTCCCTCAGGGCTCTGTGCAGGGACCTCTCCTTTTTGGTACTGATTTCTCAGACCTTCAAAAAAAAGTCAACCAAGATGACTAGCTAACAAACTTTGCAGATTACTGCAAAATGGGGATTGTTGTTAAGACACCCAAACCCTCCAGAATGAACTCTGCCATGCAAATTCATGGTGTACTAAAATGAGCTCAAACTAAATGTTTAAGAGTGTAGTTATCAACACTTTTGGTAGACAACATCTCTCCTCATCATACTCTACAGACAACATACCACTACAAAATGAAAATATACTCAGGGGCCTAGGTACTTGGATTGATAGCTCCCTCTCTTTTGACCATTATGTGACAATGGTTGTCAGGAAATCCTTTTAATTTTGCCTAGCCAATTGCCAAAGGAATATCATCAAGATCTAAAGAGGTAATTACTTTGTTACACTCAGCATCGATCAGGCCAGTTATAGAGTACAACACCCCCTTTTGGGATATATCTCACTAAATATATAAAACATTCAGAAATATCCCACAGTTTCCTAATGAAAAAGACTACAGACAGGCTATAAGTTTTACCATTTGTTTCCACACACTCTTGTAGAAGATCTGTATCTTGTTCACTGCACTATAAGAGAAATGATTGGCCTGAAACCTCCAGTTTCTCCACAAGTCTAACATCTCCACCAATAGTAGGACCAGGGACCTAAATCTTCACCTCGCAAAATCTCTGGAATAAATTTTCTCTGCATGCTGAACAGTACAATTCACTATCTTCCTTTAAACATAAACTATATGCCTTAATGGGTATCCACAAATGTACTCTAGTATTGAATGATAGGGCCCTTCTGGAAAAAGGAAGTGTGGCCTGAGGGAGGGTATTAGCAAGGCATGAATGGTCAGATGACTCAGTAGCCTTGGAATAGCTTCTTATACTGACACAGATGGTCAAAGAATGTCATACAAACAGCATTAATAGCTACAGTCTTCAGTTTCAGTGAGATGTTGGGCATGATTCAGTGGGGTGGAACACACAATGCACTGTAGTAGAAAGGAAGTAGCACACTAAAATTGAAATATAAATATAAATATACACATAACCACTCTTTTTGGTTTTAAAGTGACATCAAGTCTATAAGCATGGAGCCACATGAAATTCAGTTCCAGTTGCCCTTACTGGCTCCAAAGATTTCTTTTTGAAAGCTGTATCATCATACTAATCACAAAATCATACCATCACACTTTGGGAAAGATCACTTGGAAAGTAGCACCGTACCATTGGGTAGAATCCTCAGGTATACCCAGGGCAGTCTAGGTGGTGAACAGAGAAGAGTCACCTGCAAAAAAGATGACAATCTATTGCATGAAGCCAGGGTGCACATTCCTTTAGATCATTAACTTATTATGCACAGGCCAATAAATCTGTAGGGATGATGTCTGAGAAACAGAAAAATACAGAATATTGTAATATAGGTAGTAAGACAATATCACCATATGTCAAGATATAGGTCCAAAGAGCAGGAACATTTAAATAGAAATATATATATATTTCAGAAATAATTTCTATTCTTCATCAGCAGGGCTGTGTCATCACAAAGTCTTGTTTTCACTAAATTTGGCAAATATAAGCAATTGTATCAAAAGAATAAAGTTTAAAGGTCTCTCTAAAGCAAATGTCTACTGCAAAATCCTGAAAGGGACCCAACTGAAAAAAGTTGGTGACCGACAGTCAGTAAAAGCACATACAAGGCAAACAAAAACAAGTCAAAAATCCTGCTGGTTCAACAAATAAACTGCATAAGAAAAACTGTAAATGCAGAAGTTAAAATGCATTAGGCAGGATAAATCTTAATCCAGCAAGCTACAACATGAAGTTAAAATAAGTTCTTTAAAACTACAATATTGTGGCCTATACAGTAGCTATCCATACTTAAGACACATCAATAACACTACAGTGAAGAAAGTAGGAAATAACCCCCTGATAGCATTTATTATATCAGTTTATCTCTGAGAGGGCCCTCAGCATTATGTAACAGCTGCAATACCCTTTTTGACAACTCTCTCTTGACAAGTCTTTAAAGACTGCCGCGGTGGTGCAGCGGTAGCGATGTCGCCTCACAGCAAGAGGCTCTCCCGTTCGATTCTCAGCTGGAGCACCTTCTGTGTGAAGTCTGCATGTCCTCCTCGAGGTCGAGTGGCATTTGAAAGACATGCGTGAATGGGCGTGCATTCATTGAAGTTGGGCGTCGAGCTGGCACCTCGGCGCCGTAAAAATCTACTGCCAATCATTAGCGGACCGGAGTTCCACTGTGGTGACACCTAACTGGCAAAAGCCGAAAGAAGAAGAACAACAACTTTCAGTATGAGAGATGCTCACATCCACACCACTGCTGGCCACAGTTGCCAGATCACCTGAGAAGATCCTATACTCAGAGTAAAAAAAAGAAAATTGTAAATTATATATATATATATATATATATAAAAAAAAAAGTTAGAGTTATTTACAATAGATTTCTTGGATGTAAGTATCACTAAGACAATTGATGGTACTATTATTACTTCCCTATATAGGAAACCTTTTTCAAAAAATTCTTTATTATATGCCACTAGTTGCCACCCTCCCCATACTATTAGGAACATACCCAAGGCACAATTTAGGAGAATAAAGACTATTTGTTCTGATGCAGGTGATTATAACACAATGGCAAAAGATTTATCTTTTAGATTTAAAAATAGGGGTTACAAAACTGGAAATATTAAGGAGGCTTTTGATGCTAATAGGAACCTGGGAAGAGATTTGCTTTTGAAGGATAGTGTAGATGTACCAAAGCAGATATTGAAGGGTGAAAACATTCGGTTTATCACTACTTATGCTACTAATACCTATTTAATCAAACAGGTTATTGATAAATATTGGTTTATTCTACACAATGACCCATTATTACATTCTATTTTGGGTAATAAGTGTCATTTTGGATTCAGGAGAGGTAAAAATTTAGGTGAATATTTATCACATTATAAAAAGAGTAAAGCCATTAGTTTATCAGATTCATCTAGGAAGGGTAGCACTTTTTGTGGACACTGCAAATATTGCAATTTAATGTCAAAGACGGTAACTTTTACTTCAGCCAACACTAGTAAGGTTTATGATATCAGATGCTTTATCACATGTAGTACTTCATGGGTGGTATATATGGCTTTGTGTAGATGTGGCTCTTTTTATATTGGACAAACTTCATGCCATCTAAAACAAAGGATTGCCACCCATCTTAGTGATATAAAATGTAAGAGGATGAGAAGTGCACTGTATAAGCACATTTTAAATCATCCTGCAGCTCATTTCGTTTTTGTTGGTATAGATAAAGTAAATGATATGATTAAAGGAGATGCACTTAAACACAAAATACTAACTAATAAAGAACGTAGATGGATAGTAAATTTAGGGGCTTTATTCAAGCCGGGCTTGAATGACCATTGGTAAATGTTCCATCTCTGGTTAGATAGTTTGCAGATTGTTTTTTTGCATTCTCACTTTTGTAATTTGTGCATTTTTGCATTTTTGCGTGTTGACTTATATATACATTTCTTCTGTATATATATATATATAAGAACGCCCTTTGCGTCCGGTCACTCAGACGCAGAAGCTGAGATTCTTTACGTCTGGACTGAGCAGCATCTACAGACCACCACAAGCAGTCAGATAAGTGAGAGGTGTGTGACCAGTAGCAGCCTGAAAAAAAACTTCTGATGCTTTAATATAACATTCAGACATGATACACCAGCATAAACTGTTCATTTGCAATTGCAGTTGGACAGGGGTGTAACCAGAAATGTATGTTTTATAATCGCACCTTATGCTGTTCTATTATCCCACACCCAACTGTTACTTAAAAAAAATGCAATCAAATTTAAAAAGTTGTACATTATTTAGGTTTTTGATTTAATGACGGTTTCCTGTATTATTGTTCCTTTGGAGCAGAGCTTCACTCATTAAGTTTGATCAATGGGATTGTACTGTGTGCATCTAAGTTACAACTCGCACAAGTGTTAGTTTTATAGCTCTGGCACAAAAAACATTTGTAGTAACCCTGAAGCCCACCACCCAACAACGGGGAAAACCTACAACTCTCCTTCTCCATGATGACGTGATGCTTCCAGGAGTGGCCTGCAGAATTCCTGTTACAACCAAACAGCATAATTACTTGTTTGCCTTTTGTGCATTTTACTTAAGGATTTATCTTTTCTCTTAAACTGGAGTTTTGAAATGCCCAAAGTTGTGAATGAGCTTGAGATTTACCCAGTAAGTAGATAACGTTTTTCCACTCATATAAAACAATTACTAATAATAAAAGTATGTGTTTGTTAGGAGAATTTTAGACCATGGAAAAACTTTGTCAATTTTAATAATATTCTGTATTTTATTGGGTAATATACCCCAAAGGAATTTACTGCATATGAAAGCATTTTGACAGTTTTGGATTTAGATGTGATTTGGTACAGCTATTGCGTGTTTTCTTTATGTGCAGCTCTCCCCTTACTCTGTCTCTAACTATTCATACATATGTCTTGTCTTCTTCAATATTAACATTTTGAAGTATACTTATTCAGCAGGGTTAGGCAATGAGGGGAGAATCGAGCTATCGGTCAGAGTTTTCTACATTAAACCAGCTTTACTAACAGTTTTTGCTTTGGTTTTCAGGCATATTTACAACATAGCACCAAATAAAACATGCAAAATAAATATTCAAGTTTAACAATTCAACTTAAACCACTCAACATACATTAATAATGTATTTGATGAGCAATCATATATAAATTATTCTTAATTTCAATTCCCTACATTGTGTAGATTTCCCCCTTTTGTGCTAGTTTCTAGTACTGTCGCTACAATATGATTTCATCTTTCACGCTGCCATACCTGTATCTTGTAAACAGTATTTACTTAATCTGGAGAGGTATCTATTTATTAATGTAATTTCTGAATTTACCGACCATTATTTTACAATCCATTTCCAAAATTTCATCCACTAACTATTATTTCTTGGCATCTTGAACTTACTGCAAGTTTCTTTTTTCATGCTTTTTTTTCTTAGCAGCTATCCGTATTAAACTTAGTACTATTTTTTGTCATCATAATTTATTAATGTGTTTTTAGTTACGCACAAGTGTTTAAAATGTGCAAATACTAAAATATTGATAAAATCAATAAAATGGCTAAATATATAGAGAGTGTACAAAAGTGCCTGTAGACCAGATTTTTCTACTCCCATTGTGGGAATCACCAATAACCCCTTGACAGCTGTTTGAAACACACAGATGGGTTGGTAGGATAACAACAACTCTTTTAGAAAAGCAAAAACCATATGGAGAGAGTCAAGGTATTTTACTTCAAAAATCTTGTACATCCGCCTTGATGCCACTGGCTGTCAGCGAGTGCAAACTGCGGCAGCACAATGGTGATATAGTTTGTTGGGAGTGGAGTGGGGGTAATTTAATTTATTAACCAATTAAATTAAGTTATCATCAAGGACATTTCCAGCCATAACATGGGCCACAGCAGCAAGGGTAAATAGAACCCACAGATATGTAAATACTACACATTTATATATACATGTTTGAGTGGCCTTTTATGGTTGAAATTTTCTGAAATGGGCAGTTTTATCATTACTGTTTCATATGTTTTGTTTCACTGCTTACTGGAAAAATGTTCAAAACTATACATTTAAAACCTGCTCCAAGTGGTGCTGTTATTATACAAAGGATATACAATTTAATTATTATAATGTAATACAATCAGGAAGGTGAATCAAAGAACTTTTGCATGGTCCTAAAAATGTGTGCAAGGGGCCTAAGATAAGAAAACAGCCCAAAGGTAAACTTAATTCACCACTGAACAGATGCATTTTCTTTTAATGTGGGTTTGAATGCTGTTTCAGTGAATGCGATTTTCAAAAGCAGAGAAGTTTTAAAGCTATGTCTGTTTTCATTGCAAGACTATATTGCTTTGTTCAGCAAATGTCTCAGTGTTTGTGCTATAAAATTTGAAATAAGTTTTAAATTAACTCAAAATATTTGTAATCATTGTAGAAGTAGGGCAGGAGACAGTATGCACAGAGAGTTTTGAACAGTGTTTATGGCAACTGGGGACAAATGAAGAAATAGCCAAGTAATAGGACACTAGAATGGCTGCATGGGGGCCAGGGAGTGTGCCAAAATTACATGCATTTTGCTTTCATGTACGTCTAGAATTTTTGACATGGAAAGCTGGCAACCCTAATTGCAAGACAAACAAATTAATAATGGTCAAGAATTTTAAGTTATGATACCTGCAGAGGAGAGTAACGTTGGATCGGGTGAAGGACCTGTCTAATAAGAGAGGGAAGGTGTGATGGTAAATACTCATAGCAAAAAACCCTCACCAAGATCATGGTGAGTTCCCAAATATCTCTCAATTTTTTTTGGGAGGTGGGCTTCTGCAAAAGTAAAAGTGGAATCAATTCCAAACAGTACAAAAATGGATATTTCCCAAGGTAGCCAGAAGCCACTGAGGCCTGGGAAGAAGAGGCTTAAAATACCAAAGCCTGAAAGAATAAAGTGCCAAAGGAAGCTTGAATCCTGCAGTAAAGATCTAAGCACTAACACTTCGTGAACATATATACTGATGACCATGCAACCATAGCACAAACAGCTACTTATGTCTACATTCTTGAAAAAGGCACAGGAAACAGTGTACTTCACAGATAAATCAACTATGATTATCCTAGTCAATGAGCAACCGGGCAAGGCACTGCAAAACAGCATACAGCTTAAGTGGCGATATAGTGTCCATTCAGCATCTGTTAGCTCTTCCCTATATCATGCAAAAGACACAAACCGCTGGTGTGCCTCCCTATACAGTGTACTAATTTCAACCATCACTTGAATTGACAGTGCACATCGACATTACAAAAGGACCCTCAATCTTGAATTATTCCATCAGAAAGAACACAAGGAGGAGAACAAACTTAAAGAGTAATAGTTAACAGGTCACTGTAGGGAAAAAAATGAAAGTGTCATATTAAAGAAGCAGCCTCCTTAGGTTGCATGGATCCTTGTAAAAGAAGTTCTGCAGCTATGAGATCAGCCCAACAGATGTTATGCCTACAAAAAACATCATATATATTCTGACAAAAGGAGATACTGCCAGTACAGCTAGCTGAAATTTTGTAAATAACTGTATGTTATTGGAGAATATCAAAACGATTTATACAAGATGCTTGTGTTACAAATGTATTAGAACTGCGTGTCATGCGTGTATATAAAACTGCTTGTACAGACGTGTGTTGAAAATGTATTTGCAATGTGCTATGTTTGAAATGTAACCACAGTGTGCCCTACTGGAAGAGAAGAGAACATACATGCACTATTGCAACTGCTTAAATGTATATTACTTTAACAGTGAAAACTGAAATACAGGAAGTTAACCTCAGTCCAGCAAACTTTAGAAAAATATCTGAAATTAAATGACTTTCTAGGCTATGCCATAAAGATGTTTCAATGTGGCTAGAGACACAAGGTCTGTATTAGGAAGCATTCTGTATTGACCTTGAAGTGAACTAATTGCTACTTTTGAAGCATGAAGGAATGCAATTGTTTTATGACTTCCAGCATCTGCCAAAAATCTGAGCAAAAGTCCTTGCCTGTATATTTTTTTTAGGAGGGAATTCTTAGCTCTGGAAAGATGCCAACATGGGTTACTGCAGGACACCAACCCATATGTCACACAGGCAGTGTGAATGATAAACATCTATCACAATGTGAGCATTTTATGGCAGTACCTATTTACCCAAGGTCTTACAGGTTGCTGACTGAACTAGACCCATAAGCCTCACATGGTATCAAAGGGCTACATACTGCACTTATACTGCTATCAATGTGCCACCTGCTCCATATGGCACACTGCACATCAACCACAAGTCTCTCCACTTCAACTACCAGGTGGTATGCAATGCACAGGCTATTGTATACAATATGTGCACCATTCAGGTAGTTCCCATGATTCCCAAACCTGACATGTGCAACCTACACAAATGTTTCTTGCATCAGGAATTTCCAAAGGGGTCAGCTAGTTGATAGGTGCACAATATCTTCATCAACAGAGTCCCTGATAGACTGGTCCCATGAACGTGAGTTGCAGAAAGCTCATAATATTTGATGTTTTGTGTTAGAGGTGATGTTGCACATACCTTGGTGCACTGGCTAATGATCCCCCATCCAAAGTACACAGACAGAGGATGAGGAGGAGATGGCATACAATACTGCACTGCTGTAGACATGGATCATCACTGAATGTTTTTTTTTTGGAGTGCTGAAATCTTACGTCCACTGCCTAGCAATATCTGCTGGTGCACTACAGTATATGCTCCAGATACATACAGCAAGGTATATGTGGTGTGCACCATTTTACACCACATGGTGCTTTGAAATTTGATGCAAAACAGAGAAACCATTGCACTGTCTGACATACCTGTGCCAGTAGTGGAACAGGAGTCAGGTGCAGGGAGGACACAGCTGCAAGCAGGCCCTCATGTAAGGCAGAGGTGGGTGCAATATGCTGTGGTATTGGGAAACAGGTGGCATCTGCTCTACAACTACAGGCCACCCTCACTCCAACACAGTCTGCCATATTTCTGGCAAGAGCTTACAGTGTTAGCACATAGCTATCTCTATATTATGACAGCTATGCATGTCAGCCACACAATCTAGAGCTGTCCTTTGGACGTGGGGTTTATTACCAGTCCCCACTCCCCATTTGCAGTGACTTTCCCTATATGTCAGTCTTCTCCAATACCCTCTGTGTTTTGTAGTACATCAGTCTACATAGTACTCTTGTAATATGGGAAGCATATCTATCACACTCGGTGTTCTCTGAATCTCACCAACAGCACAATGCACTGCCAAGTCCTACTCTACACTATAATGTCCAGTCCACCTCATGCATACCACTGTGAACAATTAAGGTAATCACAAAGTACAGTTTTGTACCTACCATAAATGTAGATGTCTGAGAGGTATGCATCTGCAGTCCTAACGTATGGGTTGTCCTGCCTCAGGCAGCCCTTCGGTCGTCCGGATTCCAAAGTCTGGGCCTGGCCTCAGCTGATGTCGCACTTCACCCGACGTCATAGCTGCTGTGAATTGGGTATAAAGGCATCAGCCGACGCCATTTTCCTCAGTGTTTCTTGCCCCAGATGCCAGGTGCCGTCTAGGAAGGCTAAATTTGGATAAATGCAAATGATTCCAAACAGTAGAGAGCAAACAAAAATAAATATGTATATACATATATACAAACAAATACAACATAATAGATTCCCCCAGCTAGCTACAAGATGGGCAAATACCCTAGGAGTACCACAGAGGGGAAGGAGGGTGGGTAATCCTGACTGCAGATGCATACCTCTCGGACATCTACATTTATGGTAGGTACAAAACTGTACTATGTCCTTCAAGGATGCATCTGCAGTCCTAACATATGGGTAGAATACCATAGCCAAACTGGGGGAGGAGGCACTAAGATGATTATGGTGTAGGTAAGATCCCTTGCAAAACAGCAGTTGCAAAACCTGCTCGGGATCTGGAGTATAAAGGTAGATTATAATGCTTGGCAAATGTATGCACGGAGCTCCAAGTAGCAGCCTCTAAAATGTCTTTGGTAGCCACTCCTCGTAAGAAAGCTGTAGTAGTGGCTGTAGCTCTTGTGGAGTGAGGTCTGATGTTTTCTGGAGTTGTCTTTCCATGAAAAGAGTAACAAAATCTAATGCAATTTCCTATCCATTTTGAGATTGTCTGTTTTGAAATTGCTTTTCCTTCCATTCCTGTTGCATATGCTACCAGAAGCTGGTCAGTTTTTCTATTGTTCTTGGTTCTGTCCAGATAGTAGCGCAATTGCCTGTGCACATCCAAGGTATGTAGTAGTCTTTCCCCCCTGTTCTGTGGGTTGGGGAAGAATGTTGGTAGGTGGATTGCTTGGTTCAATGATACCCTGGACACCACCTTTGGCATAAAAGTAGGGTTAGTTCTCAAGGACACTCTATCCTGATGGAAGATAA
This sequence comes from Protopterus annectens, assembly GCF_019279795.1. Lineage (NCBI taxonomy): Eukaryota > Metazoa > Chordata > Ceratodontiformes > Protopteridae > Protopterus > Protopterus annectens. The sequence continues at coordinate 16,715,382 of NC_056730.1, forward strand.
GGAAGGGCTGTATTGCCATTAATGCCTGTAACTCAGAAACCCTTCTTGATGAAGTGATTGCAAGCAGGAAAGCAGTTTTCCAAGATAAGAACTGTAATTCTGCTGTTGCTGCTGGCTCGAAAGGGGGAAGTGTTAACTTTTCCAGCACAAAGTTAAGGTCCCATGTAGGCAAAGATGGCTTCCTTGGAGGCTTTACATTTTTAATTCCTCTCAGAAACTGCCTGAGTAGAGGATGAGAGAAGACTGGAGGATCCATGTTGTATTCTGCTGAAATTGCTGATGCATGAATCTTAATGGAGGAGTAAGACAGGCCATTGTGGAAAAGTTCTGCTAAATATTCCAGGATGTTAGCTATGTTTGCTAATAAGACATTTTCTCCTTTTGCTGCACTCCAAATGAGGTATCTTTTCCATTTGGCTGAATAAGTCTTCCTTGTGGAGGGTCTGCGAGCCTCCAGGATAATGTCTTTAACCCTCTGGGATAAATCCGGGTTATTTTGTTTTATGTAATATTCAAAGCAGCTAGTTGTAGTGTTTTCAAGTTTGGATGTAGGATCTTGAAGTTGTTCTGTGTTAGCAGTAAAGGAACTAGAGGTAGAGGCCATGCGTGTGTCCGAGACATACTTCTCAGTAGCGGGTACCAATGCTACCTCGGCCTGTCTGGAGCTATCAGGATGATCCTTGGGCGATCTTCTTTGATCTTCAGTAGCACTTTGTGCATCAAAGGAAGAGGTGTGAATGCATATGCTGTCAGGTTTTCCCAACTGAAGGAGAGGGAGTCCACCTTCCAAGCAAGTGGGTGGTATGCCCTTGTGCAGAATTTCCTCAATTGGTGGTTGTGTGGGGATGCGAACAGGTCTATTTCTAGTAGTCCCCATTTCTTTGTAATGGATTTGAAGATGTCTGGATGCAGCATCCATTCGTGGGCATCCGTGGTAGTTCTGCTTAAGGTGTCTGCTAGTATATTTTCTTTTCCTGGCACAAAAATGGCCTGGAGCTGAATGTTGAGGTTCAGGGCTACATTCCACAGGTCCATTGCCATCCGGCATAGAGGATATGAGTGTGTTCCTCCTTGTTTGTTGATATACCACATGACTGTGGTGTTGTCCGTCCTTATCAGCAAATGACCCTGTTGAAGAAACGGTCTGAATGTCTGAATTGCCTGTTTCACTGCCAGCATCTCTTTTTGATTTATGTGTAGGTTCAGCTGGTCTTGTGTCCATAGGCCTTGTATACACTTGTCCACCATGTGTGCCCCCCAGCCTACGTCCGAGGCGTCCGTGGTGATAGTCTGGATGCCATGTAACCCAGGGCTTGCAGGACTTTCCTTGCTGTAAGCTGGTTCTGTGTTGTTAATGCCCTGAAATAGAGTGGTAGTTGCTTTTGCTTTTCTGCTGTGAGAAATGCCATCTGATTTGAAGTGTCCAATTCTGCACCCAAGAATGTTATCCTTTGGGATGGTACCAGCCTTGACTTTTTCATGTTGACTGTGTATCCCAGGGCTTGCAGTAGTTGTATAACCTTTTCCAAATCTTGTGTTAATTTGGTCTTGTTGTCCGCTTGTATTAGGCAGTCGTCCAGGTATGGATAAATCTGAATTCCCTGAAGCCTGCAATGAGCAATTACTGATGCCAGGCATTTCGTGAATACTCTGGGCAGTAGATAAGCCAAAGGGCAATGCTGAGAATTGATAATGCTCTGATCCTGCAAGAAATCTGAGGTATCTTCTGCAATCTGGTCGTATAGGGACGTGCAGGTATGCCTCCTTGAGATCTAGAGTCACCAGCCAAGACTCCTTGCCCAGCATGGGAAGAAGCTGCTGTAGGGTCAGCATTTTGAATTTTGGAACAATGAGATATGTGTTCAGAGCGGACAGGTCGAGAATAGGCCTCCATTGGTTTTCTTTTCTTGGTACCAGGAAAAGTCTGGAGTAAAATCCTTGTCCTTGTTCCATAGGTGGTACCTTTTCTATAGCTCTCATCCTTAGTAAGTGGTTGATTTGTTCTAGAGCGTTTGTTTTTTGGTTTGGTGGAAGGTTTGGCATTCCTCTCTTTTTTGGTAGAGTGTGGAAGTGAAACCTGTAGCCTTTGTCTATTGTCTGTAAAATCCATTTGTCTCCTGTAATGTAATGCCAGTTTACGGAAAATAAGGCTAGCTTTCCGCCTAAGGGTGCTTCCAGTTGTTCCCTGGTAGGCGGTATCAGAGCCAAGTCATTGTGTCTGCAATGTGGAAGTGGTAGTAGCTGGATCTGTGGCAGTACTTCTCTGGTTGTTAGGCTGCCACTGACATCCCCTGTAGGCACCTCTGGATTGACCTCTGCCTCTTGGGCACCTATTTCTGCCTCTCTGTGCTCTGGAGGTGTCTGGAAAGGACCAAGTCTTCGAAGGCCAATTTCTACTAAACCTCGGAGGTTGGACCTGTAAGAAATCCTTGACTGTTTGGACAGATTTTGCTTTTTCTTCCACCTTCTTTAGCACTTGCTGTGCAGGGGAGCCAAACAAACTTTGTTTCTCCATGGGAGCATCTAGGAGCTTTGACTTTACATGGTCTGGTAAGGATTGCTCTTTTAACCATGCATGCCTTCTGATCACTGTTCCAGTCATAGCTGATCTAAAGGAAGCCTCCAGTGCATCATAGCCGCATTTTAAGGAATGATTACTGACCTGCTGAGTGTTATGTACCAAATCCTGAAGGGACTTACGGTCTATCGGTTCAGGAGAGGACAGTTTTTTGTTTAGCTGGTCTAACAAAAATTCCTGATACTGGATCATGTGGAATTGACAGTTTAAGGCCCTAGCCGAAAGAGTAGCAGAAGTATAAACTTTTTTACCCCATCTCTCTAATGCTCTAGATTCTCTTTCAGAGGGGAGGGGGTTTTTGGCAGAGGCAGCTGCTACAGCTTTGGGGCCCTGTGAAATGGTTTCAGGATCTGCAATAGGAGTCTTATACAAGTGAAAGTGTGTGTCCGGGACCCTGTAATATCTGTCGGGTTTAGCAGGGGCCGGGGGAAGAGAGTCAGGAGCAGTACAGGCATCATTAAATGCATCATCCACAACTGTTAGTACTGGCGGAATGGCTAAAGGCCTATGCTGTGGTAAATGTAAAAAGGTCCTTAGCCTTTTCCTTGAATCTGAAAAATCCTGGCCCTGCCATTGAAATTGCTCTCTCATAGCATGTAAGGTTTCCCCAAAAGAAAATTCCTCAGGAGGAGAGGCAGAAGGAATGGAGTCTTCTGCATCAGAATCCTCATATGGAGAATAAGGGCCTTCTGGGGGATTTGAGTGTTCTGACTCATCCGAGGAGTAGTCAGTAGAAACTGGATCGGGGGGCTCTGCTCTAGGCCTCTTCTCTGGAGGGGGTTGAGAGGCCCTGTCTGGGTGAGGTTGGGATCCCCTGATCAAAGAAATGAGATCCTCAGCCAGGCTGAGCATTTGGGAACTAGAGGTAGGCCTGTGTGGGGTTTTAGCAGGCAAGGCCTTAGAAGATTTAGCTGCTTTAGCCCTAGAAAAAGCCTTGATAGACATAGATGCAGGGGGCCTAGCAGCTCCACGTGCAGGAGTAGATATGTCTAATGGAATAGTATCTGATAAATCCTGGGTGCCTGCTACAGCAGGAGAAATTTCAGTAGCAGATTCAGCCATGCTGTGTGAAGCCTCGGCTGTCGGAGGTATGCTTTCGGCTGAAGGAAGAACCGAGGACTCGGTTTCAGCCGAAACTGAGACACTCGCGGTTGGCTTAACCGTGGTTTCGGCCGAAACCGCGGACCGCGAGTGTCGGTCCTTTTCCTTACGCTTTTTAGCTAATTGTGAAGTCGGAGTCTCCGACGGCATTTTGTAAGCAAAAGCGGGACCAAAAAACTCCTCCGCAAACTCCGACCGACGTCTAAGTGTCCGTCGGTTGAAGGAAGCACAGGCTAGACAAGCGGATACGTCGTGGTCTGGGCCTAAGCAAGGAAGGCAGTAAGAGTGGAAATCCTTATGAGGTATTTGTTTCCCACAAGTTAAACAATTATTTACTTTTTCTGACATCGGCTGAGGCAAGAAAGAATCCCCAACGGGGTACTTAGCTTTTTAGAAGTATTCGGTAGTAGTAATCTCTGGATCTGACCGACCGGCACTTGCGAACAGCTTCTGCTTCGGGCACCGCGCGGCAAGAAAGACAGAGGAAAATGGCGTCGGCTGATGCCTTTATACCCAATTCACAGCAGCTATGACGTCGGGTGAAGTGCGACATCAGCCGAGGCCAGGCCCAGACTTTGGAATCCGGCCGACCGAAGGGCTGCCTGAGGCAGGACAACCCATATGTTAGGACTGCAGATGCATCCTTGAAGGACATCTGTGTAGCCTAGCTGCTCTACTAAAGATCTGTATCAAGCAGAGGACCACAGTCACCATGCTATCCCAGCTGTCTGTTGTGGCCATGCTTGGGCATATAGGTCAGGTGTGCACATCTGTAAAGCACAGCAGCACAGCTGATAAGTGAAGGTGAATCAGAGGGCAGTGTTGCCATTCCATGGTTGCAGGCTGTTGAATTGCTCAGGAAGGTGAAGGGGAAACCAGAAATCTGGAAGATGTAACACGGGAAGGTGAATTACCAACACCAGTGCACTCAAGGAGTGACAGGAAGCAGGAAAGGAGGTGCCAATGAAGAGAACATGTGCAGCAGTGCTGGCTGCTCTCGACAAAAGAGCAGAGCAGACTATTAAGCAAAAAAGAAAGCTAAGATTAAAGACTTCTTCAGATAAACACTTTACCATTGATAGGAATGTTAAGAGACAAAATAACTTGAGGCATTAGGATTTAATACATCACAAATTTGATTCTTCATTTGTATTTGGAATGGAGCAGACATTTGAATTAATGGCCAAATTTGTCTATGCAACTTGCACAAAGAAGCAGCCAGTCCACTGTTAAAAGAAAGACTAACAATTTACAGTAGCTTCAGTTTTACGGTCTGGAAAAAGAATACATTAAAATCTAGTTTCTATATCTAAGCCAATCTTTGCATTCCATGGAGAATGATATGAAGAAAAGAAAATTTAGACTAGGGGATGAGAAATACTGAAAACACTACAACAACAATAAAAACATTGTGAAGCATATTACATGTGTAATTATGCTTACAGGATTGGAACTATTAGAGGTTTGTGACAGCCTACTTTTTTGCTTCATAAAATCATTTTATTAAAGAACGTACAAAAAGGTGATGTAATGTGTGCAAAAAGGTGGGTCACACAGCTAAACATTGTAGGTCATATTGCAAGTCTGATTAATACTGGTGGTGTGACCGTGTTATAGAAAATGAAAACATGGTACAAATCATGCAAGAGGAATTAACTGGTGAGGTACTGCTATGAGGGATATGTTTCTTTAGATGAAGCAAAAAATGATAAAAAAAAAAATGGCTGGTGGTAGGAAAGAAAGATGTTAAAAAATCTAAAGAGGCTGAAAAGATGCATAAAACAAGCAAAATAAATGAGGTTACTATAGGTAAAGTACAGTTTTGTACCTACCATAAATGTAGATGTTCGAGTGTTCACCCTGCAGCAGTCATCACACTTGGGTTATCCTGCCGTCAGGCGGTCCCGCAGTCGGCCTGAGTTCCAAAGTCTTGGTCCGGCGTCGGTTGCTGTCGCTTCTTCCCTGACGTCAGTGCGCCAGGGGTATATAAGAGGCATCCAACGCCATTTTCTTCAGTTTTTATTGCCCCAGATGTCAGGTGCCCCCAATAGGTAGGCAATATATATATATATATATATATATATATATATATATATATATATATATATATATATATAGCTATATAAAAAAGTACATATAAAAATAAAACAATACCTTCAGGCACAAGCAAATACACCACAGAGGTTGTATAGGATAGAGTGGTATAGATAAGTACAGCTAGTTCACAGGGGATGGAGGGAGGTAACCTGGACTGCAGCAGGGTGAACACTCGAACATCTACATTTATGGCAGGTACAAAACTGTACTATGTTCATCGTGTTACCCTGCTGCAGTCATCACACTTGGGTTGAATCCCAAAGCTAAGGATGGGTGGTGGAGTTGAACAGGGTTAGAAGAAGCTAGTAGGCCCTGCAAAACTGCAGTGGCAAAACCAGCTTTGGTCTTAGAATATAGAGGTAAGTGATGGTGTTTGGTGAAAGTGTGCACTGAACTCCAAGTTGCAGCTTCCAGAATATCCTTGGTTGGCACCCCCCTGAGAAAGGCTGCTGATGTAGCTGTAGCCCTGGTGGAGTGGGACCTAATGTTAGCAGGTACCGGTTTCCCATGATGCGTGTAGCAGAAACGTATGCAATGCCCTATCCATTTTGAAACGGTGCGTTTTGAGATAGCTTTTTCTTGTGATCCTGCAGCAGGAGTTGGGAGGGTGGCCTAATGGTTAAGGTGTTTGCCTTACAAACACAAGGTGCAGGGTTGGAGTCTCACAAGGGATAATTGGCTAGGCTTAAAATGGCTTGCAAGGGCAGTTAGCCTAGTACTAATCTATGAACCTATGAACCTATAGGCTACAAAGAGCTGGTCAGATTTTCTGAAAGCCTTAGTTTTATCCAAGCAGTAATGTAATTGCCTGTGAATGTCCAAAGAGTGCAGGAGTCTTTCTCCTTTGTTCTGGGGATTTGGGAAAAAGGTGGGCAAATGAATGGTTTGATTTAGGTCCACACTGGATACCACCTTTGGCATAAAGGAAGGGTTATAGTTCGTAGAGAGACTCTGTCTTGATGAAAAATGAGGAAAGACTCCACTGCCATTAGCGCCTGTAGCTCTGAGACTCTTCTAGCTGAAGTTATTGCTAGTAACAGGGCAGTTTTCCATGAAAGAAATTTTAAATCAGCTGAAAAAGCTGGTTCAAAGGGCGGCAGTGTAAGCTTTTCCAGAACAAAGTTGAGATCCCAAGTAGGTGTTGGTGCTCTCCTGGGTGGTCTTATGTTCTTAGCCCCTCTGAGGTACTGTCTTAGGAGTGGATGTGAAAATAAAGGAGGATCCGTGTTGTAATGAGCTGAAATTGCTGAGGCGTGGATCTTAATAGATGAAAAGGAAAGTCCTTTGTGCAACATCTCAGTTAAATATTGTAGAATCTGAGGAATGTTTGGATCAAGGGGATTTTGGCCTTTAGCCTGGTTCCAGGCGCAAAATATTTTCCATTTGTCTGAATAGGTTTTCCTGGTGCTGGGCCTCCTGGCCTCCAGAATGACATCCATAACAGCTTTGGATAGAGGTGTTGGCTGGTTGTTTAGGTAATTTGCCATGTAGCCAGGTTTAAAGTCTTGAGCTGGCTGTGTAGAATCTGATTGTCTCGCTGTGTGAGCAGGTGAGGAATTTGTGGTAAAATCCATGGTGGGCCGTGGGCCATGTTCCTTAGAATTGGATACCAGTGCTGACGTGGCCAGTCTGGTGCAATGAGCATCATTTGTGGCCTCTCTAATCTGACTTTCAGCAGTACCTTTGCTAGAAGAGGCAGTGGAGGAAAGGCATACACTGTTAATGTTTTCAACTGAATGAGAGGGCGTCCACTTTCCAAGCTTGTGGATGGAATGTCCTTGTGCAAAATTTTTGAAGTTGGTAGTTTTGGGGGTTGGCAAATGGATCTATGTCTGGGCGTCCCCATTTTTGAGTGATCATTGCAAATACTTGTGGATCTAGTTTCCACTCGTGGGGATCCATGATGTTTCTGCTTAGGTCGTCTGCCAATGTATTTTTCTTTCCTGGCAGGAATTGTGTTTGTAATTGAACCTGGTAAGACAGTGCTGTGGTCCACAAGGTCATTGCTTGCCTGCATAGAGGGTAGGAATGTGTGCCCCCTTGCTTGCTTATGTACCACATTACTGTGGTATTGTCCGTCTTTATTATTAGATGCCCTGGGTGTAAGAGGTCCTTGAAAGCTGTTAGGGCATTCTGTACTGCTAGCATTTCTTTTTGATTGATATGCAGATGCCTTTGATCTGTAGTCCATTTGCCCTGAATGCACTGTCCTGCCATGTGTGCTCCCCAGGCATAGTCCGATGCATCTGTTGTCATAGCTTGCCTGGCTGTGGGTAAGGTGAAAGGCTGACCCTTGTTGAGGTGACATGCCTGTGCCCACCATAGAAACTCCTGTTGAAGGCAGGGAATGAGTGGTATCATTGTTTCCAAGCTGTGGCTGTGCTGAGTCCATACGCTTTTCAGGTACCATTGTAATTTCCTCATATGCAGTTTTGCAAATGGTATTAGTAGTATGCAAGATGCCATGAATCCCAAGGCCTGCAGAATTTTTCTTGCAGGGAGTTGGGTCTTTGTTGCCATTATTTTGAAGTACTGAGTCAGCTGTTGTTGCTTATCTGGCGTGAGATAAGCCATCTGGGCCGTTGTATTCAAGCTGGCACCGAGGAATATTATGTTTTGTGAGGGCACTAGTTTTGATTTCTTTTCGTTTACTGTGTACCCTAGGCAACTTAGAAGGTGTTTGACAAATGCCAGATGCTTTAAAAGAATGTCCTTGCTTTCTGCTTGAATAAGGCAGTCATCCAGGTATGGGTATATTTGAATTCCTCTGTCTGCAGTATGAAATTACTGGTGTCAGGTATTTTGTAAAGACCCTGGGCGCAGTAGATAAGCCAAAGGGCAGTGCAGAGAATTGATAATGGGTTGAACCTGCAGTGAAGCGGAGGTATCCTCTGCAATTTTGTCTGATAGGGACATGCAGGTATGCCTCCTAGAGGTCCAACGTTACTAGCCAAGCATTCTTGCCCAGCATGGGAAGAAGCTGCTGTAGTGTTAGCATCTTGAATTTTGGTACTTGTAGATAGGTGTTCAGAAGTGAAAGATCCAGAATGGGTCTCCATTCTTTGTCTTTTCTTGGGACTAGAAGGAGTCTTAAGTAACATCCTTGTCCTTGCTCCTATGTAGGTACCTGTTGAATGGCTCTCATGTCCATGAGAGCTGTAATTTGTTTTTGTGCCTCTGCCCATTGATTTTGTGGCAGGTTTGGCATTTCTTTTATCCTTGGCAAGGTATGAAAGTGGAATCTGTATCCTTGTGAGACCGTGTTTAGGACCCATTTGCCTTTTGTGATGATGTGCCAGTTGTCTGCAAAGAGTGCTAATTTTCCTCCCAAGGGAGCTGCCAAGAGAGATTTGCTTGGTAGTTTGAGTATTGAGTCATTGTGTTTGTCTTCTGCTAGCTTGGGGCCTGTCTTCTCCTTCTTTCTGGGTTGCAGTACCCCCATTGGCGAGGTTTGTAAGGGCCTTGTGACTGACCTCTGCCCCTTGGGCGTCTGTATTTGCCCCTCTGTGATCTGTCAGAAGCTGGAAAGGACCAGTTTTTTGTTGGCCAATTTCTGCTGAAACGAGGGGGTTGTACCTGTAAAAAAATCCTTGACTGTCTGCATAGACTTTGCCTTATCCTCCATTTTCTTTAAAACCTCTTCTGCTTTGACACCAAATAATACATCCTGCTGTAAAGGTGCATCCAATAATTTTGTTTTAACATAATCAGATAGGGTTTGTTCTTTTAACCAAGCATGTCTATGTATGACAGACCCAGTAACAGCTGCTCTACAGGAAGCTTCCAATGAATCAAATCTGCATTGTAAAGTATGCTTGCCTACCTGTTCAGCTGCATGCAACAGATTCTGCATTTCCTTGAATTCAGACTGTTCAGAATGTGTGCTCATTTTTTGTTTTAATTGAGACATTAGGAATTGCTGATATTTTAGCATGTGAAACTGACAATTTAATGCTCTCATAGCCAGAGTAGCTGAGGTGTATATCTTCTTTCCCCATCCATCTAGGGCTCTGGAATCCCTTTCAGAGGGCACAGGATTTTTAAGTCATAGAAGCTTTAGCCCCTTTGGGACCCTGGAAAATTGTTTCTGGGTCAGCCACTGGGCTTATATAAAGGAATTTGTGTGAGTCAGGTACTCTGTAGTACCTGTCTGGTTTGGCTGGAGCAGGAGGTAGAGTCTCTGGATTTAGACTAGACTCCAAGTAAACATCATCCACAATGTCTAAAACTGGAGGGATAGCAAGTGGTCTGTGCTGGGGTAGTAAAAGGAACTCTCGGAGCCTTTTCTTAGAATCAGAGTAGTCCTGGACTTCCCACTGGAAATGTTCCCTCATGGTATGTAAAGTTTCCCCAAAGGAGTGGTCTTCAGGGGGAGATGCTGAGGGAATAGAGTCTTCAGCATCTGAGTCTTCATAAGGGGGAAAAGTGTAATCCTGTTCCTCAGAAGAATCTGAGGTAATTGAAACCTGGTCAGAGGAAGCATAATCCTCCTCTTGTCTTGGTCTTTTATCTGGAGGGGGATGGGAACCCCTGATTAGGGTAATCAAATCTTCAGCCATCTTAAGCATCTGTTTCTTAGGCATGGGGCCTTGAACTGTAGACTGATGTACAGCCTTTTTTGGTTTTAATGGAGTTTTAAGCTTAGCAAAAGATTTAATGGTGAGTGTAGTCGGTCTGAAGACACCTTCTGCAACCGAGGGTGTTTCTACTGCACCAGGATCTCCTTCTGCTCCAGTGTCGGATGGGCCTAATGAAGATGGCTGCGATGGCCTAGTACACTCTGCTTGAGAATCTGCAGCTGTCTGGGGTTCCAATTCTGCGGTCGTCAGGGGCTGCGTAGGTGCTTCACTGAAAACCGGAGAACTGGCGACAGGCCCAGCAGAGGCCTCGGAGCCTGGTTTGTTCCTAGGCTGCCTGTCCTTATCTTTGCGTTTTTTTTATGCATGCCGGTCGTCGGCTGCTCCGATGGCATGATATAATTAAATTTCCTACCAAAGTAATGTCGTGCGAAATCAAAACTGTGTTTGATAGCTCGTTTATTAAACCTAGCACAAAACCGACAACCTGTGACGTCGTGGTCTGGGCCTAGGCAAGGAATACAATAAGAATGGAAGTCCTTATGAGGTATTTGCTTCCCACAAGAAATGCAATTGTTAATGTTTTCTGACATCGGACTGAGGCAAGAAAGGGTTCCCCAATGGGGTACTTAGCTTTATTGAAGACTTCGGACTGAAATACAATTCGAAAATCTCAGGTGTCGGCCGACCGGCACTTGCAAACTGCTTCTGCTTCGGGCACCACGCGGCAAGAAAGACTGAAGAAAATGGCCTCGGATGCCTCTTGTATACCCCTGGCGCACTGACGTCAGGGAAGAAGCGACAGCAACCGACGCCGGACCAAGACTTTGGAACTCAGGCCGACTGCGGGACCGCCTGACAGCAGGATAACCCAAGTGTGATGACTGCAGCAGGGTAACACGATGACCATCTATGTTAATTTAAGAAAAAAATGATTGATACAAAAAGATAAAGGATACGTTTTTCTGTCCTTTATCTTAATGCACTGACTTGTACTTATTTATCCTTCGTTAACTGGGTTAGTACCACTAAGCTAGTAACATCTTTTCAGGGGAGACTGATATTTTAATTACTAGTGGAAATCTGGCCACGGCATTAGTGATCTTCCCCTACTCTCTTTGACAAGTGCCATGGGATCTTTTACATCCACCTGAGCTACCACCAACTCAAGCAGATGGGACCTCAGTTTAATCTCTCGTCCAAAGGATGACACACTCAGGAGAGCAGCAACCACTTATACTGCACTGCAGTGTCAACAAATCTACCTGGTGTGGGATGTAAACAGCCGAGCAAATAAAAGCACAAAAATCACTGTGGTACAATGGTGCAAACAGCTACAATTTCACATAATATGCTTATTAGGTACACACTTGAACAATAAACCCAAAAGAACAGCTCAACTAAGTATGTGGACGGAAGATGATGAGTTCTATGGGTAATAATTTATGTTCTAGTATCTTAACATTGCATATGATGAATTATACTGAAATATAGGAAGTTGAGACTGCCTAGGAAGGCTAGTAATACTAGATTGTTGTATTAAAGGAAAAGAAATTAGACTTATACATTTATATCACGTACTAGAAGAATAGGTTACATTTTATTTAAAAAAAAAGTGAAGTATTAGGAAAAATAAAGAAAATATAAGTAGTAATCGAAAAACAAACTTCAATAAACTAACAACTTTGTGTTTGGAAGTGTCCTAATGGGTTGGAACCTAACTCACCTTTTCACTTGGAGCTTGTATAACTTTTAACAATACAGGTATTACACTTTTAGTGAAAATGAACTTATGATAACAACGCTTGATAATGAGCTAAGATTGCACAATGAGACTATCAAACATGACTTGTTTTTTTCTAATATGAAGCAGCTGTACAATGACATATTTCATAATGTTGATGACATTAGTAACAAAAATAAAGCTTGTAAGGTCCACAAACTACAAAGGAACAATAGTGAATATGAGCAAGGGAGGGCATATCCAGTGGTGGGACAAAGAAGTGCTAATGTAACTGTTGACAACAGAGGCAATTTAGATTCTGTAGATGATTTGTGAAGGGCAATTTCGGAATTTGTACAGGAAAAAGAAAGTCTTTTCTCAAAATCTGTCCCATGATGAAAGAAGGATGTTAAATTCACTAACAAGTGACAAAACTTTTAAGAACAATGAAACCAGATAAAGGTGGGGGGGTGGTCATAATAAATAGTACTGATTACACAGCAAAAACGTTTCAGCTGCTGTCAAATGAGGGAACATATAACAGAGTTTCCCTCTACGAGATCAACATCGCTCATGTCAAGTTAGACTTTTTTTGATGGATACAGTTTTACAGGGGGAAACTGAACATGATCAGTGGGAATACCTGAATGTTAGCAAACCAAAAATAGCATCCATTTTCAGCATCCCCAGAATACAGAAGTGTAGAAGAGACCCCCCTTTAAAACCAATCGTGTCAGAGAAAGGAGCCAAAACCGAACCACTGGCAAAATGTGTAGATTTTAAAGGCAAGACAGTTTTGCAATCTGAAAAATACATTTTAAAGGATTCCGGGCATCTAAGAGAACTTTAACCAGTTGTTTTTTTAATGAGAATGTAATTTTCATTATAGTTGATGTGGTGGACTTGTTTACTGTAATCCTCATGATACTAGTTTTGAGTGGTTTCACAAGTTCCTATCTGATTATTCCACTTTGACAACCATGAAATACTTGTAGCAACTACGCAATTACACTGAATAACAACTACATAGTTTTTAAGGGGAATATTACCATCAGACTTCAGGCGTCGCTATGGGGCCACATGTGCCCCCGTACATGCTAACATCGTACTAGCTATGTGGGAGAAAGCAAGTATTCACCCCTCAGTTTCTTTCTTTAGTTCATGGGTATTACAGGTTCCTGGATGATGTCCTCATTCTGTATAAAGGAAGTATTGAACAATAGGAATCCTTTCATGCTTCGTGGCAAAACTCTACCCCTTTCTCGAGGTTCACATACACTATCGGTTTGAACAGTATTAACTATCTTGACCTTAGGTTGTGTGAGGATCTAGCAAACTAGTGTTTTGTTTCCACTATATACAGAAAGGATACATTCTCCAACACACATCTGCATTTTTGACACCTTCCACCCTTTCCATCAAAAGTAGTCAGTATTAAAAGGACAAATGGTGAGGCTCTCACATTTAATTTATAATGACAGTACTTTTGACAAAGAGATACAGCAATTGCTTGCAATGTTCAATGAATGTGGACACCACCTATTTACTCAGGAAAAACATTTGAGCTGATGTGGTACGTAAGGAATGTGAAGAGTTTGTGGAGATTGATAATTAAACTTCCAGTGAAAGCAGCTAAAGGGTTAAATTGCATATGACACACACAGAAGAAATAGTTAGGCATTTTTATTGTGTGTGTGAAAGAATGAAAAAATTCTGCACAGGAATGAAGATAAATGAATACTGAAAAACAGATATGCAAATTATTGTGCAAGCCTTTTTTATAAAGAAGTTGAAAATGAATTCAGATATAATGGACAAAGTTGCTTGCATGTATTTGACAAACTTGACTGACTAGATGCAGTGAAGTTTTGCATAATAAAAATGGATGATTATGAGATGAGAAGAAATCCCTGGATGAAAGGATGGAGAGAATAAGGAATACAAGGTCTTATGCAGCTTGTGTTTGATACTGTATGCTTTCACAAATATAAAAAAAGAGAAGAAATACTGAGTTTTCTATTCAAGTTCTGTAATATGTTACTTTGATCATTTAAATAAAGAAACCTTACTCTCTTCAGGAAGTGTTCTGGGATATTTTACACACACCTGCGCTATCAACAAATCGGGCAGATGCGGTCTCATTTTAATGAGACATCTAAGGATGGTACTATCATCTGTTGCTCCTTTGTGGCTTGATTTGTGGCTGAAAGATTTGCAGACAAGTCCGCCTACTCTGTGGAAAAATAAATAAAAATAACATTTAAGATATATGGTCAATGCAGTTCAAAATACCAATGAGATCTTCTAGGATTTGTCTAAAGTCTTGGTCCACAGATGCAAGCATTACTTATTACAAAACAACCACTGGAAGTTCACAACTGCTGCCTTTTCCCACCTCTAATTCACTCTATGTTCCAGACAAATACTGACTGAAACAGGAGGATTAAGCTTTTATTCCCATGCCAAGTGACCGGATTGCTGAAACTGCACTGCAGCAATGGGGGAAGAGGGCTACTGCTCTCCTGACTGTGTTGTCCATCAGATGAGAAGTTAAACCAAGACTCCATCTGCTTTGAGTTGTTGATATCTCAGCAGGATGTAAAACAATCCCATGGCACCTACTGAAAAGAATAGAGGTTCTTTATTTATATAATCCATAAATAAGTATTTACACAATCAAACAGTTATTTACATTGCTACTTATTTGCATTATTTATACATTTTCCAATATATATATATATATATATATATATATATATATATATATATATATATATATATATATATATCTGTGTCTAGGAGACATGCTCAACTAGCATATGTCCAAATCACAAAACACTGAACACACATACACGAAAGCGCTTAACATTGAATAGCAGTTAAAAAAAAAAAAAAAAAAAAAAATCTATGTTTCTGCAGGGGGGCTTCACTCCCCCCCCCACCCCCCACCCTTACTTTATTATTCTCACTCCGAGATCGCACTACAGTCGGGAAAAGGGAATTTTCCTTTACCCACACTGTAGTCTGATCTATGAAACAGACACACACACAGAAGCGCTTGTCGATGTTAAGCACTTTCGTGTATGTGTGTTCGATGTTTTGTGATTTGGACATATGCTAGTTGAGCATGTGTCCGAATCCCATATATGGGTCTACTTCATAATATCGACAGACCATTTGATCGGCATTCATTTGGTCGACAACCAGTATTCAAGGCACTTAACAGGGATTTGCCCCCCCTCCCCAATGCTGTGCGAACCTGGAGTTGATATATATATATATATAGTTGGGGGGGGGCACATAATTTTTGTTTAAAAGCATGAAAATACAAGAAAAACTATAATTTTAAATGAAAATAGGTGGGGGGCTGTGCCCCCCACACCGCCCCTAACTATACATATCAACTCCAAGGTTGCACAACATTGGGGAGGGGGGCAAATCCCCAAGTGCCTTGAATACTGGTTGTCGACCAAATGAATGTCGATCAAATGGTCTGTTGATCTTATGAAGTAGACCCATATATATATATATATATATATATATATATATATATATATATATATATATATATATATATATACACACACACACACACACATTTACACATCACATCTACTTTTACATTTTGTTTCATCATACAGAACACATACTTATTACTTTTTTGACCCCCACTCCACTTTCCACAACTAAAATCTTATTTTTTCATCATTGCTAAATCCCATTTTTCACTGAACATGACCTCCTTAACCCTCTGATTCCAGATTAACCATACAGTGGATATAAAATTTTAAAAAATGAGACCGCAATAAATCCTTTCAAAACTTTACTCACCTTTAATGTGACCTATAACGACATCCGAGGTGGTGCAGCGGTAGCATTGTTGCCTCACAGCAAGAGGTTCTCCCATTCGATTCTCGGCTGGAATGAGGGGTGTGTGCCTTCTGTGTGTAGTCTGCATGCCCTCCCCGCGGTTGGGTGGGCGTTAAAAAGACATGCGTAAATGGGTGTGAATTAGTTGAAGGTTGAATGTCGAGCTGGCACCTCGGCATTCGTGAAAATCTACTGCCAATCATTAGCGGACCAGAGTTCCGCTGTGGCGACCCTTAACCGGGAAAATCCTAAAGACAACAACAATGTGACCTATAACCTGAGCAATTAATTTGAAAAACAAACAAATCTGTTAGGGGAAAAAATATAAAAAATAAAAAAACTTAAAATAAGCTGGTTGCATAAGTGTGCACACCCTTAAACTAATACTTTGTTGAAGCACCTTTTGATTTAATTAGAGCATTCAGTCGTTTTGGGTACACAACTGCCATCAGAGACTCTGATTAACCTCAAATAAAGTTCAGCTGTCCTGATAGGATTTTCCTGGCATTTACTCAGTTGCCTTTGTTTATGTCTTTCGGCTTTTCCCGGTTAGGGGTCGCCACAGCAGAACTCCGGTCCGCTAATGATTGGTAGTTGATTTTTACGTGCAGAGTTACAGCCTGCTACAGCAAAAGCCATGGTAGCAGAGAGCTTACAAAGCATCAAAGGGATCTCATTAATGAAAGGCATCAGTCAGGAGAAAGTACAGTTTTGTACCTACCATAAATGTAGATGTACGATAGATATGCAACTGCAGTTCTGACATATGGGTTGTCCTGCCTCAGGCAGCCCTTCGGTTGGCCAGATTCCAAAGTCTGGGTCCGGCGTCGGCTGATGTCGCCTCGTCTCCGTCAGAGGGGCTGGGGTATAAAAGCATCAGCCGACGCCATCTTCTTCAGTGTTTCTTGCCCCAGATGCCAGGTGCCCTCCAAGGAAGGCTAAATTTAGAGAATGGATAAAAATTCCAGACATGCACAACAGTAATAAACAGATACACCATAACAGATATCCCCAGCTAATTTGAAAAGGGGGAGTGGACCCTAAAAAAGAGAATTACAGAGGGGTAGGAGGGAGGGAAAACCTGACTGCAGTTGCATATCTATCGGACATCTACATTTATGGTAGGTACAAAACTGTACTATGTCCTTCAAGAATGCAACTGCAGTCCTGACATATGGGTTGAATACCATAGCCAAGCTGGGGGTGGTAGGATCTAAGATAAGGATGGTGTAGCTAAAATGCCCTGCAGGACTGCAGAAGCAAAGCCTGCTCGGGATCTGGAATATAAAGGCAGGTTTAATGTTTGGAAAATGTATGCACGGAGCTCCATGTAGCAGCTTCTAGAATGTCCATTGTAGCCACCCCTCTTAGAAAGGCTGTGGAGGTGGTTGTAGCTCTGGTGGAGTGTGGCCTGATATTGGCTGGCACACCTTTTCCATGGAAAGAGTAGCAGAATCTGATGCAGTTTCCAATCCATTTTGAAATTGTTTGTATGGAAATTGCCTTTCCTTGTACTCCAGCAGCGTAAGCTACAAATAGTTGGTCAGACTTTCTGTTGGTCTTTGTTCTGTCCAAGTAGTAGCGCAATTGCCTGTGTATGTCCAAAGTGTGCAGAAGCTTTTCTCCTTTATTTTGAGGATTGGGAAAGAAAGTAGGCAGGTGAATTGCTTGATTTAGAGAAACCCTGGATATCACTTTTGGCATGAATGAAGGATTGGTTCTTAAAGAGACTCTGTCCTGATGGAAAATGAGAAATGGAGGTACTGCCATGAGGGCCTGTATCTCCGAGACTCTTCTTGCTGAAGTAATTGCCAACAGGAAAACTGTTTTCCAGAAGAGAAATTGCAATTCTGAAGATGCTGCTGGCTCAAAAGGAGGAAGAGTTAATTTTTCCAAGACGAAGTTGAGGTCCCATGCAGGCACTGGTGGTTTTCTTGGAGGTTTAATATTCTTTATCCCTCTTAGAAACTGTCTTAGCAAAGGATGTGAAAACACAGGTGGATCACAGTTGTATTTTGCTGAAATTGCTGAAGCGTGTATTTTTATGGAAGAATATGAAAGGCAATTGTGAAGCATTTCTGCCAAGTATTCTAGTATCTGTGGGATGCTCATTACTGATGCATCCTGACCCTTGTTGGCATTCCAGATGTTGAATCTTTTCCATTTGCCTGAATAAGTTTTTCTGGTGGAAGGCCTGCGTGCTTCCAGTAAGATCTCTTGAACTTTTTTGGAGAGAGAGATATGGGGAGAAGTCATGGAACCCTCCAAGCTGTCAGTTGCAATGTTTGCAGGTTGGGATGAACAGTCCTGTAATTGTGCTGAGTTATAAGCAGAGGCCATTGAGGCAGGAGCCACGGCTTGGTGCGAGTTATGCTCCTTAGTAATTTATTTATTTATTTATTTTTTATTTTACATTTGTTAACCGGGAGAGTCCGACTGGATACATGTCCATTTTCAACGGAGGCCCGGGGAGAAAAGCTCCAAATGGATACCAGTGCTGTCTTGGCCAGTCTGGAGCTATCAAAATGCCTTTTGGTTGTTCTGCTTTGATCTTCAGTAGCACCTTGGTCATTAATGGTAGAGGTGGAAATGCATAGATTGTTAGAGAATTCCAGCTGAAGGAGAGAGCATCCATTCTCCAGGCTTGAGGATGGTGTGTCCTTGAGCAGAACTTCTTTAGATGATGATTGAGGTGTGAGGCAAAGAGATCTATGTCCGGCCTTCCCCATGCATGAGTTATTTGTGAAAAAATGTCTGGATGCAACATCCATTCGTGCGGGTCCATAATGTTTCTGCTCAGACTGTCCGCCAGAACATTGTCCTTGCCTGGGACAAACTGGGATTGCAACTGTATGTTCAGTTTCAGGGACTTTTCCCAAAGAGTCATTGTTAGTCTGCAGAGGGGGTAAGAATGGGTGCTTCCCTGTTTGTTTATGTACCACATAACAGTGGTGTTGTTGTCTGTCTTTATTAGCAGATGACCCTTGCTGAAGAAATTTTCCGAAGGCCTCGATTGCATGAATCACTGCCAACATCTCTTTTTGATTGATGTGCAGATGCAATTCTCGGGGTGCCCATTGCCCTTGAATGCATCTGCCCTCCATGTGCACCCCCCCATCCATGATCTGAGGCGTCTGGTTTGGCTTGCTTGAGGTTTGTTGAAAGACATGCCTTTGTTTAGCTGGCTTGCTTGTGCCCACCACAAAAATTCCTTTTGTAGACATGGAATGAGTGGAATAATTGCTTCTAAGTTGTGACTGTTTTGAGACCATAAACTTTTTAGGTACCATTGTAGTTTTCTCATGTGTAGTCTTGCCACTGGAATCAGAAGAATGCAAGATGCCATGAAACCCAGGGCCTGCAGGATTTTCCTTGCAGTCATCTGGGTGTGCTTTGCTAGGCTTTTGAAGTAATCTGGTAATTGTTCTTGTTTTTCTTCTGTGAGGAAAGCCATTTGTGAGTTTGTGTCCAGTTTGGCTCCTAGAAAAATTATTTGTTGGGATGGCAGTAGTCTTGATTTTTGAATGTTGACTGTGTATCCCAAAGCCTGTAGTAAGTGAATTACATAGTCCAAGTTTCTTATCAAGGCTTGCTTGCTGTCCGCTTGTATAAGGCAGTCGTCCAGGTAAGGGTATATTTGTATCCCCTGAAGTCTGCAATGTGCAATTACTGATGCCAGGCATTTCATGAATACTCTGGGCGCAGTAGATAAGCCAAAAGGCAATGCTGAGAACTGATAATGCTCTGACCCTGCAAGAAATCTGAGGTATCTTCTGCAGCTGTGTCTGATTGGGACATGCAGGTATGCCTCCTTGAGGTCCAGAGTAACCAGCCAAGACCCCTTGCCCAGCATGGGAAGAAGTTGCTGTAACGTCAGCATTTTGAATTATGGCACAATGAGAAAAGTGTTTAGAGCGGACAAGTCCAGTATAGGTCTCCATTGCTTTTCTTTTCTTGGAACAAGGAACAGTCTTGAGTAGAATCCCTGGCCTTGTTCCTGAGGAGGAACCTTTTCTATTGCTTTGATTTGTAGCAGCTTTGAAACTTGTATGAGTGCCTCTGCCCTTTGATTCTGTGGCAGGTTTGGCATGCCTTGTCTTGTTGGTAAGGTATGGAAGCGGAACCTGTAACCTTTGTCTATTATGTCCAAAATCCATTTATCCTTTGTAAAAACGTGCCAATTTTTTGAAAATAAAGATAATTTTCCGCCTAAAGGTGCTTCTCTTTGAGCCTTGGTCGGCGGTGTCAAAGTCAAGTCATTGTGATTGTCCCTGTGGAGCAGTAGAAGTCCCTGCGCCACTTCTCTGATTAGTTGGTTGCCATTGGCGGCCCCTGTAGGAGCCTCGGTATTGCCCTCTACCTCGAGCATGCCTGTTTTTTCCCCTTTGGAACTTGTCAGTGTCTGGAAAGGACCAATTCTTCGAAGGCCAATTCCTACTGAACCTTGGTGGCTGAACCTGGAGGAAATCTTTGACTGTTTGTACTGATTTAGCCTTTTCCTCAATTGATTTCAACACACCCTGTGCATTAGCACCAAATAGCTTGTCTTTTTCCAGAGGTGCATCTAGAAGCTTTACTTTAACATGATCTGGCAATGTCTGTTCTTTCAACCAAGCATGTCTACGTATGACGGCCCCTGTCATAGCTGCCCTACATGAAGCTTCCAATGCATCATAACCACACTGAAGAAAATGATTGCTAACCTACTGAGTATTATGAACCAAATCCTGCAAGGCCTTTCTATCTAAAGGCTCAGGAGAGGCTAACTTTTTCTGCAAATCATCCATCAAGAAATCCTGATACTGAAACATATGAAAAAGACAGCTAAGTGCCCTCATGGCAAGGGTGGATGAGGTGTAAACTTTTTTACCCCACCTCTCCAGGGACCTAGATTCCCTGTCTGCGGGCAAAGGATTTTTGGCCGTGGAAGTGACCACTCCTTTGGGCCCCCGAGAAATAGTTTCTAGATCAACAGAGTGGGCCTTAAAGAGATGTTTATGAGTTTCAGGAACCCTGTAATATCAGTCTGGCTTGACAGGAGCACGAGGGAGAGAATCAGGAGAAGTACTGGAGTCTGAGAACACATCATCCAATACATCTAACACTGGGGGTATAGCTAAAGGCCTGTGCTGGAGTAACTTAAGGAAAGTCCGAAGCCTTTTCCTGGAGTCGGAGAAATCCTGGCCCTGCCACTGAAAATGCTCTCTCATGGAGTGGAGAATTTCCGCGAAAGAAATATCCTCAGGAAGAGAGGCAGAGGGAATGGATTCATCAGCATCAGAATCCTCATAGGCCGGGAAAGATTCTTCCTGGGAATCTGAATGGCCTGACTCACCAGAGGCTTCATCTGAGGAAAGGGTATCTGCCTGCTCAACCCTAGGCCTTTTGTCTGAAGGCTGAGAACCTCTGTCTGGATGAGCCTGAGAGCCCCTGATTAAAGAAATTAGATCTGCAGCTAAAGTCATGATCTGTTTATCAGAAGTGGGACCCTGTGAAAAAGATTTAGGAGGGTGAGACTTAGCCTGGCTGGCAGCCTTAGCACGTGTGTAGGCCTTGATGGACATAGACACAGGAGGCCTAGCTGCCCCACGTGCTGGAGTAACTTTGTCCACCGGTATGGTGTCAGGCAAATCTTGGGCTTCGGTTTCAGGAGGAAAATCAACAACCGGCACCGGGGAAGCCTCCGGGACCGAAGTGTGCGGTAAAGCGGTGTCGTCAGCCTGGAGCGGTTGAATTACCGCCTCTGAAGAGACCGATGCACTCGCGGTAGGCTTTAGCGTGGTGTCGGTGGAAGTCGCGGGCCGCGAATGTCGGTCCCGGTCCTTCCGGTTTTTGGAAATATGTGCTGTCGGTAGTTCCGACGGCATGATATAAGAGTAATTTTCCCCAAAAAAGTCTTCAGCAAATTCTGCCCGGCGCCTAAGTGTGCGCATATTGAAGCAAGCACAGGCAGCACAGGCCGAGACGTCGTGGTCTGGGCCGAGGCAGGGAAGGCAGTAAGAATGGTAGTCCTTATGAGGTATTTGTTTACCACAAGACAAGCAATTATTAACTTTTGCAGTTTTATCTGACATCGGCTGAGGCAAGAAAAGGTTCCCCAACGGGGTACTTAGCTTTTTGATGACTTTGGATCTGAAAACACAGGAGCTGGCCGACCAGCACTTGCGAACTGCTTCTGCTTCGGGCACCGCGCGGCAAGAAAGACTGAAGAAGATGGCGTCGGCTGATGCTTTTATACCCCAGCCGCTCTGACGTCGGGGAAGAGGCGACATCAGCCGACGCCGGACCCAGACTTTGGAATCCGGCCAACCGAAGGGCTGCCTGAGGCAGGACAACCCATATGTCAGGACTGCAGTTGCATTCTTGAAGGACATCTGCACAAACAAATTTCCACAGCATTGGATATACCATGGAACACAGTGAAGACAGTCATCAAAAAGTAGGGAAAATATGGAAAAACAGATGTTGCAAAGAACTGTACATCTCTCCAAAACTGATGAAAAGACGAGATGAAAACTGGTTAGGGAGGCTGCCAACAGACATACAGCAACACTGAAGGAGCTGCAGGAATTTCTGGCAAGTACTGGTTGTGTACCACATGCGACAACAATCTCCC